>NC_046221.1:101215562-101540562 GCF_009819885.2 Catharus ustulatus | reverse complement strand
CAGACAATTGATACAAATGTTTAACACACCTTTTTATACAATTATCTGAAAATTTTGCTTGCAATGAAACAGAATTTCAGAGCTTTTTTTGCCATTAAAATAAGGTTTCCAAAGAGGACACGTGCCAATAAGCCTTTTTTAGATCAAAACCTACTAAATTTGCCTTTCTCTTTCTGAAAATTTGTCAAATTTACTGAAGGTAGAGGAATATTTCATTCTATTTAAGCCAGTTTAGTTGTGGATTGCACTGAATTCTCTAGTCCTCCTTTGGAGATGGCCAGTTTCACATACACGATGAAATAACCCCTGGAACACATGAAAAAATTAATTGAATCATTCATACCTAAATTCAAGCCCTGCTTAGGTAGTAAAGTCATCTTTCACTATAATTGCAACAATAGAAAAAATGAAACACTCCAGTGGTTTGGAATGGAAGCATCTTTTCTTTCTAATCTTTAGAAATTTCACCCAATTACCACACATTGTTTCATATCTAATCACTAATTTTTAGAGTCATGATAGACGTCTAAAAATTAAAGCTAATCAAAGTGCAAGCTCTAATTTCAAATATGTAAATCTCACCATAGTCCATGGTGGTTCTCTTTAGGATTTCTTTTACAAGTGACTAGTTCCAAGTGACACAGAGTTTTTCTTACTTCAGAGCACATAACCTTAGTATTGTCATTCTCCCAAGACCTAATGGATATTTCAGAGAAATGGATGACTGGATATTTCAAAAGACTGATTGTGAAGTTTTAACTGATTCTGAGGATTATTGTTACCTTGGGGTTTGGACTAGATGACTTCAAAGGTCCTTTTCAACCCAAACCATTCTGTGATTCTATGATCTTCAAACCCTGTGCTGACTCATGCACAAAGGAATCATTATCACTTCATGGTCTCCAGTTAGATACTCTTAGGTAGTTTTCAGACTGAAGTCAGCCATCTTAAAATAGCTTTCTCCATCTCTTTCCTGTGTAAAGAAGATATCTTTTTTCTCTACAGAACTCATTTTCCTAAAAATACGTTCCAGATGAAGTAGAATACAATAGAGGACTATTCCATTGAATTAACAACTCAATGCATTTCTGCAGATAAAATGAGTTAAAGATAAAAGAATATTTTCTCTTAAAATTAGATACTTTACCTGAATAAACACATTCCAGAGAACAGCCTGTTTTCATTCTGTAATACAATTTTATATGTGCTTGCACAGAAAGTAGTTGGACTATCCGGGGTTCTCAAAAACCAAAAGTGAAAAAAAGAGAAGGCAAAATAAACAATTATGATGATGACTTGCTACCATTTAGGAAAAAAATGATATTGTGGTAACTAAATAAGATACAAGTAACAAACTATTTAGTTAAAAATATATGCAGAGTTTTGCAGTACTTGTGCAGTAGTTTGTGTCTGTATTTGGTTTTGGTTAGTCTATAATTCTTGCATAGGTATGAGACGATAGTAGTCATGCAAAAATGAATGCTGTTAAACATTGTCTCAGCTTGCATAAATAAAATGGCAATGTAATTTTAAATACAGTAGGAAGAAGACAAATTTTTTTCAAATTCTGGGCAGAGTGCGTTTCCTTGCATTGTATTTACATTTTTCCTCTTTAAAAGATACATCATCTCGCTGGCCTTGGTATCAAGAAATGATGTCTTCTGAGCAAAAAGAACTGGTAACACTAAATTAAGAGGTGACTTAAATGCTTGTGAAAATACCAGATGACAGCCTAAGAACTAGAAACATCATTCTTCTGTATATAATTCTACCAAGATTCAAGTATCAGCAGCATTTCCTGCAAACATCTTGCAGTGAAGTCGTTAGCCTGGCCTGAAGACATACCAGCTCCAGTGGTCTAAGGTCCAGTGGTTTCTAAGGTCTGAATTTGAATACACTGGCTCCAAACAATTGTCGAACTAGGGCACTGAAATTAATCAAGTTAAACAATGGAGATGGAGATGATGGAGATGGAGATGGAGATGGAGATGATGGAGATGGAGATGGAGATGGAGATAGATGGAGATGGACATGAAGATGGACATGAAGATGCAGGTGGAGATGGACATGATGAAGATGGAGATGATGGGGATGGAAATAAAGTTTAATGTGCTTTTTTTAACCTTGAAAGATCAGAGTGACAACTTCTGCTGAAATTGTAGTGTTTCTTTTAATGAATAAATAACAACTGGACTTACAAGAAAACATTTTTTAATTTGAAGCAAATAAAACAACAGTCACATTCGAAAGTATAAATTAGCTACACATTCTTCTATTGATCAACTTCTTATTTGAAATCAATATCATTGACAACCAATGTCAGTTGTAATACAAGAACATTAAAAAAAATCTCTTATTAAAATGCCAAATTTCTGCTTAGGTTATGTGATGAAACTTCTCAAAACACAGAGTAACCATGATTGACATATCCATTGTAAACATCGAAAAGTATGTGTAAGTTTCAAATTCTTTTTTTTTCCCTGGTCAGACTTGGATTTTTCTGATCTCTGAATGACTATTTATAAATTTAAATTCTTTTAATTATTTTAGTCTAAAAATATAGTACATTTCCTTCACAAATATGTAGTTAATATTTTAATACTCCCTTCCCAACAGCTTCTGATAACCTAGAAAATGCTTTGGTAGTCAAACAAATAGTTTGAATATAGAGTTGAAGGCAAGGGTTTTGTAGGATTATGAGTTAGAGATTAATTTGACATTTTTCTCTTTTGTGACATCGGATGTTCTGCCAAATTTGCCAACAGAAATACATACATCCATGGAAGCAGCCCACTGTTCTAATCTCTTGTTTGGAGCTTTAAGACCTTACATTTACTTCAAGTCTCATAAAAAGCAAGCTCATTTTGGACTTTGGGGAAATAAAGTGTCTCAAGTAGTATGCCAAAGTACAATTTGGGTTTTCTCTGTTGTTTTTTATGCTGTATTTTTCCACTGGACAGTACAGTTAGGAAAATCAAACTAGAATTCTCCCTTGGGGACAAATAAACTTGGCATGTGCTTATAATTTTAATAAAATGTGTGGAGGTCGTTCCTTTCTAAGTCACTTAGAACCAGTGAGTAACTAGTTGAAGTTTCCACATATCTAGTGAACAGTTTTTTGACAGAACTAATGAAGAATTTCTTAATAAAACTATGTTTAAAAGGTGAGTGACAGTGTTTAGCCATTTAATTTGGATGAAAGACTAGGCAGTACATTGTCTTCAGTATAGAAGTGGGTTATATCATAGAAATGGCTGTTAAAAATTAGGAAGTTGTTTGGGTTTCTAATACAGTTTAAGCAAATTTCTTATTATAATTGAGAATTTAGAAGAAATCACTCTAGATAAAGACAGGAATATACAGAGACTCCTTTGATGATAATTAGGCTTTAAAATATTCTTCTTAAGGATTGTGCTAGAAATAAAGTTGATTCTCAGGACCAGAAACTTTCTTTCTATGGGATGTAATAACATTTGAACTTCCGCATAATATAATTCCAAATCTCATTAGACTATGATGACATGAGAAGTCCTTCAGAAGATGACAAAAAGAAAAGGAAAAAGAACAAAACAAAAGAAAACAAAAGAAAAGAAAACAAAACAAAACAGAACAACCAACCAACCAACCAACCAAAAACCCAGAGAAAACAAACCCAAAATCCACAAACTAGAAACTTGTTCCAAGTTTTCCTGCACTGAAGAGCAGCAGCAATTAGATGTTTATTGTATATTTATTAAGGGTATCTCACCAGCTGCAAAACCATAACTCATCACAATCTACATCAATGACAGGAGGATTGAAAGTATGTCTAGCAAAACTCTAAATGCTTGTGGTGCAGCTTCAGTGAGACTCTGGAGGGCACCATCACTGGCAGGTTAATGTGATTTGGTGGCTCAGCTGACCTGGTCTGGCTGTGGCTGCATACCCTCTATATGTTCCTCAAGAGGGAATCTTGGGGAATAGGGGATTAGCTCCTGTTGACACCTACACAGATTGTTGAGACCTACACAATAGACTGAGAATGTTAACTTGGGCGTAAGTATGAGTAAAACCTGCAAAAATATTGATTGCAGTGGAAAATGTAGCCATTCTGATACAGACAGTGACATGCTCTTCTTTCAGTTTCTATAGCGCTTCTGTCTCTGACACTTAATTTTGTTTCTAAACTTCCCTCCACCCAACAAAATACATAATGCCATATGGCTTCAATTCTACTGATCTACTGTGTCAGTATTTTGTAAAGATAGTACAAAGGAAATGTCATGAAAATAGTTTTGTCATTCTCTAAATGGATACTTAAATCTTTTTGTTATTTAAAAGGTAGCAACTCCCCATCTTACAGGTTTTTTACTGTTTAAATTTCAAATTCTAGATATACTTGTGAATAGACAGAAATAGTTGCATTTATCCAAAATTGAGATCTCTAATTTCTACCAATTTTTTTTTGTTTTAAGATTACCAGGGACTTAATATTTTTCTTTGTTTTGAAATGCATGGTTGTTTAAATATTGTATAAAAAGTTACTACAAAGGCCTACAAAATTGACTACACTTGCAATGAAAATTCTTGACCTATTCAGGACATATTCAAGGAGAATTGACCTCTAATTCTGCAAAGAATACACTGTTCTTGGATTTGTGGATGAAGAACTTCACCATGATGATTTCAAAGATGTTACCATTGTCCAAGTTCTCTAACAGAAGAATATAGAAAAGGTATTCTGACTGAGATGACCATTATTGTTTGCTTGTACTCTTAACTTTTTTCCCCTTCAGATTTGCTTTTCTTTAATTTATAATTTAATTATGACACTTCAGAATTGCAACATTAAGAATGATTTTTAATTAGAAAAGTCTTTGTAGAGTAAATACCAGTGTAAAACCAGAAATCTCAAGAGGCATTACGAGAAGAGACAATGAGAATTGGTCTACTATTTATTGTGCTCTAGATTTGTACAAGTTTGCTATTTCTGGAATAAATTTATGTAGTATTCAGTAATTGAAAACATCCCTTCCTTTTTAAGGACTAATCCTTTGAAGCTGACTGAAGTGTATTTTGTACATTAAGGAAGTTATTTTGAGGGAGAAAATTTCATTAGACTCCAGATCTGTAGGAATTCAGGGATGGAAGCTCTAGTTTAACAGATATATTTGACTTTTCTGGGGATAATAAAGGGAGAAAGGGAAGTAGTTGGCATGGTTTTGTTTACACTTCTAAAGCACATTTTACGTGGCATGACACATAAAAGCAATTTTGACATTAAAGTTTGTTTGGGGTCTAGAAGGAATAAAAAAAGTGAATCAGAATATGGCTAGAAGAAAAAACCAAAGATCTATGATTTAAGCGGTAAACCTGGGCTAAAATATAGTAATTTCTGCTGTTAATTACACCATATTTGTTCATGTTTGTTGTGCAGCTCCTGACTTTTCTAGTAATAATCTATAGATGTGTTTAGATTATATTAATTTGTTTTTAATTCCCAGAAACAGCATGTAATTATACATTAGTAACCTAATTCTACAGTCTGAGGAACCTGGGTAATCAAATTCAACATAAGCTAATTAGGTGTTGAATGTCAACTATCTCTTTTACAAATTGTTATTTTAATGCATTTCTATAATATTGATGGAGAAAAAAATCATAATATTTTATCTTCTTACTACTCATCTTTGTCTGCTTGTGTTAAAATTGTGCTAATAATTTTGTAATAAAAATTGTTAAATCCTTTCTTGCTGCTAGTCACTTTTCAGTTTAAGGTCGTGTAATCAACTTATGTTATAATAGTGTTGAACAAATCAGTGTATGCCAATCAGATTTTACACATCCAGAAAAAATGTATCTTTCTGTAAATAAGAAGGAAGCTGGAAGAGAAGCTGCAGAAAATTTTCTTTTGTTTAATAAAATCCTACTCCATCATCTCTTCTATGTATGTTCTTTAAGCATGCTCACAGTCTAGTTAAACGTATTCCTAATTTTGCTCTTTTGACAAATTGGTTCTAGGCTGCCTTCCATTAAAGGAAGTCTGACTCTTTACTCCGCTAAATTAATTTAGAACATATAGCATTTCAACCCCAAAATAAATACACTGTGGGAACAGAGGGTGAAAGAATGAAAATTATGTTCTATTGGATGCTGGCTCTTTGTGCTAACAGGGCATCTCCAGCTACATAAATGGTAGCAGTTGCAAGGGGAAATGCAGTCAAAGGTTTAAACCAGGTGCTTTGTTCCTCAGTCATATAATTATAAACTGTCTTGGGTTGGAAGGGATTCATAAGGATCATTGGGTCTCTTTCCTGTTTATTACATATTATTATAATAAGCATGGAGTTTCAAATATCTTTTGCTGCAGTATGATTTGAAAACATTAGGAATCATTCGGGACAAAAATGTTGCTTAAAAGAAAAGTCAGGTTTACAATATTCACTGAGAATCAAGTGACAAATAGTGCAAGGACACTCTGAGCAAACATAAAGGACTGTAACTCAACATGACTTTTTTGGCTTTTTCATTACCAAGTCTGGAGTACTTGGCACGATATAGTTCTACAACAGGAACATCAGATTTTAGATCTATTAACAGCAAGTAAATTATTTATCAACTTACAGGATATCAGGAGTTATTTGGCAGCTGGCAGGCATCAGTGAGCCATAGATAAACAGAACACCGCTATTGTGTAAACTATCTTCTGAGCAATCTATTTCAGAGCAGAATTTTTTAATAGATACTCTTATTAAGGACATAAAAGACCCTTAAACTGTTTTTCTCATTTGCTATTGCTCTGTCTGTAGGCATAATACTATGCTTTATAGGGACTGAGAGATTGAATACATTGCCAGTTGTTTCCGAAAGTAACATTTATGTACAGGTACTTAACAGAGGAAAGGATTTGAACTACATGTAAAGATGAACAACAAAACATGGGCACATTCTGGAGAAGTTTTTTTGGTCTTGTTACAATGGAAGAAAATGTGGCAATAATAGAAAGACACAGTTGAAGATAGCAAGAGTCCATGTCTTCAGAATTATCTCATCGGGAAGCACACCCTGGGCTGAACCAAAAACAGAGTGGCCAGCAGAATGAGGGTGGTGATTTTGCTCAGCCCTAGCACCATGTACCACTTGAAGAACCACCATGTCCAGCTCTGGACACCATTTTCTCTGCTGTCCTCAGCAGAAGAAAGACGTGGGCCTGTTGGAGGAAGTTCAGAGCAGCCATAGAAATGATCAAAGGGCAGGAGCACCTCTTCTACGAAGGCAGGCCGAGATAAGTTTGGGTTGTTCAGCCTCAAGAAGAGAAGGTTGTGGGGAGACCTCCTTGTGGCCTTCCAGTACTTAAAGAGAGCTCATAAAAAGAGGGAGAGCAACTCTGTACATGGACAGAGAGTGACAGGACAAAGAACTGCTTTTAACTGAAAAAGCATAGGTTTAGTTTACATGTAGGAATAAATTCTTTACTGTGAGGGTGGGGAAGTGTGGACACTGCTGAAGGCTTGTGGGGAAACCTAATCTGGTTTTTCCCAGACTGGGGATCTTTCTCAGAGACAAAACAAGGGAAGGAAAAAGAGCAACACAGATAGACACCTGGTGTTGACCACCACTGAGCCATGTGAGTGTCTTGTGATATTTTACAGATAGTATGTTTTCAAAGAGGTACTGTCCTCTTTGACCAATGATTTTTTTCTACTTTTCTCTTCACAATCTCCTTTATATAAAGGCCATGACTCTTTTCTATAAATTTGCTCTTTCTTGCTGGTGCAAGAGGAGTTGTGTTACTGTGCTCTTTTCACCACTTCCTAGTCCTTCAGTGATAGGGAGGCACTGGAACAAGTTGCCCAGACAGTTCATGCTCCATCCCTAGGAACACTCAAATTCAGATTGGATGGGGAGTCTGAACATCCTGAGCTAGTATTTGGCATTCCTGCTCATCATGAGGGAATGGAACTAGATGAACTTCATGATCTTTTTCAATGCTGGCATATCTATGACTCTCACTGGGGGGACCAGTCTCATCCCAGAGGAGTGGCTTGTCTCCCAAAGGGCTTGTTCCAGGCAAAACTTAGCAGATAAACAATTTTCTTGTGCTAAAAGATTTTGCTATTTTTATACTCTGCATTTTTACTCCATATCATGCAAGCATGAACACAGTAGCATTTTGTTGCCCTCTCTAGTTGCACCTGTTTGTCCTCTGTAAAATAACTGAAAACACTGAAGCTTTTGCAGCTTCCGTTGCTTTCTGAAGTGCCTCAAACTTTCTAAGCTACCTGTCATTTCAGTACCTCTGATACTCCTTGAACTTAATCTTGTCATACTCGATCAAGAGCTTAGAAAAAACCAACAAACCTTAGGCATTTTCCTTTTCAGATGTGTTTCAATGGAAAAGAAAGGCTTCAGCAGAGGATGATTTATCCCAAAATAGGAACTTCCAAAAATTCTCCTGCAAACTTTAAAATAGGCTCTCTCCCTACCTAGGATCCCAAGAGAAGCCAGATGAGGGGGACAGAGGATGATAAGTAGGTCATTTTATTTAGGTGAAATAACAGTTATAGTACATTAAGTAGAAATGCTTAGCAGTGTGTTTTCAGTTGCTTAAGATTCTTTTATATTTACATTTTTCTATGAAGACATTAGAAGGAGCAATCACCTGTGAATAGCAAGTTCTGAGTGAGAAGTGAATCTCTTGAACTACCACTGAATTTAGAAAAGAATATCACAGAAATTTTTCATATAATTTACCCAATTAAAATTACAGTTTTGAATAAATCATCATAAATAAAATGTCACTTATAGCAAAATAAAATTTGGAAATGCAAAATATTTTTTTAATTGACTTTAAAAAAACAAACACTAGAATGTTGATTTAGTATAAAATTTTATATTGAAAATAAATATTAATGCCCCTACTTTTTCAACAAATAATTAACATTTCTTAAAAATGGTGATAGACTATTACATGTCTTATTAACAGTACTTTAAAGGTTAAAACAAACAACAAAATCAACCAAAAAAAGAGAGCTAGCAAATAACTAGTCCTCAGAGACAGGTAGGACCAGTTTGGGAAGTACCCAGTAATATTCAATCTTCATAAAAAGATCCAGTGATTTTGTTAATATTTGTCAATTCATACATTCACACACTGACCACGCATTTTCTGTCACCCATCCCAACCCATGAAAATCTTGATATTTGTGGGGTAAGCTGAGTGAAGTCAAATAAGTATTCTGATAATTTTCAGAGAAGGACTATTACAGCAAAAAATGCTGTGGTAAAGGAAAAATGGTGATAACCAGATAATCCAAGTTCACTTACAAGATAAGTACAGCTAAATATTTAGGCTAATAGGCTGGAAAAATAACAAGGAACTAATTCAATGAGAAACATCAAGCTAATTTATACATAGAAATGAAGCTGTTCTTAGAGTCCTCCCCCTTTCTAAAATGTTGTTAATATATAAAAAACTGTAATATTTCTGATCATGGACAAGTCACTTTTTTCTTATATTCTAACCTTTTTTCTCCCACATTTCATGGTGTATCAGCTAACTAGTTTTATGACACATAATGTTTATTGCTATAGAGTCTATACAGACATACCACCGCTGCTGCGTATGAAACAGTTCATAAATGTTGAAAAAGTGTTCCTGCCCCATTGGTTTTCAGACAATATCTGAAATTTCAGACAATTGCTCCACACACAAAAACACCATCCACTTCTTATGACCCTACAGTACATGACTGCTAAGAGGCTGAGCACCACATGGAAACACATAACCTTAGTTTGGCAAACTTATTTCTAAGCTCTATGTGCATGAAAAAATATCTGTGCTGGTTTTGGGAGTTAGGTTTATTATTTTTTTTTTTAATCTCAGAGTATGGACATGTAGAAGGTATATTAGGAATTATATAAGAAAACCACCCCAAAAAACATCTGGGAATCTGACGCATAATTGAAAAAATAAAGTTATTTCTGCAATTTTTTTTCTTTTTTGTCTTTTTTTTAAAGTTTTTTGAACCCCACTACTATAAATAGTGCCTCAAATTATGGTAATATGAATACATAAGAAGGAAAAAGCCATTGTTTATATACATATTCTTAGGTAGGCATCACACAGTTACTTTACACTCATCAGATCTGATTTATTGTCCCTCCACAATAGCACAGAGGACTCAGAAGCCAGAATAACACTTGTAAAACAGACATACTGGTAAAGGAAATGTATACATGCATATCAGTCCTTATCCAAGTAGTACATTAGATTTAAGTTATCAGTGGCTGTGCCTTGATTTCCCAGTAGCTGTTGGATGGCATTCAATGTGTTCCTAGAAAGCATCATCCAGAATAGATTAATTTGAAAGAAATAGATCTCATGGTCTTCCAAGTGACTCTACTCCTAGAACTAAAACATTTCAAAGAGCACAACTTTCAAACAGCCTAAACACAGCTCTTCTTGCTAAAATGTTAATGCATGTGAACCTAGCCAATGTAAGGCAAAGTGTCGCTGCAATGTCACTTTGAGGGAAAACATATGATTTTTACAGAATATTCTGATTTGAAAGGGAACCACAAGGATTGCCAAAGCCCAATTCCTGGCCAAGCACAGGATAACCCAAGAATCTAAGAATTGCACCATGTGCCTGAGAGCAATGTTCAAATGCTTTGTGAATTTTGTCAGACTTGGTGCTGTGACCACTGCCTATTCCAGTCCCTAACCATCAACCAGGTTTAAAACTTTTTTCTCATATCCAGGCTAAATATCACCTGTCATCAGGCCATTCACTTTGGTGCTGTCATTGGTCACCAGAGAGAAGAGATCTGTGCCTGCTCCTCCACTTCCCCTCATGAGGATGCCAAAGACTGCAGTGAGGTCTTCCCTCAGTCTCCTCCAGGCTGAACAGACCAAGTGAGCTCAGCCAATCCTCATGCAGCTTCCCCTCGAGGCCCTTCACCATCCTCGTGGAGCTCCTTTGAATGCTCTCTAGTAGCTTAATGTCTCTTTTATGGTGTGGTGTCCAAAACTGCACAGAAGACTTGAGATGAAAACAAAATCTGTTGCTGACTGAATACACTGTCTTGGGAGTTTAGTTCTTTCTAAGAGCTTAACACTTTCTAAAATGTTGCTGCTTATGTTTTTTGACGTATGAAGACGGTGGACCAAGAAATACCATTCTGTATTTATTTCAGTGTTTCTGAATAGATTTCTATTTCTGCTCTTCATAAATATCCACAAGTAATATCAAAGGAAATTCATAATATGAAATCAGGGAATATTTTATGCCTCAAGAAGCATGTGAAAATAATCCTATAGCCACCTGTGCCTTATTTTCCTGTGCAAAACTTCTGCTGTGTTAGACTATAACAAGCAGAAAACAGATATCATGCCTGAAAGCAGTTTTTTCCCCTGTGAAAGTGCAAGGAGATGACCTAGGACTTACTCTTTAATGTTTTGAAATGAGGTATCATTTGCATAACTAAAATATTTCTGCCTAAATACTGTTCTGAAAAAGCATTTTGAGGCCACATTGAGAAAGTTCTTCAGTGTTTTACCTCTGGGAATGAAATTCTGACTCCACCAAAGTCAAACGTTATAGTCACAATATCAAGGTTGAAGATAAACTATTATTTTTCAGAAAGTCATATCAGGAGAGAAATACATGCTTCCACATATATACTAAGGGTCTATCTGTAACATGCCCCTGGGACACTTAAATATATTAAATCATGATTTTGACCAAATGAAAATCTTGTCATAACTGAATAGCTACTCTTTCTTTTGCAAAAGGAAAAAAAAAAAGCCTGAGCATATAAAACCTATATACCTTGCCTATAGAGACACATATCTCTAAAAATATTCACAGTCTATGTGCAATTTTCAGATATAATATAAAAAAACTGCAACAATCAACAATTATATATTTCTTCGATGTAACAATGTGGAAGGTAGAATCAGACAATCTTTCTGCAATCCCAATTTCTCTTCTGCAATAATCTTGCAATATACCTGCTACTCTGTATGCCCTGAGTGTTTAAATTTTGATGAAGCTATTGTTCCTGAAACAGAAAAAATCACATGAGAACTTTTCTCTCACACCTCATTTTTATGTCAGGACACACTCCATTTTGAGTGGGAAAAGGAATTGGCAAGTAAAAGAGACAAAAAAATCAAGGTAGACTTTAGTGCTTATAATTCTAACTAAAAGAGCCACAGGGTGCTGGAGCACAAGGGTGACTAACAAGAGGTGTATGTACATGTCATAAAAGTGTTTGAAATGCAGTAAGTTTTCCATCCTTTATAGTCCAACTAGGAGATTCCTACATAATACAATTTTATTGCAGAATATGAATCAGACATTCAAGCATAAACAGAGAGCAATGAACCACATAAAAAAAGGGAAATGTATAGTTATCCACTAGCGATCTTTAAAAATTATCAATATATTATGTCTATTAAAGTATATTACAGTCTAAATAATTATCATATTTGGAACTATATGCCAGAAAGCAAAGAAAAAGAAGCTAAAATTGTTTCAGTTTACTTGTTTTTTATGTTTTGTTTTTGTTTTTGTTTTTGAGAGTATATATAGGTATACCAGTAAAAAGTAAGAAAACTGTAAGTTTAATCTAGCTGTTTCTTATTTTATGGTGGCTGTACAAACCTTCTGTCTACAAAGAGATTTTTTTATATCTTAAAATAAGAAAGAAACGCCTGAATGTTTCCTTAGTGGGCTGTTTGTGTCACTAAATTCTGAAAGCCAGTGGCATTTTAAAACAACTCAAATGATACCAGAAAAAAACCCAAACTAAAAAACACAAGCTTCTCACTGAAGTGCAGAGCTATATTCCTATTGTATTGTTACAGGGTTGATGATGACTTTACACAATCATGTCTTTCATTTCTGAGCATTACAGATTTTGACAGAACTTGTGAATGTTATGTCTGGAATAAATATGAATTTATGGTTTAAAATGTGTTTATCAAAATAGGCAAGCACATCCACAGTGAAATTTCCATGTTGTGAAATAATTTTGGCACAATGGTAAGTCAGCTCCCTGTCTGAAGAGCTCTTATTATTTTCACATCTTCCAGCGAGAATGTCAATTTTTCCATAAGGAAATCATGCAGTTATGAAATGTCAAGGCTTCAAGTTTCACCTAACTTATGATAATTTCTCTTTCACCCAATCTTGAAATAGGTTATGTTTTCTAGACAGGTAGTTGTGTTGCAAATATCACTTGACCTTCTTTTTGCCTAAAAAAAATAATTAAAAAACCCCAAAACCAACTCCTCAACAAATAAATAAACAAAAATACCAACATTCCGAACAGACAAGAAAATCCTTGAACAACTCAAAAACACTTCTAGGGATTATGTCATATAAGACAGGCCACTGTTCATTTCACATGAAACCTGGAGCAAGGGCCAGCTCAAACTAACCCTTGGTTTCTTCAGAAGGGGTCGGGAGAGCAAGAGGGGGGCATGTCAGCTGAGTGTGCTGAATACAAAAACCCCTAGAGAAACTGAGGGAACAGAACTGTAACATGGTAGCCACAAGGAAGATGGAGATTTTTTTTTAATCAGAGATGGATAGAAAAGAAAATCTAAATTATGGAGCTGAGCTTTCTGGTATTTGGCCCCGATGGGTTTAAAGAAATAGTATATTCTGTCTGCATCTTCTGCCTAAATAAACTAACCTGTACGAATAAATACCCGGATGTTATCATCTAACACAAGACTATCTTAATGACTTTGAATATTATTTAAGTAGTCATACAGAAGGGAAAATATGTTTTAGCATGCAATCACTGAATAATTTAGGTTGGAGTGACCTCTGGAGGTTATTAGGTTCAACTTTCTTCTCACAGCAGGGAAAATTTAGATCATGCAACTAATTATCTGTACTGTACTGTGTCACATTAAACCACTTTCCTAATATATAATTGGAATTTTACATGTTTTAGATTGTGTGTCTTGCTTCTCATCCTGTCACTGAGCCCTTCTAGGACGAGTCTATATCTTTTATAAGGATATATTTGAAGACAGCAACTAGATCTTCCCTTAGCCTTCTCTTACAAGAATTGAACAAAAACAGCTCTCTCAGCTTTTTCCTGTACTTCTTGTGCTGCTCCACCTTGATCCTCTTCAGGCCTTTCTGATGGGTCCTCTCCAAAAATGTCCAACATTTTCTTTCTTCATCTGCAGAGTTCCAGACAGGGCACAGGGCTGCAGACACAGTCTCACAATCATTCTTATAAGAATATTCTCATAAGAATAATTACAAAAATTTCACAATTATAAGCCACACCATTTTGACTAAAATTTTGGTTTGAACCCAGAAGTGTGGCTTATAATCAGGTGTGGCTTATATACGGACAAAGAATGAGAAGTTGCTGTTTTAGTTTGGAGAACAAGTGTCTACTGAGAAAGGCAGGAGCTTCTCTTTGAAATGGAGAATGTAAACCCCCCCTCCCTCCAAATTATTATAATTTTGAAATCAAGGGGCTTTCAGGCAAAGATATGGGAATTAGGAATAACAGTTCTTTACTAGGGAAATTAAAATAGAAATGCAGTACTACAAAGAAACAAACTCCAAACCCTGACAGAGTACAACCTGACACCCTGTCAGGCAGGGTGTTGGTAGCAGTCCCATTAAATGGTGGCTGCATCCTCCTGCAGTGACAGATGTGGTTCAGTTGAAACAGTGCTCCTGTACAAGGTGCAGTTTCCCTCTGGAGGTCCAGTGCTGATGTGGAGAAATCCAGTTTTCCTCTGGAATCCAGTGGAAAAAGGGGCTACCTTAGTGTCCCAAAACCTCTGTTTTTATCTTGGTAAGAAATGTTGGGCTCTTCCCCCTGGCTGGAGCAACTCCCAATGGGATGCAGTAATTTTATCAGTCACACAGGGGGACTCAATGGGCCATTAGCAGAAAATGACTCCCTGGAGGAAGGATGGGTTGTGAAAAGACAAAGGACAATGCTCCACCTGGTTTCAATGGATGGCCCATTAGCAGAATATCTCCCGTGGAGATAAGGATCACTGCCCCCACCCTCAACAGATGGTAATAGAATAGATACCTTTTATCACATCCTGTATTGTAACCCAAGACAGTTTCCGACACCCGGACGTGTGGCTTATAATCCGGTGTGTCTTATAATCGTGAAATTACTGTACTTCCAGCCTGCTGGTTAAATTCTGCTAACACAACCCAGAATACACCTAGAAAATATGTCACCACAAGGACACACTGCCGACCCATGCTTAGCTTGTGGGCCACCTGGGTGCCCAAGTTCTTTTCTGCAGAGCTGCTCTATGCCCCAGTCTATCTGGTGGCATGGATAGATGTTGGATTTTACCTACATATTTTTCAGGTGTAGGATTTTTAATCTCCTTTAGTTGATGTTCTTGAGATTATTGTCTGCCTACTTCTCCATCTGAGATCCCTCTGAACATCAGCTCTACACTCCAAAGTATTGAACATGGTCCCCAGTTTGGTTTTATAGCAAAGTGAAAAATACCTCCTGTAACCAATCTCCATATGGGCTCAGTAGCTTTGATTCCAGATTTTTCAGCCCAGGACTTCTGAAATTTTTTCATCAAGCTTCTTATTTATGTATTTCATCCATGTGTCCTCAATTTGCCCATAAGTAGACTACAGAAAAACATGTCAAAAGCTTAAAGAAATCAAAGTCAGCATTCAGAGCTCTTCCCTTGCATAGTGCCAGTAATCCTTTCAGCAGAAGGTAATCCTGTTGGCCAAGAACAATTGTTCTTGGGAAATCTGTTCTGTGTTTTCCCACTTATCCTTGCCTTTTTGAGCATCTTCAGTAACTGGACACTGCATATGACCAGGGACTAGTTCTAAATTGTTTCCTTTGAGCAAAAGAGTATATGGAGCTGCTTTATATCCTTTTTTTTTTTTTTTAATGGGGAAAAAAAGAAAGTAACTCTGAACATTAATGGAGCAAAAAGTTCACTAACTTGTTAGAGTTTACCCATAATGGCCCTAAAGTGAAAAAGTTAATCTCAAACTTTTCTCTGTCCTCAACTGCTCTTAGCATTGCTGTCCTAGGAATGATTCTTTTCTATGAAAGTCATTATTTCTGAGACCCATTTAGCATTTTCTGTCTCCAGTGAAAGGAAGGTATCAGGCAAAACCTACCAGCCTGCTCTCTAAATCAAAAAGTGAGGTAGGACATATTATTATGAACATGCATTGAGCCTGAAGGGCCCTGAAAAGTGCAGCTCAGGTTTTTCTTTTTCCTTCCAATTAAATTAGTACGTTTCCTGTCTATCTGACAATAGTGCATATTTTATCTGACAGTGTTTTGTTTGAGAAAACCACAGGGAAATCCCAGGATGGAATTTTGATTTCTTCTGTTTGTAATGGACTCTGATAGCTACCCTGCAATATAATTAATTAAGCTGTCAATAAATATTGGAGCCACTAGAGAAAGATAGTCTGTCAGCACTTTACCCAGATGAAGGGAATATTAGAAACATTTCCACATCAACCTGAAAAAGGTGAAAATTGACAAATAACTATCTCAGCACTTCACTCTCTTGCATGATTAGTGACAATTAAAGTTCTTCATTTTTTCTAAACCTTCTTGAGACTTTCAGTATTGTCTCAGAGGCAGATCAATAATTATGAAGAAAATTAATTTAATTGCTAAAATTAATTCTGAAAACTGTGAATAGCCTGAAAACTCCAGCAGTCAGAAGGGGGAAATATTTTTATGGGAGGCTTGATGAAGGGTTTTGCAGTTAGATTTGTTTTTACCTTGGAGAAAGGACAGGGAAAGACCAGATAACCTGAAACATAGAATTAAGAATGACATTATATACTGTATAGCCTTTAGCTCAATATCATGGGTTTCTATATTGAACTTATCAACTTAGCAGCAATAAAAAAACCCAAAACTGATTAAACAAATAAACAAACAAAAGCGCAAAGTAGGACTGATAAAATAAGAAAGATCAAGGTGAGACCCTTATTTGTTTTAAAAAATATATTGGTTATCAGAGACCATGCAATCAAAATAAATTAAGATTTGTAGATGTCCTGAAAAGACAGAGCACATACAAGATAGCAAACAAAGTTCAAGAACCACAAGAGGCAGAATTAACAAAAGTAATTAACACATACTTTTCTGTCTTGATAGTTCAACATTTGTTGGAATATTGAACACGGGTTTTAGGGGGGAAATGAAAATTAAAAAAAGAAAGAAAGAAAAAAAAGAGGCCTGCTATTTATCACTGTTAATTTTCCCAGTTTACTCTCAGCCAGGAGCCAAGCCCCACAGAGCCACCTGCTCACTCCCCACCAGTGGGACTGTGCAGAGAATCAGAAGGGAAAAAGCTGGAAAACTTATGTGTTGAGATAAAGACAGTTTAGTAGGGAAACAAAAGGCCAAAGCTGCGCATACAAGCAAAATAAACAAGGAATTATAGTAATTTCACGATCATAAGGCATACCGGACTATAAGGCGCACCCCCCGGGAGCCGGCACATCTCACAACTTTGTAGATCAGATAAGGCGCACCGGACTATAAGGCGCACCTTTTTTTTTTTGCTGCGAAGATCCGTGCCGCGCGCAACAAAGTAACGAATTAGTAATGGAAAACCGCGATCATGGAGTTTACTGGCAGGGGTTCAATTTGGAAACATTTTTCACAGATCGGCATAAGCTTTCAAAGGCAGCCCCAGGCGCCCTCCCCGTGCAGTGGGCCCTGGCACTCCCATCCGCCCCCAGTGCCGGTTGGCGCAGCTTGGCGCAGCCGCGGGGCCACCTCCCCCTTGTGGTTCTGTGTTGCTGCAGTGCTGTTCCCCCTCGCGGTTCCATGGAGTAGCCCTGTCGCCTGCCCCTCGCTCGGCTCGGCGGCGCCACTGCCCTGCCTCCCGTCCCTCGCTCGGCTCAGCAGCCCAGCCACCCTGCCGCCCGTCCCTCGCTCGGCTCAGCACACCGCGGCCCCGCCTGCCCCTATCAGGTGTGACCCCGCTGCCCCCAGCACTGCGGTCCCACCGGCCCCTATCAGTTGTGGCCCCTCGGCTCAGGCTGCCGTGCACAACAAAGTAATGAAGTAGTAACGCCTTCCTGCCCGTGCTGCTCCTGATGCCTCGGGTCACCCGGGGCTGCCCTCTGCTTTCCTACCTGAGCTGCTCCCAGTGCCTGGGGTCGCCCGGGGCCACCCCCTGCCCTCCTACCCGCGCTGCTCCCTGTGCCTGGAGCTGCCCGCGACTGCACCCGCATCGCTACTCGGTGCTCCCGCGACACCACCCCCCGTCACGGCTCTCACTTCTGGGGTGGCAAATGTCGCAACTCTGTAGATCGTATAAGGTGCATCGGACTATAAGTTGCACTTCCGGGTTTGGGGAAAAATTTTAGTCAAAAGGGTGCGCCTTATAGTTGTGAAATTATTGTAACTCACTTCTTCCCATGGGCAGGAAGCTATTCAGCCATCTCAGGCAGAGCAGGGCCCCATCACCTGTAATGGTGACTTGGGAAGACAAACACCATCATTCCAAGTGTCCTCCACTTTCTTCTTCTTTTCCCCAGCTTTATATACTGAGTGTGATGCCACAGGTCTGGAATATCCTTTTGGTAAGTTTGGGTCGCCTGTCCTGGCTCTGTGTCATCCCAAATTCCTATGCATCCTTAACTTCCTCACCAGCATGGCAGTAAAAAAAGCAGAAAATGCTTTGGCTTTGGGTAAGCCTTGTTCAGTAAGAACAAAAACTTTTCTACATTATCACTATGTTCAACACAATCATAAACAAAACACAGTCCCATACAAGCCACTGTGAAGAAAATCAACTCTATCCCATCCAAAACCAGCACACCTAATTTCTAAAAAAATACACAGTTCACATTACAGTGTGTACTAGGACGCATCATAAATACCTACGTCTCAGAGATACTGCCTTAACCTCTCTCTGCCCTAGAACTGACTCAAGAATCTCCTGCTGGAGTGAAATTGTCTTTAAACAATGGAACATAAATGAAACAAAATACCCAGTGCTACTACTTCAATATTAATAAGAAAGGGTGAAATCAGGTTTGTTATTTCCAACATTTATGATGGGATAATGTTGTCTAACCTGTAACATCAGTAGAGCCTATATAGACCCAAATGCCTAGAATCAGTGCACATGGAAATAGAAATATTTCATTTGATTCCCTCGTAAGTATCAGAAATATCAAAATTCTTTCATTTACACTTCTTAAAAATAAGATATTGAAAGTCTTCTACTTGGTAGGCATTCCAAATATATTGATGTATAATGCATTTAGTCACTGCAAGATTAAAATGCCTTTCAAAGCATCTAATTTAGCAACAGCAAGGGAAATTAGAAATAGATTTTTACACTATGAATCTAAAGAAATCATCAAGATCCTTTATTTGAATCCTTCTACAGGAACCTTATTGATTACCAGGAAGTTTTTGGCTACACCATTCTAAGAATCAGGTTAGTAATGCTTGAAGTGCATTTTCTGGTACATCTAAGCATATTATAAAATTTGCTTGAGAAGGCACAAAATAAAAATAAACAACTCTTCCCTCCACGCACACAACCCTGACAAAGTCTGACTAAATAAAAGTATTTAGATATTTCAAATGTTAAAATAAATTTACCTTTAGCTTAACTTTCTCCCCAGATTCATAGTTAAGAATGGAAGCATCTCAGCTCATGCACAGGAAAAGCAACATGAAGTCCATTGTGAAGGAAGGAAAAGGAAAGGAGCCCAGTGAAGCCATGTGCACCTCATTACTGTGGTATTTGAAGCTGAAACATTTTTAGTGCCTTCTTCTGTACTTTATTGGTTGAATTTGCATTGAAGAAAGGAGTAAAAGAGAAAAAAAAAACTTCCAAAGAGTTCAGAAAATAAAAAGGTGCAACTAACTTTAGTTTGTTGTAGTAGAATTTGGACAGAACACTTATAGACAACTAGTAGCCATTATTACTGTCTACAAATTAATTTTGCAGTGCATAATACATATGTACTAATGCAAATAAATTATTATAAATTATTATAAATTATTATAAATTATTATAAATTATTATAAATTATTATAAATTATTATAAATTATCTCTTGAGTTACCTTTTTTTTTTTTCTGTACATAATTCTTCTCAGTTTGATACACGAATATTAACCTTAGTTGGAGATTAGTCCATAAAAAGTACTAGCAAGTGCATTTGAATTCTCTTAGGACTCAAGTTGAATGGCTTGTAAAGGAGTAAGGGAGGTCATAAGGCAATAAAAATCATTCAGAGATAACAGAAATGCACCATATTAATTATTATCTTGAATGCACTCACTGTAGACCTAAATAAATTGCTCAGTAATTTCTTGCAAAATAGACTCATCATAAAGCTTGCATATTTTCAAAAGAATAATTAAAACAGCTACACAACAGCAACACACACAAAACAGCTTAGAATTTGCTCCATGCACAATAGACAGAATGCTGCACTAACTCTTAAAGTATATCAGTCTTGAGGTTCAATGGAAAATGGGTCAGTAGATGAGTATGTATCACACAAACCGAAAAAGACAGATCATTTTGACTAATAGATGTTCTTGTATACCACATGACCAATGAGGACAGAACAGCAATCCTGTTCATAATCATCTAATGAGGTGGGTTTTTTTGGAATAAAGAGTAATGTCTAGCTGCTCTTTGACTCTCTGATTTTCTTCAGAAAGACTTGATTCCTATAATTAACATTTAAAGAAAACAGCCACAGGGCTTGTAAATTTGGAAAAACTGACAACAGCATCTGTTGTGTTCTGTTGTATCTCATAGTGCAAGGTCTAATTTTTTGGGGTATGCTAACTCACTAGTAGAAAAAAATGAATGTGTTAACTTGGTGCAAGACTTTAAAGAACTCCCAAGTATGTGTATCTGACCCTGCTTTGAAGTTCAAAAGATGCAATAAAAATATAAAATCGCAACAATCTAAACTACTCTTCAGTGCAAATTTAAAATTTAAGATATCATCTCTCTAAGTTATTTTTACTATTCCATAAATGCCCCAAAAATATTCCTGTATATTAAATGAAACACATAAATAAAATCAATAGATTTTTACATTATTAATTTAAAATGCTTATCAAAAATGGAGAGTCAATTCTATAAATAACCAAGGCAGAGAGTTCATACTCCTTAACTTATGAATTATATATCTACCACTGTAGAGCTTAAATGAACAATATAGAGTGAACAACACAAGTATCCTTAACTTCAAGACTAAAATGCAGAGAAAACCCAAGAGACTGATATCCATTAATACCTCTAACACATACTTGTAACAATATCACATTTTGTTGGGCAAGCCCTCACACTTTGCAGATAAAGACTTGATTTGATATCTTCAGAACAAATATTATGTAGTAGGTGGCATCCTGCACTTTTCATTCCTGAACCCTTCAAAGCATAGAATAGACATAATAAAGGATAAAGCTGTACACTGGAAAAGGCTGAACCGGTTTTGCTCTCATTGTCTTGTTGTGTATCATTTTTAAAGGTGTGGAAAGTAAGAAACCAGAACGTTCATCTTGTGGTACCTCTCCCTCTGTTTTCAGTGGGAGTTTATAGGTCAAATACTATGGTCTTCAATGGAAGCATGAACATAAGAAACATATTAAGGCTTGGCAAACTTTAGAGTGGTTTGAAGAAATCTCTTCCATATGCTTTACTCTTCTGTCTTCAGGGGTCACTGGAATGCAGTTTAATAAGACCCCTAATTACCATGAGTTATATGGACAATTTCTTTTCCTCTATCTCTTCTCTGATTTCTTATTGTCTTTTCCAAAGCACTACAATTCAACAATGATTATAAACTTAACACTGAGACATTGTAGGTGAAAGTAGCCCAATCTTAAATGATGTCAATTTACACACCAAATTAGGCAAAGAAGGAAATAAACAAACAAAAGCAAAACTAAAACATTAATGTCTATGTCATTCTGACAAGAAGTTGGAAGTAGTTTCAGTTGGAATAATGTTTGATTTTGTCCTGGGAAAAAATAAGGTCAGCACACAAATATTCAGTTTCTAAACTTCATCCTTCATCTGTGGCAGAAAAAAAAGTCACTTTATAACCATCATAATTAATTCTAACTACCAACATTTTCTAAAAATTGTGTTAATTAAAGACTGTGCAAAATGTTTGTTTCTTTTGGTATGTATGGTAATAAAACATATCTTTCCCAAACTGACATTCCTAATCTGTGATTTATCTCTTTCTTATAGTTCTTTCAGAGACTCCTGTTTTGATTATGAGAGGAGACTTTTTTTTAAATGACAGAAGTGCAATGGGACTTTAGACAGTTATATGACAAGGTTAATTAACAGTGCCATACAAATGTTTACTCATTGAAAACAGAAAAAGCTAGCTGCCTGCTGAAAGAAATTAAAGAAAATATATGTAAGGTCACAATGTTCAACTCATTTCACACTCACTTCAATGATAGATGTCTTTCCTCTTCCAATAAATCGTTTTCAATATGTTCTCGTAATAAGCAATACGTGTCTCTAATTCTGAAGTTGAAATGGAAATTATATCTTAGAATAAGCCCAAGAAAATGAGTGAAGCCATCACACTCAGTTTTGACACACAGAGAATTTACTTGAGAATTGTTCAAAACCTTATAGCCTATAATATTAAATGGGTATTTATGATGTCTTTAAAGGTCAGGAGTATTCAGCCTAGTCAGATGCTAATGTCTGAAGGTGCTATCAGATTTAAGAGTCTACAGAGAAAAACAAGCAAAAAATCTCATCCTTGGTTTCAGTTCCTTTTTAGATGTACCATGCTTCCAATTATTTTTTGCTCCCATAGATTTCATTTTGGGGAACAACAGGAAAAGAGGCAATAATCAGACTCTAATTAAAATGCTGGGAGCGCAAAGAGCAACAGTAACACAAAAGAACAAAAAGTTTCCCTTATGAAAAGTTTCATACTGTCAGAGGTGGTCTTCAAAGACTTCAAGATTGAATTCAGGAAAACAGATCTACAAAAGACAACTACAAAGCTATTGTCATATGGTTCTGAATGACTGAAATCACAAAGAACATTTCCTTTGGTCAGCTCAGAGGGAGAGAAAAAGGAAAGAAAACAAACATAATATTCAAAGTAGGAATAGGGAAGAAGCACAGCCATGCATGAAGCTCTTGTGGAATCACCAGTGAAATACTCCATACAGTTCTGAGTACACAGGGAGCTCAAGCTGGGATATGACTAGGGAAGCATTGCAGGCAACCTAATTTACAAGAGGTTTCATCTTTAGCTAGATGGATAGAACCTGCAGGTGAGATAATAATCCTTGCTGAGATTTTCTCCTTTAATTCAGAAACATTTTACAGCATTGCAATACAAATACAAAATGTTAACGGATTGAAACTGGACAGCTATTTTTTTAATAATAAAACATTTTCTGCATTATACTTCTTATAACTAAAATCTCACATATGTATTCCTATTCTGTTACAGCAACTTAACTACACAGAAAACATGCCTAGTTAATACTGTAGAAGAACATTCTCTTCAACCCCTGTTTTGCAGTTGCACATCAATATTAAGAATAGAATAGATTGAAGCCTTCATATGATGGTAGACACTTGATCATTACATGTGTTTTAAGGGCCATCTCCAACATGTACATTAAGCAAAACTAATGTTATTGAGCAGCATAGCCTTTTCTTGAGATGATTTCACTAAACAAGTGGGCCCTTAAAATGAATTAAACCAAGTTTATATATGGAATTAATGAAACTACACTTTACACACATTCAAAAAAAAAGGTAAGTGAAAACATAAGTGCTTTTGAAAACATAAGAAGTTGTTCTGTAACTTCCAGAGTTCAGGCCACAGCTGACCCTATAGTTTTCAGAAATATTGGAGAACCACTTCTGAGCCATGAGATAGCTTTACAATGAAAAGGAAGGCAAGAATTTTATTCTACAGTGCAATAATATATTTTCTTACCAATTCCAAAGTGATATCCTCTCATTCAGGGATAAAAGTAACTTTCCAAAACATAGAAAATATGGACTCTTAAGAGGCAAAACCTGAAAATTAGCAGGATTAGGGGAACAGGAATTTCTTTACATTGAAGAAAGCAACAAGAATATCCAATGGATCACCAAACACTAAATTATATTTTTTGTGACACAAAATGCCATGTATTTTGGAAGACAATGATAGTGAGTCACTTAAAAAAAAAATAGATAACAAAAAGAGCCAAGACACTTTAATAGTAGTCATCTGCCTAGAACTCAATACCAAATAGAAAAAAACAATTAAAAAGACAAAATAGAAATAAACCAATTTTCAACATGTAAAACTAAGGGACACTTCAGGTATTTTCTAATCATAACAGGGAGCTACTGGCACCGTTGCTTTACTTTTATAAATGTATCCTCTTTCATCTAGAGTTTAGTTAGAATTCACTATATTTTGCCAAACTTTTACTGTAGGTTACAACCTGAATGGCACACCTCTATTAGATTTAATTAATAGTTGGAAAATCATGGACAAAATTAGTTGTGATTTGTATAGAAACGTATCTGTATCTCTTAATTTGGTTGCTCAGAAATTATCAGTTCTTCCTTCCAAATGACAAGTATGTTAAATCACACAGGATTTGTGAAAAGAGATAAAGGGAATACGACCACATCAAGCAGAAAAATGTGATTAGCTAATAGAATCACCCCCCAATAACCCTGACCTTCACTCTCCTGTTGTGCATGACTGGAGAAGTAGACACACAGGGCCCCTTCTCACTACCGAGTTCTTACCCACTTCAAAATTTATTGCCTGTATTCTGACAGCCCAGATGCAGAGAACCTACTATAATTGGCTTTTCCTTGAAGGCTGTATAGTTTCAAGAATTTTACTACTATACTGAAGGTCAAAAAAAACCTCTGTACAGGAACTTTTAACCCAGATGGCCATTAAGGGTGGCTTACATATGCACAAGGTTGTGTCATTCATGATCTGCCATGTGTTATGATCCTTCTGTTGGCTACTTCTTTGGTTGTTTGTTCTGTCTCAAATATTGTATAAGTTTAATTTTTTGTTTCTTTTTCCCCTTCTAAGCATAAAACAGTCAGTGACATCTAGTAGCTCATGCTGCGTATCGCTGGGACTTTTCCTTTGATCACATGTTGGTCACTCAATTTTGCTCACAACTTGATTAATTTTAAGAATCTAGAGGCTTTTATTTTATAGTAAGAATAGACCCTAAATGCAATACCAGAACCCAAAACTCTCCCCTGTAACACAAACCAAGCAAAACCCAACACCTATTTTAGAAACGGTGGTTGGGGGTTTCACACCGAATTTCTTTCTCTTTAAAATTTGAGAGTTTGATCCCTGGAAGTTGTTTCTGTTTATTGAAGTCCATTTTTTTTTTTTTTCTAGGGATGGAAAATCTTTTCATATATTTTCATTGAAGCATAATTTTTCTATTAAAAATGAGAAAGCATCTCTTTCCAACAGTGGAAATTTTCTATTAACAAGGAAAGATATGAATCCAGGTATTTAACTTCTTCTGTTTTGGAACTGTTTTCTCTCAGGGACAATCTGGCACGCTATATATGTACAATAGTTCAGATTTGCAAAATGTGTCCCTTCAAAATCTTGGGCAGCCCTGAGACTGGTATACAGGCAAACAAGCAGCAGATCATACTTACCCAGAGAGAACCAATGCACCGGTAGAACTAACACATTCATCATTTATTTTCGTTACTATAACATCTTTTTGGACAGTAATTTGAGAAGTTTACTTTCTCAGAATCACACCTCCTTCAGCAGCTCCTCCTAATTAATTCTTTCTAGACCCTTCAGTAGCTTTGTTACCCTTCTCTGGACTTGCTCCAGTGCCTCAATGTTCTTTTTGAAGTGAGGGGTCCTGAATTTATCACAGCACTCCAGGTGTGAAGTCACTAGTTCAGAGTGCAGGGGCACAATCACTGCCCTGGTCCTGCTGGCCACACTATTTCTGGTACAGGCCAGGATGCCTTTGGTCTTGTTGGCCAGCTGGGTACACTGCTGGATCACCTTTGGTAGGCTGTCAGCCAACACCTTCAGGTCCCTTTCCACTGGGCAGTTTCCAGCCATTCCTGCCCCAGCCTGTAGTGCTGCAGGGGTGGTGGTGACCCAAGAGCAGGACAGAAACCCTCAGCTTTATTGAGCCTCATGCTGTTGTCCTCAGCCATCTATCCAGTCTGTCAAGATTTCAAGCACAACTTGCTAAAGGTTAATATTCCCTGCCCCCTCCACCCCAAAAATGCTAAGTATATGAAAAAGACCAAAGAGCTATGCTAGAACATCTACTTTAAGTGGGCAATTACCATCATAATTATTAAGAGAGATTCAGAAACAGATATTTATTTGGGAAGATCTTTCTCTCTTCCTTTTGACTTTTTCTTCCCTCAAAAACTAAGCTTTGCCCCACAATGAAAAATAACAGAGACCAAAACTAAGAAAACAGTACTCACCCAGAAGCTATATTCCCCATTAACTTAATTCAAACTTCAAAATTTTGTAGCCTACAATAAAGTGGTACAGTTTAAACAAAATTAGATTGGTGTCTAAACACTGAATCATTTATGAGCACATTACATAAATATATTTACATTTTGTGCTACATTTTTTGCATTTGGCCTAAAATGCATCTCTGGAGTTTGAAACTTCATATTATCCTTTGTAAAAATCAAGGCCTTTGAATAATTACAGTTACTTTTATATAAAACAAAAACTCTGCAATCTTTCTAACTTATTTCTAGATGTAATTGCAATTTTTCAGGCTGTATTTTATTGCTTTACTTTGAAATAAATAGTAAAATATGGCAAAAATAGGATTTAATGTTTCTTCCTTATACTTATTTTAAATTCATATAAATTTTTGATTAATTACCTTCAGATAGATTTCATTCTGAAAGTTAAAATGAATAGTTTTTTTCAGAACTACCTAAATACATGTAGAGGAATAAGAAATAAATATGATAGCCTCTATCCACTTGTCACTTTTGGCTGAGCTCGCATAGATTCAGGTTCTTGGAAAATTATACTTGATTTGCACAATAGAATTACTGAATATCTTCAAAGTTTACTTTATTTATTTATTTATTTATGAAGGAATGTCTTAATCACAAGGAAGTAAATGTTGTTGTTTACAGAACACTGTCTTCTTGAGTTTTCAGATAAGTCAACAGATAAACACACAAATATGACTTTACCAGAAATTTTTTGCAGCTTACCATAAATATCAGTTATTGTTTCAAGTGATACATTAGAAAAAAGTAGATGAAAACACCTCACTGTAATCCATTATATCAACTGGATATATGCTGACAAAGTAGTTGATAATTGATATGTAACATCATCAGGAGCAATTTTATGGCAATTTTAATGAAAAGAAGAAAGTGGATATGAAAGCTACATAGACAAAACACAGGCAAAGTTCAGATACATAGAGAGAACTATCATAGACAACAATTGTCCTAAGAGCTTGTGGTAGACTTCCGAGCTGGTGAGACCTCTCAGAAGTTCTTGTGTCCAGATCATCTCTTACAGAGGGTTCCCAATAAAGAACAAGTTTTGAAAGCATAGATTTATTAGACTAAAAATCAAGATAGCAAATTTTAACGGAAAAAAAAATCAAAGTGACTTGGGCAATCACAATGTGGATAAAAGGGTTTATACCCAACTCACCCATTGCCTCATATGTCTTTGTAAGAGTATCTTGCTTCCAGGCTTGGTTTGAGTCATTCAGTAACCTTCTGTGCTGCAGCAAACTCTGCACAGCTTAGAAAGTGAGTTTTTAGAAGCTCTTCCTTCTTCATCAAAATTGTCATCTCCCTTCCCCTCTCAGCAGTCTAGCAACTGTGCTGTTCAAACTGCCTTTCCTCTAGCTCTTCCCAATATTCCTTGCAGTTTCTTTTCTCTTCTGTATTTGACCAGGATCAGTACTCACAGATGGCAAGGATCAATCTCACTTTCAAGTGGCTCTGCCTGAAACAGTACTTAAGGAATGAACATAATCTAAATATGTATAAAAAGGGAAAAGGCACATATTACCTCTCCTGATGGCTTACTAAGTTGTACTATTTATATTAAAATGGCATCAGAAATAGAAAACAAGATAACAAATAATGATCAGATACTGCCATTCACCAATATCCATATTTTCCATAAACACCAAAGGAATTTCATTAACACTGAAGGATGATATGCTTTTCCATGTGTAATCCCACCCACGGCTGATCTGACAATCTCTTGAAACCAGTCTGAACTCCTCCATAGAACATTTTGAACAGTCTTGTCAGGTCAGAAGTCATGGGTAATATGCTTAAAATCACTTTCCATCCTCCAAAAGATCTTCATGAACTCTTATATACCCCACTGACATCAAAGATAATTTGGGAATTTCCCTCAGGTTTCTCATGCGACCTCATAGCCTCAAAAGACAAGGCTTTGTGTGATGTGAATGAACCTACACTCAGTGCCTTGGGAATGCCATGCAAAGCAAGACAGGCAATTTTCAGCCAAAATCTGCCTGATTCATTCTGTCACATTCCTAGTAACCTAAACAAATGTACACCATAACAAAGACAATAAGGAACAGTGGAAAATGAATAATTTTAATGTATAATATAAACAGAATGAAACATATAAGTACAGTCACCATTTCAGTTGTAAAATGTGCAGATTTTGAAATCCTGTACCTAGTGAATATGAAAGTTCATATACAGTCAAGGCAGTCACTGCTCTTGCAGATATTCTTTCCTATATCTTTCCTGATAACATTCCTAAGCACATGAACTCCAGATCTGATAGAGACTTAGAAGGAAATGAGGGATGGGCCACATTACAAAGTCTGCCACACAACAACTGCAGTGAAAAACTGACTCCTTGACTTCCTCACTAATGGGCACTTACAACTCTTTGGAAAGACATAGTTAATATTTCCCCACATGCAGACAATTGTTTTCTAATGTATTTCCTCTGTCTGCTTGGTCAGCTCAGAGGCAGAGGCAGATGCATGGGAGCACCCAATACCTTTTATCTTTTGCAGAGCTGGAGGCAGAGGGGAACGTGGCACAAACACATTAGTTATGGCAAATGCCTTCCAATCCTCAATTTGACCTAGATTCAACAGAGGAGTGTGCTTTTACTTCAATCCAGTAAGATGTCCTACCACATTTAAAATATAGGGCAAATTTCACAGTTAAAATAGTGATATTTTAGATGGTTCACTGTAGTGGGAAACAGTGAATGTCATTCCCTGCTGTGTTTTGGTTACTGTCAAAGCTACTCACTAACAATCCCAGTAGTCAAGAATGACTTTTCCTACTTATCATGGACACATTTGGCTTCCTGCACCTCTTAACCTTTCTGAAACTAAATCACTAGACAATTAATTGATTTATCATTGTTGTCTAGGAAGAAACTAAATTGCTGGAAAGTGGAGAAGATGTCAATATCATTATTTTGGGTCAGACAGTGGCTTGGCATGGGATATGAGTGGGCACATAAATTAATTTATGTGCTTTCAGGTAAAACACTAAAGTATCTTATGGTGAAGCTGTAAAACTAACTAGTAAATTTCTTCAAGGATAGGAGGCCACAGAACATTGTGAGGTTTTGATTTAAATCCATTTCTACTTGTTCTTGTTTTATCTTCCTCCTAAGCTGATTCTGATATTTCTTTTGGGAAAAGAATCCCTCAGAGAAAATGAAATAATAAGTTTATTATTCATTATTCTGCCTATCAAGTATTTTCATTTGCTGGCCAATCCTCTCTCCTTTAGCAAACTCTTCCAGAGCTCTGGCTACAGCACAATATGTCTGGTGTCCTGCTTGACCCAAGTGCCCTGCTGTACTGCCTGCAGTTCCCTCTTTCAGCCAGGAAAACTCAATCTCTTGGTTAACTCAATAGATGCCTCCTCCTCCTTCAATCGTTTCTCCATTTTTCCCTTCATCTTAAATGCTGTAGTTTATCCCTAAGCCCTTGTATTGCCTACAGGTGCCCGACTGGGGAGGGCTGCGAGGGGTGGCCTCCCACATGGAACACTATCTGTTCCAACCCACCCACTTCCAGGACACAGTGGAACACCTCAGCCACGGGTGGGGTGCCTCTGAGAACGTGTGTTTAAGAAAGGGTAAATAATGCTGCAAGCAGTTGAGAGAGAGGAGCGAGAAAAATGTGTGAGAAACAGTCCTGCAAATACCAAGGTGAGAGAAGGAGGAGGGAGAGAGGGTGCTCCAGGCACTGGAGCAGAGATTTCTCTGCAACCCCCAGAGAGGACCATGATGAAGCAGATATTCTCACTGGGGCTGATGGAGCAGATGTACATGCCCTGAAGGAAGATGCAGCTAGTGGAAAGACCCCTGTTGAAGCAGGGGAACAGCATGAGGAGGAAGGAGCAGAAGTGAGGAGCTGTTATGGATTAACTATAATCCCCATTTCCCATCACCCTGCACCACTGTGGGGGAGGAAGTTCGGAGTAAGGAGTGAAGGAGCGAAGTTGATGCTCGCAGGGAGGAGGGATGGGAGGAAGGTGTTTTAGTTTTTGTCTTCATTTCTTATTATCCTATTTTATTACTAATTAGAAATAAATTAATCTTCCTCAAGGTGAGTCAGTTTTACTAGTAACATTAATCAATAAGCAATTTACCTGCTCTTTGTGATGAGCTTTTCCACTCTATTTTCTACGTGTCTTGTTGACTAGGTGGAGAGGGAGAGAGAAGCTAGATGGGCATCTGGCAGCCAACGATGGCCAACCCACCACATCCTGCCACCCCCCACCCCCCCCCCCAAAAAAAAAAAAAAAAAAACCCAACAAAACAAAACAAAACAAAACAAAAAAACAAAATAGGACCACCACTCTGTTTTTCACTCTACTCGAGTATTTCATATTCATTCAGCCCAGACTAAGTCTTGTTTGAACAAAACAAAGATCCAAATTGCTGGAACACAGGTTGTTTTAATATTGTAGAGCTCTGATTGCTAGCACTTTAAAATGCTCATAAATCATAATTCTTCCTTCAGTATGATTACTCACAATCCTGTCCGACTTTCTCTCCATTTCTTACTGGTGGATTAAATGGGGGTTCAGAGAAGTAGTAAAGCTGTTTATAAAGGGAGCATTTGCAGGAGGGATAAAGAAGTAATGGTATCAGAGAGGAAAGGTCTAGGGAAGATCCTTACCAAGTTCATTACTCTTTAACAAGACCTCCTGTGCCATCACACTCTTAAATTTCATCCAGAGGTCAGCACATACAAAGAGAATCAAATTTTCTGCATATCACAGTTAAAATTCTACCTTCTGTGTTTGCTGCCTGCTCTGCAAGTAAACCTCTCCATAGCACATCCCGGAATCCTCACACTTTGTTATTCACCTGTTTGCCTGCAGATTTTCCAGCTGTGGAGCAGCATATGTTTTGAAATAGCTCTAGTAGGCAGTCATTCAAATCACACCTTATCTTGTCTCTGGAATTGGACCCAGAGGCATTTGCCACACTGCCCTGATCACAGAGCTGTGTGCTGCATGCTTTGGCTCTCATGGTTTTATGCTAATGGCAGGGGTCACATGGAGGCTATTGACGGTCAGTATAATGCCCAACACAACCTTCTGAACACATCCACTCAGTAAATAATGCAGCATTTACCTGACAAATTTATTCCAGAGATTACCTGACAAGTATATTTTCCTGCTTATGGAAGTAATTGGCACCCTCTGGTGGTGTTTGGCTCCTACTGCTTGACAGCTCTCCCTAGATGCCATAAGCAGCACCAAAAGTGTGGTACCGATTTCTGCAATGATGACAAAATCATCTACAAGCCCTGGGAAACAGCACTGCTCAGTTCTGAATGCTGACTTAATCACATTCAGCTGCTTAGATTTTAACCCACCATGCTGTATAAAGTAAAAAACAATTAAGAAGATGCCATTCCTTTTTTCAGTCCCTACACATTTGAAAAACCAGACTACCCCAAACCTGCCTACACTTTTATATTTTCTTTGGTTTAAGATGCTGAAAGTTTACAAAAACACCATAGACAATTAAAATGGAGTCAAGCAGGAGCATACCAAGACTATGAAACTTGCAGTTGCTTTGTTATGTGTGTGTCTCTTCCTACAGGAAACATTATAATTGAATTAAGATTTAACTTTTTGTTTAGTTTTGTTTGTTGGGGTATTTTTTGCTTGTGGTTGTTCGTTTGGGTTTTTTTTCACATTTTACAACAGCAAAATGTAATTTTGCAGACAGGGCTAATCTAAATAAAATTTCAGATTGGTTTGACGGAGAGGTAGGAACAAGGAAGCTGCTTTAGTGGTGCCTACCCAGTCATGCAGAAGATTATGTAAGCTCCCTCAAAGCACTTGTTCATAGAAAGGGCAACACAGAACTGTACGCATCACGTGTCATGTTATGAAGGGCAATAAGGCAAATATTATCAGACCTAGGGCTGTGTGTGCCCTCATTCTTTTTTCTTTTTGTCAATGGAGCGTTACTGTTGACAATATTGAGAATGTCATGGCCATTGCTCTGACAGCACATGAACTAGTGGGGAAGAGATGACCGATTTTTCAAAATCATATCCTTTGCAGACAGACATTCACATTTGTAAAGTACAGGTGGGAGTTGCAGTTTATTCAATGTTGCCCCAACAGCCATTTTGGCTGCCAAGTAATAAATGGAAATGTTCAATGGAAAGAATTATCTTAATCATCTTTTCCTAATGAAAAAACACAAATATTTTCTATAATGTCAAGAGAGTATTTGAACTTTTTTTCGTAGAAATGCTTCAGATCACACCTTCTCTCTTAAAAAAGGGACTGTTTATGAGATCCAGTAGCAGACGGATCCACTATGTTTTGGACACACTTTGTGTATTTCTGAAGAGGCTGGTAGAGGGAGCAATATCCTTGAGTTTTTCTATCACTGTCCCTGATGGTCACCATTATGAAGAGGAGATGATTGCCTCTCTCTACTTCATATACAGTGAAACTGAAATTAAGATGTGAAACATAACTTGTTGTATTGGGTTTTCATAGCCAAATTGTGGTAGTGGCGAGGTTACCTGGGAGGCTTCTGTGAGGAGCTGCGAAAAGCTTCCATCATGTCCAGCAGAGACAAACCCTGGCTGCTCAAAAGGTGGACCTGCTGCTTGTCAAGGCTGGGCCAATTAGAAATGATGAGAACACCTCTGTTGATAACATATTTTGGAAAGAAAATGAAGTTATTGGACAGTTGTAATTGCAGCCAGAGAAGAGCAGGGTAAGAACATGTGAGAGAAACAACTCTGCAGACACTAAGGTCTGGAGAAGGATGGAGAGGAGGAGCTCTTGGCCCTGGAGCTAGAATTCCTCTGCAGCCTCTGGTGAAGGCCATGATGAAGTAGCTGTGTCCCTGCAGCCAAGGAAGTCCATGTAGATTCAGAAATCCACTGCAACACACAGAGAAGACCCACACCAGAGCAGTTCAATGCCTGAGAGGAGGCTGTGAATCCATGGGATGTCCATGGAGAAAGGAGCCCACACTGGAGCAGCCTGTCCTTGAGGGACAGCATGCCTTGGAGGAGTGACCCGTGCTGCAGCAGTTTGAGGGAAGGACTGTGGGATGGACTCACTTTGCAGCACTTTGTGTCTATCTGTTGCTCATGAGATGGACTCACATCATGAAAGTTCACGAAGAACTGTATCTCATGGAAGGAACCTCCTGGTGAAGTGGAGGAATGACTCCCTTCCTTGAGCAGCAGGAGAAAAAACATGTGATCACTGACCATAACTTTCATTCTCATCTCTCTGCAGCACTGGGAGAGGAGGTAGATCTTGGGAAGGAGGGAGGGATGGAGAAAAGGTATTTTTAAAGTCTTACTTTACTTTTCCTTATCCCATTCTGGTTTTATTAACAATAAATTCAATTAATACCTCTAATTTGAGCCTGTTTTGCCCATGACAGTACTTGATGAGTAATCTCTCTCATGGTTCTAATCTTAGCTCATGAGCCCTTCATTATATTTTCTCTCCTGTCCAGCTGCAGAGGGGAGTGAGAGAGTGGCTTTGGTGGGTACCTGGCATAGAGACAGGGTTAACCCACTACACTTGTGCCAGGTGACATAGGCTGCTGCATCAAGGTTCTACTGCCAATATATTGTCCTCCTAACATAACCATCTTCCACTAAGCCCTAGAATCTATTTGAGTAATTAATATTTTCTACTTAATTTTAATAAATTTCATATCACAGAAAAAAGCATAGGTTAGAAACTGTCTTTGAAAGTCACATGGAAAAGATTCTTATACCAAGAAGAACTAATTTCAAAGATATTTGAGGCCTCTCATTGATCAAGATTCTTCCAATACAGCAATATATGACAACATATCTGTTAAAGAAATGCAAGAATTCCTAACTCCATCCCTGCATCCCTGCATATTCAAAACATATCTGTATACTCTACCCAGGTCACCTCTTTTTGCTTCCACTGTCTGTGCATTTCTTATTGCTCAGTATGAGGAGCAGATCCTTGCCCAGTCATGGCAGTTTCAGGCCTGTCTTGCTCCATTTCCTACACACCAGGACACAGAGCTTTGTGCTCTAAGAAAAGTGTCCTTAAAGAGCTGCCAGCCCTTTGTCCTTAAGAACAATTTCACAGAAAATCTCATCCACCAGCTCCTTAAAGAGCTGGGAGCTTGCTCTTGCAGAGGTCAGGGTTTTGATTTCACTCCTAATTATTTATCACCTTTGAGGCTGGGCTTATTCCTCAGTTTTGTCTTGATTCTCTCTTCCAGTATCAACACCCAATAAAGGAACACCAACAAGGTTGCACAGAGCAAGTCCAGGCAAAGCCAACACTCCTTTCATATGGATATGGTATACCTGCAGAGCTCTTTATGAATAATTTCTAATGGTGGAAAAAAAACCAACATCCTCTTCTTTACCTGATGATTGGAAGTGAATGTCCTCATTGACTCCAAACCTCTCTGACATCAGATAAGCTCTCCAAATTTAATTTACGTAATTTCACGACCATAAGGCGCACCGGACTACAAGGCACACCCTCTGGGAGTTGGCAACTTTCGCAACTTTGTAGATCATATAAGGCGCAACGGACTATAAGGTGCACTATTTTTTTGCAGCGAGGAGCCGCGCGGCGTGCAACAAAGTAATGAATTACTGGCAGGTGCTCGATTTGCAAACATTTTTCAAAGATCGGTGTAGCCTTTAAACACAGCCCCAGGAGCCCTGCTGGTGCAGTGGGCCCCGGCACTCCCGCCCGCCCCCGACTGGCAAGGCAGGGCTCGGGGTGGCCGCGGCTCATGGCTGCCGTGGTTCGGAGCCACAGCTCACACCTGAGAGTTGCTGTGGTACAGGGTGGCTCAGAGCCACCGCGGCTTGGGACCGTCCGTGGCTCGGGGCGGCACAGTTTTTTTCGCTACTTTTCAGCGGTTTCCAGCAGCGCTTTTTTGCCGCTTTTCCACAGCGCTTTTCCACCACTTCTCAGTGCTTTCCTGTGGCACTTTTTCACTGCTTTTTGGTGCTTTCCCGGGGCGCTTTTTCGCTGCTTCTCGGTGCTTTCCTGCAGCGCTTCTTGGCACTTCCCCGCAGCCGTGCCGCTTTGCCCCGCTTCTCCCCACCCAGCGGCCGCGCCGGTTCCTGGTTTCCCTGCCCGCCAGCCGCAGCTCCCGCGGGTCCTGGCTCAGTTCGCAGATTGCACTTCCGAGTTCACAAATTTCCGAACTTTGCACATCAGATAAGGCACACTGGACTATAAGGCTCACTTCTGGGTTTTGGGGAAAATTTTAGTCAAAAGGGTGCGCCTTATAGTCATGAAATTACTGTACAAAGATTATGTTAGCCTTCATAATGGCTAGAAGTATAGAGTTTGAGGCAGAGATTTTAATCTTTTTGCTTTCCTCCTCAGGACAAAGGGGAACTGGAAAACAGCCTATTTATTTAACAAGGTAATAATTCAGCTACTGATTGAATAGTTTAAGGATAATAATATTTCTGAAAATTCCCTAATTCTAACTAAAACTAAAACTAAAAAATTAATTGCTCGTCATTTAAATATTTACAATATAATTTAATCTCTGGCAGCATTAATTGCTATGCAATATTAATTTTTGCATTTACATCAATATATATTATTCTGGGAAGTTTTCACGTGCTCTGCACTTCAGCTTACCACTGCAGTGGTTTGAAATTGCCTCAGAACATGAATTTTAAAGGCTCTTCATGCAGTATGTGGTCTTTAGAGTCAATTAAGTTGAGAGGAAGAATTCTGGAACAGCAGTTAAGATTTTCAAGGTTGATAATATTTTTTGCTAATGTCTGTCAGTTGTCCTCAGGTCTTTCCTCCCTCATTACTCCCCCATGAATATACATGTCTATTTTGCTTCATCACGTAAGGAAAACTTCATGTGCTGTTTGGAATTTTTGATTTTACTTTATGTTTCACATCTTTTTCACAGGTGCATATACTACTTATACTGAATGTAGATCTCAGCTGTAGTTAGAACAGTCATTTTGAAATGGCTCTTTTCCATCATGTCAGCAACTATCTACTGAATTTAATTTTGAGTATAGAGGAGATGAGGATCAAGAATATAATAATACACACACACACACAAAAAATTTAGATGAAACCTGTAATTATTTTTTACACACCTGTAAATAGAGTAACTTTCCATCCAGCTGACGAATCTAGAACAAAATGAAGTTAATGTAAATATTTGAACATAGGGCATTGTATGCTGTGCATGACGCTTGCTCAGTCTCTCTCCCCTGTGGGTCTTTGGCTGGGAATCCTTTGCTGTGTTTAAGTTTTTGTAGGCATGTGCTCCTAAGGAATAGCAATGCAAAAGTTATTTTCTGGAAGATCCACGGGGTCAATCCAGCTATATCACCTTCCCTCAAAACCTATCAAATCTCTTGTTAAGTTTCATGGCAAGGTACAATAAGTCCAACCTAGTTCAATCTCTTTCCGCCATCTGATACATACGAGAAAGATGTTTCGGTATTTTGATCTCTTTTTTACAAACATCTGATAATTTACAGCTATAGCATTTTCTCAGATGGACACTAGGATGTATTTAAGGCAAGAATCTGCAGAGCCATCTTTGTGTTGATCTGGCAGGGGCTACATGGTTGTGATCAAAGTTAGGGATGATGTTAGAATTGAGTCAATGGACACCTCTGGGTTTAGGTGTGTTTACTTCCTACAGGTTACTGTACCTGAGACCAAACAAGTTTTAGGGTATGTTCAAGCAAGGCTCCCTGTTCAAACTTTTATTTAAGGCACTTATTGCCTCTTGACTCAAGTGTTTCCATGTGATAAACATCATAAGACTCAATGACATTGTATAAATTGGATAGAAAATTTATCTTGGCAAACTGGAGGTTTGAAGTTCACTGTAAGGAAGAGGCTTTTTGAGGCTGCTGAGGAAGCAGCAGCAGCAGTTAACCTTGTGTTTTTCTTCTCTTGTGCAACCCAATAATTTAAACAGACTGGAGACAGTCAATGCACTCCTTTCTTTTATAATGCAAAAGTCCCACATGTTTTATGCAAAATCCATGGAATTTTTATAAAGATTGTACACTTTTAGTCTTTGCCTATTTCCATTCTCTTTATTGTACCCAGAAATGACATCATTTCAACATTTCATCTCAATTGTATCACTGTGATTTTGGTGTGTTTGATGTCAGCCGAGTAGCATTTCCTTAGCAAGGCAGGTATGCCAACTGTGTCAAGTTTCAGGTGCTTCTATATCTGCTTTATGTGTGAACCTGATGTGCTTGCTTGAATGTGATCTTTGTCTCCTAATCGACATGAGAAGTCTGATTTTCAGTTGTCAATTGATTTCCATTTGCATGACAGTTTTGCAAAGGAGACAGAGTTTCCCTTTCAACCTTTTACTTTTTTTTAAAGAAAAAGGTCAACACATGTTCCTTCACATTTCTTGACTGCCTTGGATTGGATCACTCCTATTGAATGAATTTGAAGTTCTATATTTTGCTTGTGCTATCTTTTTAAATAAACAAAAAAAAAATATTTCTGGCACCACTAACCAAGCATTATTGCAGTGATATTTGTACAGAAGACAAGAAAAGGGTTTTAAAATTAGACTTGATAACTTGGAAGTGAGAACTTTGAATGAAATTAACAATCAGGGAACATCTATCACTAGCTATTTTCCAGTGTATAAATTCCTATGTTTCCTGCATTCATCTATATTACATCCAGACTAGAATATCAAAAGGAAAATTTCGTTTGGAATTTAACTCATATTGCTTTGAATTTTCCAGAAAGTAGTGTTTTGTCCATGATCATGTTTAAATAAGTTCCTTTTCTTTGCCATTAGGTGTCTCTGTTATCCTTTGTAAAACGTCAAATACTGCAGGACTTTTTCAGTGTTTCCTGACTTTAAGTACATGTCAGGATTGTTGTTAACCCTCTCTCTTATGCTTTTCTTTGGGATCTTTAAAGAAAAGAACTAACTAGGAAAAATTCTGCAGTGTTGCATCCCAACACAAAGAAGTAAGGAATTTCTTAATGCTGCTTTGTCAGAATACAAATAAAATTAAAAGTCTCAATAAAGTCTTCCCTCGGTATACTTCTTGCTCAAGTTAAGGGAAACTGAAAGATAAGGTCTTACAAAGATAAGATATCCATTGTATATTGAATCTCTATGTCTTCACAACCTCTTTACCATCACACAATTATTGACTTATTTTCTAATCAAAATATACCAAATTCTATTTTATCTGTATTACAGCTATCCATAATTTAAATTTTTTTTTTTAGAATGTAAACCACCCAGCTAAGTTCATGCAAGCTGCAACCATACCACAATGCTATTCAAGTAAAGGAGTTAGGAAAACAGGAGTTAGGAATTAGGAAAGAGTTGTAGGATACCAACTTTCAGCAACTCCTGATACTTTGCAATAAGAGATTAACCAAAGCTGCCCAATCAAACCACAAATTTGAGAAACCAATCCTGACATAAGTAGCAATGAGAAACAGGAGTTTTTCATAATAATCTGTATTACCTTGTCACAAGGGAACCACATCTGCCAGATTAGTCAAAGACTCATGATCTGCCTAAGTATTAGATACCTCCAAAGCAAATGGCAGCAACCCACAGTACTTTCTCAGGAGTGACAGACAGTGTGACAGTAATTCCAGCTGTGGGCTGGTGTAGACCCAGTTAAGCTGTCAAAAATACTTCTAGAGCTTAGGTGGCTGGTCTAAGAGGAAATCTAGTCATATTCTGGTTTGTATATTTTAATTTTGGTGTGCCTTTTTTTGGTAAAGCTAATATAAGTCAGGATACTGAGCTAGAATCTGTGCCTGACTGTATAATATGAAAAAAAAAATGGTACATACATCCTCATTGCTAATCCTTTTTCCCTTAAGGATTTTGGTACCATTAAAACCAGGTTTATTCTTACAAACCACCCAAATTTCCAAGTAGTTAAAAAATCTAACATATAAGTTATAAAAAAGAGTTTATTTCATCCAAGACTCATCAATAAGTGACAAATGTGAATTCCAAAAAGTGTGTTTTATGAAAGCCATTTTTCAGAGCAGAAACACATTTTGATGTCAACTGAGTAGATGCTTTATGTTGTAGAAAAAATAGTTTAGTGTACCATCTGTTACTTTTAATAGCAAATGAACAACATGAATTGTAGTTAATACCATTGATGTAAAATATAAAAGGGATGCTATCAAAATTGCTCAATGATAGATATAAACATGTTTTGAAATAGGAATGAGCTCAATAAATTCAATATGCAAGTTTTACCAGCCAGCTGTTCTCAAAAGATAAGGCAGTAAAAGATTTTTAATGACCCCCATGCCAGGCAAATGCAAACTCATTTCTTTGGTCCACATGATGGTGGAAGCATTTCCTACCTAAAGCACACAGTTTCATTTAACCCCTTCCATCTTCAAGGAAATAATTATACCTTGTACAGGGCAACGAGAGAAGTGGTATGAAAATGTCATCATGCATGTGTGTATTTATCTATATCATCTATCTATCTATCTATCTATCTATCTATCTATCTATCTATCTATCTATCTATCAATCATCTATCTATCTATGTCTTTTTCTATCTCCTTAGAAGAGATACTATGACAAAGATTTTTACAAAGGTGTCCAGAAAGATCCAGCTAGCACTATTTAATTTTTTGCTCTTCTCATGATGCTACAATGAGGTTACAACACAGGTCTTGGCTCTGTACATGTTTATGTACTGGGACATGGCACATGAACAACAGCCCAGCCAATGAACATAACAGCTGTCTTTGACAAGCTCATTATTGAATCACAAAGGAGTGAATCCTTTATACACCTTCCTAATTTTAAAACTGAACATTATAGACCCTCTATATAATATGCATTTTCAACCCTTTGGATGGTTAAGATTATTATTTAGGAATTTTATTTATATTATTGTTATTAAGAATAGATATGTTTCCCTTCTGCTAGGTGATATCTCATTGATTTCAATATCTGTGAAATGTTCTTTCTCATCCTGAATGGTTCAAGAAAACAGACAAAAGTGTTTCTTGACAGAGAACAAGTCTCTGAAACCCTTCAAATATTTTATATTCCTATTTGGCCTTTTGGTGAGGAACTTTTGCTAGTTTTGTTGACCGTCTAGAACACCAACTAGATTATTTTTATCTTCATTAGTCTGAAATAACAGAACATAAAAAAAACACTTAATTGATGCCATTAATTTTTTAAAGGGTTTTCAGATTTACATGTAAACATGCAATTTATAAATCATCACAGGTTTTAAAAGAGTCTCCCTGTGTATTACTCACCAATGATGAATTACACTCTAGTCAGAGTTGTACTTTCTTCTGGCCCAATTACTTCTCTGCTCCTATGCTGAATATTGGTCAATAATCTGTTTGGGTTAATTTAGAACAAAATTACAATCAAAATTATCAGAAACAAGTGACAAGATCATCTCACAGAATCTGGAATCTGTGTAGTCTGTTCTGGTCCCTTTGATTCCCTTCATAATATTTCCCTTTAAAATATTTGCTTTTGTTGTTTATTTAAACTTGTTTGAACGTATGGGTGTAAACTGATAAATTATGACAATGGTGGTGGTAGTACATTGACATGTGGCACTTGAATTTACTCCTCTGAGAGTAAGTTATTAGGAGGCTTGTGAAAGTCTAGTGCATACAAATTTATGTAATTTCATCTAACTTAGACATATCCTGCATTTTGACTGCTGAATCTAAACCATAAATTTGCACATTTGAAGATGTTTATCTCAAGAGAACTGTTCTTGAAACCACAGTTTGTTTTCGGTGGTTTTTTTTGTTTTTTGGTTTTTTTTGTTGCAAGTGTGCTTTTTCCTGCTTTGCCTTATTTTCATAGAGCTTTCAACGTCCACACTATTGATCAAATTGATGTTTCTTTGACAGAATTCCAGGGAGCCCTGTAACATTCTTGGCAGTTTCACCACTAATAAAATTGTTTCTTTTCAGATGGCAAGGACTAACTTTATATCCTCAGTAGGAGGCATAACGAGGCAAGCAATAAAATGGTTTTCAGTAACGTAACTCAGTACTGCACGTTATAGCTCCACAGCCACAGACAGGTCCTCATAGAGACAATAGCTTTAAATAATTAACAGGGAGATGTATGGATGCTCAAATGTTCCATCTTAAATCCTGTCATTAGCAATGACAGTGACCACACTCTATTAGCTCTTTTCAGGATTACTGTAGATGATCACACTGTATCAAAAGGAAAATTAATAACTAAAGGAAACCAAACTGCTCAGAATTCTATTGACATTACTCCAATTCCGTGTTTAAATTCAGGTGTATAGATTCCTTCGAGGAACTTTTGCTTTATATGACAAAAAGTTTGCTCATAGTTTTTGAGATCTAAACACATTTCTTTACCTGATAATTATGGAAAGTTTTAAATTTCACTATTACACAGATACAATTTACTGAATGCAGCTGAACATTCATTTGTTCAATAAGCTTTTAAAAAGCATACTGAGAGCTTTCCTTAAATTCACAGTTGTCAAATATGCACAATGTTTTCTTGATCTTCTGTTCTGGCCACAATTCTGCACCCAAACATGTATCATACTAAAGCAGTCACTAGACAGAGGCAATAGAGAAATTCTGTTACTACCTAGCTTAAATATGTATGCACACATATACATAGTAAATTCTGCTGGGAAGAGATTCCTTAAAGCAAATGAAATCATCCTTCAGCTTTGAAAGAGGCTTTGGATTTATTGAACAATGCTATAAAGCAAAAAAGATTTATTATTTTAATTTTATAAGACAGGAGCAATTGTTTCTGATGCAAAACAAGTCCAGAAGTCAATGGTACTTGAACGAATAAATGGATTAGACTGTGGCCTACTTGTTGGTTAATTTACACACCAGTCATATTCTTTTATACTTTGTATAGAGACATAGTTCTTTATTATAGACAGAATGTGATATTGCTCCACTGGTTAACAGAAATTCCCAAAATTTAGAAAGAATTGACTAATAAGTTGAAAAAAAAAATAGAAAAAGAAAAGATAATGACAAAAAACTAGTTCAGGTAGGCTGACATAATAAAATTGAAATTAATAGATTACACTGATAACACTCCTTAGTTTGATTTAAAATAGCAAAATACTTATTGTAGCCATTTTGTACATAGCAATTTTGCCACTGCTCTCAAATTCAAGAGTACTGAGCATACTGCATTTCCTTGATCTAATTTAATATCAATTCCAAGTAGTGCCAAAGATTGTCTTTTCACTGATTTTAAGCTTCAAGACAAACAGGTATATATCCAGTTAGTTTCTCAGGATTTGCAGATCCTTAAATATTCTGCTGTGGATCAGAGGCAAATAATTACCACAAAATACCTTAGGATTCTCTAAATCTGTGCAGCCAGATTCATGCTATTTCAAAAACATACGACACCTCAAAAATATTTGATACGTATTGGTCCATTTCATAAATATCTAGAAATATATTCTGTAATGTTTTTTCTGCATGAGAAAAAAAGGTATTAAAGGTAAAAGTATTAAAGGTATTAAAGCAGATGTCCTTTGTAGTGAGGAAGACATGAGCCTTAGCCCTCATTTTGTCTGTCATTAATAAAGGTTGTGCTTAAAGCTGAGATAACAATCGTTCTCTTCCATTAATCTTTTATTTATTTTAATCTTTAAGTACAAATTACTTTTCATATTTCTAGAATTGAGATAATTATTATTAAGCTAAAAACTTTGTGAAGGTTCTGTTAGCATTCAGTGTGTCAAAACCGAGAATTTTTAAAGTAATGGCTCAGAGAGCGTGGAATGGACCTGCCATCTGGGAAGGAAAACAAATAAGTAGGAAACAGAAAAAATGCAGCTAAACAACCAAACTCCTCCAAAATTGGAAATTTCTGTTCTTGTCCATGCAATTCAAGTTTAAGACTTTTTCAAGACTTTGTTTTGGTAAAAACTGTTCAGAAGTTTGGGTTTTTTTTCCCAGATATGCTTTGCAGTTCTCAAAATCTGAAAAATTTATGCCTAACTTGCATGTTGTCATATGACTGATGAAATCAGGTAACTACTAATTGAAATGGTCCGATGTGACCAGTAGCAATAGTCTAGAGGAAACAGATTTTATATGGTCAAAAAGTACAGAGGCAAATGTCCCTTTAAAAATTTAGGGAAGATCCCTTTTAGAAGATTTATTAGAGATCTAATTATTTGACTTGTCTGTCATGTTTTTCATTCCCCTCCATGTGGATAGAAGGAAGTAGTTCAGGTGCATCACCTTCCACATACTTCTTCACACTTGTCCTTGGACAGAATGCAAATGGAAATGCCCTCCAGGAGAACACAAGCCTAATGTGTGGAAAGGATTGTTTAATTTGGTTCTCTTTCAGCAGAACAACCCCAATGAATGCTCTTTGCTGTGAGTTCCAAAGAGAAGAGCTGCTCCACCCATCTGAATATCTCTGAGCCCTGCACTAATCCCTGCCAAGGCTGCCTGCAGATGAAAAGCATATGTTGAATTTAAGTTGCTGGACAGAGATATTCTCCTGATGCAGGACCTGGATCTGGTATCTACAGTAGCTTTTTTTAAAATCTAGTTACTCATCATAACATGCAAGAAAGTAATCTCCTTTCCTGGGGAAGGGTCTTTACAACAGCACTGGAAACTAGGTGTAGCCTTTAGTCAGGATCAATTAGAAATATTTTCTACTACAGCATTGCTGTAGAAGTATATGTCCCTAAAGACAACCATCACAGTACTGGCAAGAAAATTATCTTTTCCTTAGAACCAAGTAAGCCACGCTGACATGCTAAGTAAACCATGATTTTATGTATATTCTGAGGCCTGTTGGCTTCACAGACAGCAAGAGGGATAAAGATTGCATTTATATCCCCCCAGCATTATAGAGCATATGCCTGCCCAGCTTGTCTGGTAGACTCAAGTGGAGTTTTGCCCTTGACAGCTCCTGTTTATACAGATGGTTTTAAAAATGTTATTGGAAGAGAAAACAGCCTGCACTGTAGGAAGCACCTTACACAGGAGCCAAGACTTAACAAGGAAAACTATTTTCATCATTCTCTCCTGTTCATCTGGAAAATTTCAGTGAAATTTGAAGGTTGGCCTTAAAACTAAATTTAAACTTATTTTCGTCTGTTATATTTAGACATGTCAAGATTTTTTTTAACATGGTATTTTGAAGATCCTGTTTAAGCAATTTATTAGAGATCTGGCTATTTTACTTGTCTATATTAGTCAGGTTTTTCATTCTTCTCCAAGTATATGGAAGGAAATAGTTTAGGTGAATCACCCTCCGCATCTTCACCTTTGCCTTTGGATGGAATGAATCACTCTCTAGAGAAGCCTCTAACTTCCTGCAGGCTGCAAGGAGAACCAAGCAAAACCAGGTATAGATAGACTGCACATAGGACCAGTACTTCATTTTAGAATCACACTGCAGTTAGAGAAAAAATTCCCATCACTGTCAGCTGCTATAGGGCCTCCATCCTCTGTCATGTGAACTGACAGCTGTAGGACTACTGCCACCAGCCCTACAACAATAATGTGCCTTTGCAAAGCACTCATTTCTCTTAAAGGTGCAGGTGGAGGAAATTCTGGTAGCTGGTTTTCCTGATCCAGAATATGAATCATTCTCATATACTCATAAAAACAGTCCTGTCTCAACTTTCTGCATTCATATTTGGCTAATTTAAAATCCCTATCCTTAAAAAAAGCAGAGCAATGTAGAAAAGCTGTCACTAACTTTTACTGTTCCATCTGCAATAAATGAAGGTACCTAGGATGGAATTTGAGTTTTTTGAATCTTTTAACATTGACTTCAGCAAGACTGAGAGTGTATCTGTGTGTGTGAATCTGCTATATTTGGAAATTTTTTAAGGATTGTTGTTGTATGAATATCATAAAAATCGTGTAGACACACTATCACCTTCATTGAATCATAGAAATCAGAAAAAAAACCCTATGTCTAATCTTAGAATAGTTAAATTCAGACCATAAATCTTGAAGCAATATTCAAAGAAAATTTTCCGTATGTCAGTGATCAGCAATGTACAAAATTGAGGAGAACACAGTTTTTACCTAACATTTATCTTTTTCTTCTACATTACACATATCCTCCAAAGAAATTTTTGCCTGAACAGGTTTCACAGCAACACAACACAACATAAACATCCTTAAAGTAAAGTGCAGTTTTGTGCAATCTATTCTATGAATTCAATCTGCATCGATTAGAATTTACTTTTCAACCACAGCTGAGTCAACTTTAGATGAAATGCAATAATGACTCTGCTTTGGCAGTACTGTGATGAAAGCTTTACTGAAACAAATGGATTTATTTTCTTTGTTTCAAATAGATTTTTAGATACAGCATCTGTAGTATTTCGAAGTAAATCACTTCATTAGGGAAGACTGCATTAGCCCAGGGAAAATTATAATGAAAAAGACATAAGAGGTTGTCATGTTAAAGAGAGAGGTTTGTTTATCAGAGGAGGGGTCAAAGCCTTGTTCTGATGAAAGAGTAAAAGGTAACCAGACATCACTAGTGCATTCAATTTATGTGCAGACATCTGGCCAGTGGCTGCTTCAGTGAAGGTGCTGTATAGAATTGGAGTTGTGTCCCTACTGACAGTGTATTGAGAAGCTACTGGTACATCTGAGAGCCATTTAAATGCAAATATACTGTGAGTTTGTCAGTGACTAAAAACAATCTTCCAGGCGATGGCATTAGTAATTAGAAACCATCTGGTACCATGAAAGCTTACAATACTTTCTGTATTTCCACAGGCCAAAAGGATGCAATTTATCTCCTACATAAACAGAAATACCTATGCTATATGTTAGTGCTCTGACAATTAATATGCAAAATCTTGATGCTTTTCCTCTGGGCTAGTCCTGGAAAATAGATAAGTGATAAGTTTGGAAGAGTAAGTGCCATAAACTTCACGGAAGAAATTTCAAGAGAGCACACAGACAGAAGTGTGTACCTGAAAACCTGAAGGAGCTGTGTTGAAAATTTTGCCTAATTTTTATCTGATAATATTATGGAGGACATAAAGCAAAAGATGTTTGATAACTCACCTGTCAGATCTCTTTAAAAAGATTACGTTCTGTACTTTCAGTTTGTGGTATCTAGAAGTGGATTCAGATAAATCAATTAATGTAAATCCTTTCTCTTTTCAGGCCCTTAGAAATTTGGGGATTAGAGTTTTCGTGCTGTAGAGTACAGAATGAAAATGTTCTGGTCTGTCCAACAAAACCTAAACTGCCCTTTGTCATCTTTGTTTTCAAGCTAATATATCCTAAAGAACGTATGGGCGGGTTATTCTTTATTAAAAATAAATCAATAATATCACACCATCTGAGAGATTAAGTGAATAGGGAAAAAAGGTAATTTTAAATTTAAATTGGTAATTGATGTAATTGTCCTTGTCAACACCACATTCACGATATTTACAATTGTCAGCTTCGCTTGGTAGCTTGCATGAGTTGAAAACAATACAGAAATAAAGCCTCAAAGTTTATTAGTGATAACCAGTTATTAAGGATAAGGAAGAAAGCAAAAATAAAGGTATTTTATTTTGAGAATTTCAATAGCTAGAGAAATAACAGGAGAAGCCTGCTGTAAGCACAAAAAAATGTGGGTTTTATACACAATAAAACTGTTGAAACATCCCAGTGTGTGGCTATCAAAGCAAAGAGGTGGTGGTTGATCCACTGTAGTTCTGATCTGAATTATGCAGGTTTCAAGGCTGAACAATCAACATCAGATGAGCCTGTGTTTCTCAGAAACAGCTGTGCTTCTCAGACTATAGTCTACAGAAACTGAAGCTATTCTTAAACCTTATTCTTACATGTGCCGAAGTTATACCTCTATTTGCTGTTCTTAACGTTCATTGAATATTTTATTATAAAAACTTCTCTCAGAAATAAGATATGCCAGAAATACTGAAACTGAGACACCAAAACAGTGAATAGCAAATACAATTCAAATAACTGTATGTGAAGAAGGTGTTTGAGTGTCTGCATGTCCGTGTCTGTGTGTAGCACATTTCCATGTCTCAGTTCAGGAGTAGTACTCTTCCCTGGTATAGTTGAGTATGGCAACTGAGACTCTTTCAAGTTCTCAAGACACAGGATTTCCTTCATACTGCTTGTACTATGAAATATATAGGCTCTGAGCAATGCAACTTTCCAAGGACAAATCAATTTGAGACTCTCCATTGTGAATCAAAAATAATTCTTCTGTTTCTGGGTATAAATTGTCAGATTAAGAGGTTTTGATATGCTTTTTCTCCTAACATTCACTGCTTCTATACAAAATCAAAATTACCTCTCTCTAGTTTTATAAAAGATGCCACAACACATTAATGGATTGTTTTATGCCCTTAATTCAACCATTACACAATGTATAAAAAATCAAAACTGTTTGACAACAACAATACTTTGTTCAATATCAGTATGTAATAGCTACTTAAATAACTGATTTTCACATCAGAATACATTTGTTCTCTTTTTTTGTATTTGAGAACAATGTACTTTTGACTTTTTTCCTATGTGCTTTTGACTTTCAGTAGTAAACAAACCTTAATCAATGAGACAAACCAATGTAAATATTCGGTTCCCCACAATTTTCAGTTAATTTTCTATGCCACCTTGTCCATCAGCATGGTTTCGTAATGTTCAACCATTTTACCTCAATTCTCAGCTAATGCATACGCATTATTTTGAAAAGAGAAACTAGCAATAAGGTATTCCAGATATATTTGAAACAGTGATAATTTAATAGATAACTACAGAGCTAACATCACTTCATAGAGTGCAGTTCTTAGGTGATCTGCAGATAATACAAATTTCTAGAGATAACACATAAATTTTCCACATATCACTGTCTGAACCAGAACAATATGTAATTTGCCACACCACAGTGACATACTCGAATGAATTCTTACATTTCATGCTTCTATATTCTTAAAAAAAAAAACTCAAAACCAAACCTGAAGTAAAGGAAAAGGGAGATTTGTCTTAGGGAGACCACTGAAAAGGAAGTTTAGTGACAGCCCTTAATGTGGTCACTTTGAATTAATACACTCTGTAAAACACATGCAGATTCTTTTTCAAGCTGAAAATGTAGCTCACCATCCATAATGTCCTTATTTTATAACATCACTCACAGAACTGATCCTCCAAATCCCCATTCATACTTTTCTCACGACTTTTCTTGCCAAAGCTGTTGAGAGGTTTATAGCTTGTGCCCTTCACAGTTTGTTAGCTTATTTTTACTGAATTAAAATATATTAACATAAATGACAGAAATACATAATTTGCAGAGATGAAAGGAAAACAATTCCAAAATATTTTGGCAGTGTTATCATAGATTTTTTTTCAAGAATATAAAGAGGCATATTATAAAGATTCTCTTGCAAGTTAGGAAAACCAATTAATTACAGAGGACAATCTACGAACAGTTTCAATCAGTGTCATTGGTGAAGTCTAAGAACTAGTAATAAGTAAATAAGGAAGGGACTATATAAAAGAACAAATTTAACATTTATTAAGAAATCATAAAAGCAAATTTCAAAAAACAGTAGCCTAAAGTCAACCTCAACACCGTATCTATAATTTACATATAGAGATTTAGAGTTCAATTGCATTATAATCTACATTCATATCAATCTGATTTATAGAACATAACTTTGGAAAATGTAATGGTGAACTTTCCAGTGTCCAAACAGAATTTTTGACCAATACAGCATTTTAAACTCCAAAAATGGGGTCAGATAGGATCACATCAATCGAGGGAGATATGAACCATGGCAAGAATCACCAAGTAAAACACTGAATGTTTTATAAGAAAACAAGTTATAGGGTAAAATAATGATCTCAATTACAATACATACTTTGATCATAAAGTTTCCAAAATTTGTGTAGACCCACAAGATTATTGCATTTAATTTCTAATGGGAAAAGAAATTTGGATTAAATGTAAAAGCAAGAATTCTTGAGGTGTTTCACTTTATCATTATATCTCCCAAACAGATTTTTCAAGCAGGTCCATTTCCATTTAAGCTCTCTTTCAGTCAAGCAGGAAACTCTGCCTTTATGGAATTGCTGTAAAAGATGTAATTACCTCAGAAGCACCAACAATCTGTCCCATGTTATTTATTTATTAGTTTTGGGGGAAAAAAGTTAACAAAATATTACATATATCTCTTTCAAAGGTGCCACATAAAACAAAAAAATCTTTTTCTCTATGCATCTCATTATGCCAAAAAAATGAGGAATGAAAATATTCTGCTAAAAATGTCCATTTTTGACAGAATTTCTACAAGTACAAGGTAGAAATCACTTCAGGCAGTTGGCAAGAAACAAAATATGAGCACCTTCACATAGGAGGAAAAAGGAGAAGAATTTGTCAAGGGTATCTGAATTTAAGATGTCCCTAAACATCTTGCAAAAATATTTCAAGCTCTTTTTTCTTCAATTTGGATAATCACTCGCTTTGAAGTAGTGAAAATTACAAATGGCAATGTCTAAGTCCTCTCTACTGCTACAATAAGGATTTCAGGAAGTCCAAAGGCTGTATCAACTACTTCACTGTTGAACCTCTAGATTTTAGTTGGTCCTGATCACAATGTTTTAGGGTTCTTAGTTTGCATCATGAGGATAGAGGCGAAAGCAAATTATGTGTCCAAATACATGCATGTATTTTTTAGTAGTCATTTGTTTCTTTCATAATAATTATAGAGATAGAGGTAATTTTGGGACATAACTCATCAGATCAATATTGAACAACTGCAGTGGCATGACAGGATTTCTGCTACAGGCTTGTTATAGGGTTATCTTTAAAGGAAATTTTGAGCATCTCAGACACAGAGGCAGTCCTGCAGATGTCCAAGTCAGATACCATGTAACTAATCAAGACTATGAAGCCAAAAGCCCCAGAGCCATTGTTTTGCCTATATTGTCAGGATTTCAGACATCTGCATGACTTAATTAGAACTTTATATTTGGAAATTACAAAGGTTCAAGAGTTAGGAGAGATTTAATTTCTTTTTTTTTCTAAAAAACCCACAACAACTACTAAACAGGAACTTTGGAAATCCCTACTATTCATTATTTTTAAATAAATCCTTTAGTTGCCTTCAATTTTTAGCCATATTGACATCTCTTTATAGAAACTTGAAAATCACCACTCTTCATAGACAAATTGATGATTTTGTGTTAGTAATATCAGTGCAGTTTTTGTGACAGAAAGTAAAGTCTCTATTGACATCATTGCTTTTTACTTCTGAACATCAATAATTCACATACTGAGAGTTTTAAATAATCCCCCTTCCCTTGGAAACTAAGAAATACTCAGAAATACATCAGTTTTGTTTCTCATAATTTAACAATTTAATTTATGAACATAAATCTCTACTTTCTAGACCAAATATTCTAAATATGACCAGCAATGCTCAGACTTTCAAGGGTTTTCTTTGCTTTCAAGATGCACTGGGTGCTCCTCATGAGCGGTGAACCATATACACAGCCATACTCATGGGTGAAGTAGGAGTATTATTGTCTTCAATATCTTCTAAGATCTCAGGAAAGGATGCCACTTGCTTACAGCAGATTTTGCTGGGAGTTTATTCATTTTAGGTAGTAAAGGCCTGATCCAAACCCCGATGAAGTCAATGGAAAAAGTCTCCCATTGACTACAATGGGCTCTGGATCATGCCCTAAGTCCATTCTCTTCATTAATCCAGGATTAATAATAGGATGTCTTTCCTGTAGACTGAAGTACCTAAGATCCCGGCAATTTCAGTTGAACAAGTCCACTTTAGATTGCCATTCCATTTGGGATTTGAAATACGAAGTCACAGTCTTTTCTCAGCAAGAAGAAACTTTAAATGGGGACATTTCAGTTCCTGGTTATAGTCAATCCCACCAGTTAAGTGAAAATCCATGGGCATCCTAATGAGAAAGCAGCAAGAGCAAATGGAGCTAAATAAATTTATGTTGTTCAGAAATACACTGCAGACTCTGGTTTGACCAATGAACAGATGTATGTTGATTCTTTTGGAGAGATCAGTGTAGAGCCTGACTACAAAGGACAAACTAAAAGATTATAGCACACTTATATAGATAAGGTTTTTGGTGTACTTTTTAAATTAATAGATAAAGAGAGAGATGACGTTTTTCAAAGTGTTTTCTGAGTTTGTGTTTCTCAGCACAACAAAGCACCATCAGTTCATAAATAATGAAAAGTGACAGAAAGACATTACAAATAGCCATAATACCATTAAGTTCTCTGAAGCCGCAGATGTGAATTGTGAATGTTACACTAGTACAAACTTTGGCAGACAGACAGCAAGTGGATTGAATAAGAATAGTGTTATTAAATCTGATATAAAATATATCTGCATTAGAATCAGTTTTATATAAAATAAAAATTTGAAACAAACACAGTTGGTTATATCGTTGTTTAAAAACTGCATTTCTGATAAAGTAATGGATAGATTAGCCATTCCTCTAGTGCTATTCACTACTCACATTTAATCAAATTTCCATTAGCGTTATTTATTATTTTACGTTGATTATTCTCACTGACAAGAATGGCTCAAAAGTTGAAGCATGTTTTTTAACCCAATTAATAATTGTTATACAAAAAAAAATCATCCAAGTTGCCGTGTAGCTTAAGATAAGGATATTTCAAAAGTTATATTCTAGGTCTTAAAAAAATCAATGGAAATTTGCCATAATTTCAATAGTATTTGCTATTAAAATATCAGCACATTCATTGATCTATAAGTTCTTGCAAATGCCACCTTCCTCCCACTAAGCTAATGGAACACATTAAAGTTTTGTGCTTTCAGTTTTACTTCTTTTTTTTAGAGACATTTTTGCAGTACTGTTTGACCACTCACATTTAGTTTTAGCAATTTAAAAGCTTGCTGACAACTCTTATACTCATTAATTTTAGAGATAAAGGAAGGAGATCTTCACATCAAAATATGGCATTTTTCCAGAGGAATAAGTTTATTTTGTATATACATAAATAAAACTTGCTCATCCAAGGACTCTACCAAAATACAGAAAAACCTCACGTTTGGATCCATGTTATGAATCATCATAGGCTCATATATTTCTCTCCAAAGTATCTGAATATAATCATAAAACGATGTAGTGAGTATCTCTTTCTTTGCCTTGATGAATTAAAAAAGTCACCTGATCACTTTGCTGTAAAATAAACATGCAATTTTTCAAATCTTGCCGGTTTCTGTCAAAGGAAAATTTGCTTGCAGTACAAGACAATTAATGGCATCACCTGATACCCACATAGTCATGAACAGCATCAAGGAACAACTGATTTGATTCTACCATGTATTCCTTTATCTCCTCCATCTAAAAATTCTGGCCAGATACACTACTTTACTTCAGAATATATTATTTAGTAGTACAAAAACAACCCCAATTGCAACTCTATTGAACAAATCCAAGGACTGTTTTCGGTCTAATTCAGTATCTTTTTTCCACCCCTTCATTCTTGTTGAAATTAATTTTATTCAACATTGCTTCATTCAAGTAATAGTCTGAAAGAGAAAAGGAAAGCATCCCACCACCTGGATCAGGTGAAAAAAGAAGAAAATTAATGCAGTTTAAATGCTGTTGCCTGGAGTTTGCCATCTGTTTGATTAAATAAAAGGCATTTATTTGCTTTCATGTAGTTTTCAATTTATACATTTATCACTTTCAGATTAAAGGTATGGCTACAATCAGCAAGATCAATAGACATCAAAGCTCTTTAAGTAAGGTTTAGCAACTGCTTCCCTGACACATATATAGCTTGGCTACTAAAATTAGCCTGTGCCGAAGGATTATAAATAATATCTTGATCTGTGGTTCCCATTTGATTTAAATAAACAAATATTACATTCCCGCCCCTAAAGGCAGTCTTACAGTGACATTGGCAAGATTTCAAACCCTGGAAGCTGTCCAGGAGTACAATGCATAGAAAAGACTCTACATGGATTTTTCAGACAAAAGAAAAAATATTAGTCAAGATGAAATGCTTTACTGGAGAGGTCTTCAGCAAAAGGCTGAATTGAGGAAAATTCTTTCTTGCCCTTACTACATTTACAGCAAGGAAATTAAAGTGTGAAGGAAAACACTCAAGAATCCTCATAAGACGGAAAAGTTAATTCCATGATAACATCCAATATAGTTTTTAGGTTAGTGTTAGTCATCAATTAGACAAAATTATTCAGACCTCAAATAGGTTAAGAATTTTTCCGCAGCTTTAAGTCTTTTCAATATACATAAGACAGACATTTCTGATCAGTCTGTAATATTCCTTAGAGACTAGATAAATCAATAAACAAGGCTGTAATGTATTTGCAAGACAGTTTTGTCATTAGAAAACCTTGTAAGTAGCCAATAGTTTAACTCTTGCAAGGAGTGGGAATTGCTTTCATACATCTAACACCCTACATCTTGTAATTTTGGTTTTAAAATAAAAAAATAGACTTAATTGTACATTTAGAAATAATGTTTTACTGACTTGGCACATCAATAGATTGGGTGAGATTTTACTTTTCCCCTTCTAGCCCCCTGCTGTTATTAAATCAGAGTAAAAATTTTCCTTAAATTTTCCTTAATTTCAGATACTGTAGGAGAGCCTTCAATTACCATCTAGCACATACCAATATACTGTTTGTACTTGCACAGAAAAGCGATCACTAGCATAATTTTGGCCTTGCACATAAGGCCCGAATCAATAACCATAGTGCAAAACCCTTTGCTTAGACCAAAGTTATCATTGTCAAATATTTTCCTGAATGGAGGGTGATATACTTTTGTTCAAGTATTAGCCAGGCAATGCTACTGGTACATACACTGCCACCCAACAAGTACATGGTCACCAGAACAAGTCTGAAGGAAAATCAAACCAGAGTCACAGAGAATCATAAATATTGTAAGAGACTTCCAAGATCATCCAGTCCAGCCATCAGTCTCACACCACCATAATCGCTCCTAAACCATATCCCTGAGTGAGAAACCTGGACTCCTCTTGAACACTTCCAGAGAGGGTGAATCCACAATCTCCCTGGGCAACTTATTTCAAAGATTAACCATCATTCTCAGGGATAAACATTTTTCTAGCATCTAATTTGAACCTTCTCTGGTACAACTTAACATTCTTTTGACTAAAACATGACAGAAGTGACTGACTCCCACCTCACTACAACCTTCTATCAGGTAGTTTTGGAGAGCAATGAGGTCCCCCCTCAGCCTCCTCACTCCCTTTCCCTTCTTTTCACCACTGAAATAGCTTCCTTCTTTGTATAAGAATATACCAACCTTCAGTGTTGTTTTAGAGATGTTGCTTTGCCCACATCTCCTGCTTCAAGCTTTTATCTGAATCTTTAGTCCCTTGTACCACATTCCTTTTACCTCTATTGTCAGGCATAGCAACCAATGACACAAATTGGATCAAAAGGTACTATTTTCAGTATTTTCTGATGTAAGCACTGATCTGACAGATAAAAAAAAAAAAAAAAAAAGAATGGAAATAAATGTAATTAGGTTTCAGATATTAATCCAACTATCAGTAATAATAATCTTGTTTTCACAATGAACATTTTGATAAATATAAAGGAGGCTTATTTTTTCTGGAGAGTATGATTAACTAGGATTCTTAATAATCAAATACATTCTTTTCCTTCTTTTCTTTTTTAAATTAAAAGAGGAGAGAGAGTATATGTTTGCTCTTATTCATCATGTCATTTCCCAATTCATCCTCAAGCAAGCACATTTGGTGGATCAGGTTTCCACTAGAAAAAAAAATAATGTTTGTTTTTTGTGTCTTTAGAAATCATCAAAACTAAAGCATATCCTGAAAAGTTTTAAAATAAAACAGACTCCCTTTACCGACACACAAAGGAACACTTAATTAAAACTTTTGGAAGGACAGAAGAAAAAGCAATAACACAATATCAAAGAACATGTGGACAAGAAGGAAGCATTCACCCTGATATATTTAATATTTTAATTGGTTATCTGGAAGAAATAAGAAACTGCATGATATGAGTCTGATTCTAACCTTATTAAATTCAGTGGCAAAAAGCCCAGTGAGTTCAATGGGGGCCAAGATGAAGCTCTAATTGAATTAGAAACTGACTTCAGACAAAATATGTTACTTTCTTCCCCTCATCTTCCCATTTTAGCAAAAAGAAATGAGAAAGATTGAAATAAGAAATATTGAAATTCATCACAGGCAGTAAATCGAGTTTGTTTTGACCTGGATCAAAAGAAATAAGTATTCATGAGGAGAGCAGTTTCAACTATGAATTCATTTAAATGACAATACTGGACACTGAGCTTTCCAGTAGAAGCTGACTACTCTACTGAAATGTTTAAAACCTGTCCTGCACTAAAACCTGAGGTGTCTAAACCCCTTAGACACAAGGTAACTCTCTTTAAACACAAAAAATACTGAACTTTCCCCTAAAAAATAAGGCAAAATTAATTGATAGGAAAAGACCCTTGTTTTTATAATCGCTTCTGCCAGTCAGCATTTGCTGTAAGCTCAGATAAGGTGTAAGCTCACATAAGGAGGGGCTGACAAATGAAAACTTTTCTGATAAGATGACTTATCAGTTCTTACTGGTAAAACAGAAGCATAATACACTAGGAAAAGACTTCAGTTTCCCTTTTCCAACACTCCTTCAGGGTCTTTTTCCTCCAGCTGCTGCTGGTTACTGCCACCACTGTGACCTTGGTCACCTGTGAGAGTGACTGCGCTGACTGAGAGGAAGGGAGGCTGCTGTGTCAGGCATATGTTGGGAAGCATCTCTTCTTCTGTAGGGATTTTCTTCCAGCCCTCAGAAGTAGGAGTTTCCAAATTCTACTGGAATAGCAGAATTTAAGCATGGAAAGACAGAAACAATAAGAGAAACTGCCTTCAACTGGAAGGTTTCAGATGCTATCAACCTGAGGCTGTGAATTCAGCTTAATGGAAACAATTCTAAAACTAATTGCCTGCAAGTGCATCACTCTAGCTATTCTTGAATACTTCTCTGTTAAATTACTCATGTGAGAATTATTCCTTTTCTTTTTAAAGACAAATATTCTTTAGAATAATAGAGAAAGTGAAAGAAGGGGAGTAAACAGGAATCCCACTCCTTGGCCCACTGGTTAGAGGCCATTTACTTTCATGTGGCAGGCTAAGCTTGAAACCTCTCAGATTAGATTCAGAGTTTAATGAAAAGTAATGCAGATGAGCAATCACTTACTTAAAAAACAGAAGAATGTCAGACAGCCTTAACCTGCTTGTCATGGTTATTTTTTGATGACAACAAAATAAGCACTTTTACAGAAGTGGGACTTATTTACAGTACTTTGGTTTCTGATGGGTTGAAGAGTCTAAAAAAACTTGTTTTTCACATGAGATTGTTTCCTCCCTGACTTTCCCTGCAGCACAACAGGCTTGGGGAAATGGCAAGTACACATATTTGGCTTCTGTTGTGCTTAAGCCAGAAAAGGTTCAACCATACAAGATTTCAATCAAGACTGAGCTTTGAGGCATTGCATATCTTTGACTAACATATTTTAGCATTCATGAAGGGGGCTTTAAACACAAAGAAACCAATAACAAAAATGGAAATAAAGTTAGGGTGGAATTTCCTTAGTCATGAGCTGGTTGATCAGACATTTCCTAGGCATCCTGACATTTCAGCTGCATCTTTTTTTCCCCAAGAATAAAACACTCCCAGCATCTTCAGAAAGTGAACTAGTAAGTCTTTTTAATATATGCTCATCATCATATAAATTGAAATACGTTTTGTAATGCCAAGCGTAAAATATTCTGGAAAAAGATGAAATGCCTTCCTTTGTATTTCTGTGTCCAACTTTGTGTAATATCAGTCCAAATATTCTCAGCACTAGCTTGCGCACATTTGCAGTTTTCAGCAAGCTGATGACTGCTTATTGTTGTCTGGGGACATACAAGCTCCTGTGTTCGTAATAGAGTATCCATGCACCCGGGAGAGATGCATACTAAGTGATGGAAAGTATGCAACATTAGAAAATTGATTGCATATGTCAGCATATGCACCACATTTTAACAAATTAGTCTGTATTAAACTCCACAATATGCACAACTTGGAGTGGGGAGATTCATGACTTTTCTTCAAACTTGAGCTTTCTGCAGATTTTTTAATCTAGAATGCATTTTCTGCTGAAACCAACAAAGGCAAAATGCTGTAATGGTGTAATTTCATGTTGATTGGATTTATGAATTCTATAAAACTTCAATAAAAATCTCGAGGAAGGTTTGCATGAGCATCATCCTCACGTTATGATTGAAAGCCTGTATCAGCACAGAATTCTCCCCAAACAATACATTACCCAAGCAGTAGATATAGAGATAAGCATTACTGTTATCATGAAAGAAAAAAATCTGGTTTGTGCTTTTGTTCTGCCTTTCTCCTTCACAACGTTTGCTATTATTATACAAATCAGTATATGAAAAAGGACAAAGGACCTTAGAGGTGACTCTGTACTGCCTTTTCTCTAAAAGGTCCTTTTCTAGGGTTCTGTGGATTGTGTCCTTGAATGTGTCATTATAATACATCATTGTATTTTGCCCCATTTTTCAAACAATGTTCTATAGTTACAATACTAACTAGATGCCATCGCTATGCAAATATTTGCTAGGCTCAACAAGAGTTACGTATTGTAGTACCTGTGAGCTATATATGATCTATAAAATAAGTGAAGTAATGGAAATTGTTGGAACTGTCTTTCTAGCAGCTTTAAAAAGCCCTTAGGAATGTAGAGAGTCCATAAATTTTAGAGGTAGATGAAGACAACTTAAATAAAGTATTAGCATACAATGCCTGATCCAGGTCTAAAAACAATCTCCATGAACTCATTAGAGGATTTTCAAATTATCCAAAAGGAACAGTAGTGGCTCCACCCCATATTATGCTGTGCATTAATTTTAGGCAGAAGCATAAAATTATTTATTTACTTACCACTGTTGAGGGGTTGTGTGATTTTTTTTTTCCTTATCATCCTCCTTTGATTTCCACTTTCTCCTGAATATGCTTTGGAATTAAAGACAAGGGCTGTTTTCAAGTAGCAAAATTGCAACCTGGTGAATTCAAATTTTAGGATTTTTTTCCACCTAGCAGTAGAAGGCAGCACGAGGCTCTAGTACTCAGATTGTTCTTCTCATTGAGAAAATGGATTAATAATATTCAGATGAAAAATTTTTCTTTTTTCTTCTGACACGGATGGTATTCAGCACTGACAAAAGTCAGCTTCAAACTGGATAGCAGATCCTGAGAAGCTGGAGAGCTTTGAAATGTTAATAAATGTCAAGGGGTGAAGTACGATAACAACATTTAAATCTTCAGAACTTCATGCTCAAGCTAAATGTCATTTGAGCCATGGAGTAAAATAAGAACCATTTGATAGGTTTTTATCAACGAACAGCTTTCAAGAATGCTAAAGAAAATCCAGACAGAGTGATATAATTTATTTTAAATTAAATTAACTACTCTCTAATTTCTACTTTAATTCATAAAACATAAAGACAACTAAAAGGTAATACAGATATATAGTTAAGGGTCAACTGAACCAAATTTTTCATCGCCCACTTACTTCTGTTATTGCTGTCACAGCTGGAGGTGGGCCTTACAGTCCTAACAAAAATGAGAAGAGTTCTGTCACAAAGAGCCTCCTGAATTATCAGTTCATTTAGTGTCACCAGCAACAGAGGGTGCTAAGCCTCAGAGGCTGGATGACAAGATTACGGTTCAAGAACTCTAAGGGAGAAACTTCCTATTTACTTAATTGGCTCTTATGCCCTTGGTATGTCACAGCTTTAAATCATATGCCTTATCGTAAGGAAACCAAAGGGACTAAAATTTTGCAGTATTTCAAGGTGTATTTACTAGGTTCAGAATTACACACCATACTTATAGATAATTTCACTACCATGATCCTCTTCTGTTCCTCTCAAATATGGCATTTTATACCTCCCATTTAAATGGAGTGTTCATCACTATACATAAGTTCTATAGAAAGGAGCCTGTGGAAAATCTCTTTGATTAATTCTGAGACAGAAGAAGCACTCATTTTCTCAAAGCATTAAAAAAGTTTCTAAATGTTCCCTTTCTTTTCTCCAGATATTCCAAAGAGATGCGTGTTTAAAACTTCATGCTATATAAACTTTATGTCCCTGTTGAGATTTCCATAAAAGTTTATGCCTGTTGAGCAAGTTTATGGTCTTTTGATCAAATCCAGTAGAATAATAAAATCTTAGAGAACTAAAATTGTGCAGAACTTCTAGACTAATTTCCTATTTTTATGCATCTCTAATCTAATAATTTTCTAGCAGCACATTGGGAACCAGCTAAACTCTAATGACATTTGATAGACTTTTTTATAAAGGTATATACTATATGCCAGCACTGGAAATATATATTTTTTTTTCTTTTTGAGTCCCTATAAGCTACTGAATTGCAAAAGAGATGTTAATCTGATAGACTTATAAAGACTACAAAGTTTGCATCACAAAACGGAGGAATAAAACTAAGAATTTTAGTTGAATTAAAGGAAAAAAAATCACAGATCTGAAAACTGTAGCACACTTAATAAAAGTCTCACATAATCTTTGCTGCCTTCTGCTATGAACTCAAAGTTTTCCATATTAATATCACTCTCTTTTTTAATCATCAAAGAGATGGTGGTATTAACAAATGGAGACATCATGCTGACATTTTAAAAATGTAAGATTTAAATTATTAAATTAAATTATTTTTTCTAGATTAGTGTAGACTTTCTACCAAGAGACTAAAACCTAACAGGATACTTTATATCACTAAAGTTATTCTCAAATGACATCACAGGTCTCTGGGCCTGGATCTTGGCCATGCAGCTTAGATAACAGTTGAAGAAATTCTTCTGCAGGCAGAGCTGTAATGTACTGTTTCATTACTGAAGACATGCCAGATATGCTCAGAATATCAAACAAAATTACCCCATGGGTGTTTTCTGCACCAAAACTAGTCAGTAGGATGTGGGAGTGAAAATGCTGGAGAGGAATTAAAAATGTCTTGCATTTGGCAAGGAAAACTCAAAATGCAGAGACTTGTCTCTGAAAAAAAGAGACAGTAATTCTTTCTGACCAGCAAAATCAGTTGAGTCTAAAATAAAGAGTATCAGCACTTTACAGATTTTTAAATGCTATTTTTTAAATTTTAAATTGGTATAAAAATATAAAATCACTAATATTCCTCAGCTGAATTTTATCTTAAGATAATATAACTTTTTTTTTTTTTAAATTAACTCTAGGATTGGGCTTATATAGTAATCAAAGGTTCAACTGTAATTTATGAAAATATTATTGTTGTTTGATAATTGGGAAAATATGCTTACTTTAGATTTCTGGTGTTCTCTTTCACTGCTTTACTTCTTTTCAAACTTACATGGATCACCTAAGTATAGAACATTAATTTTGCTTTAAATCATCAGTTTTTAAAAGAAAGGGAAAGAATAAGTGACTTGTGCTGAAAACTCTACCATTAAGAAACGGGAATGAAGTTCTCCTTCCCCAGTATAAATAATATTTTTGGCTTCACTAAAGATGGTTAAAGTCATTCACTTTCAAAAAACAGATTTTTCCTAACTGGAACTTTCACTGAACTCAGAAAAAAGCAGCATCTGTCTAGAAGGAGGATGTGATTAAAGCATGAATCAGGCACTGCAGTTTTACAAGTAAAATCTCAGATGAAAGGTGTTTGCATTTAACGATGCAGTTTAACCAACTGAATGGTTCATTTACGAGATACATTCATCTAGAACCAGTGTAAAAAGAACACCTTTTTTTTTTTTTCCACAATAGCTGCAGCAAGTGCCACAGGTATTTTCACATCCAACTAAACAAAGTACCAAGTACAGTAATTTCACGATTATAAGACGCACCTGATTATAAGCCGCACTTCCGGGTGTCGGCAACATTTTGTTCATTGTCCATATATAAGCCGTACCGGATTATTAGCCGCACTTTCATTCGCAGCGAGGATCCGCATGTAACTTTCACAAAGTTGCCAATTAGTAACAGAATCCCAGGATCACGGGATTTACTGGCTCAGCTTGGGGCCGGGTGGGCTCAGCTTGGTGCTACCCCGCCTCCGGGGACGTACGGGCACTGCTCGGTGTGGGGTTGCCCTGGCACCACTGGGGCCGGGCAGGCTCTGGCTCGGCTTGGGGCTGCTGCGGGCTCACACTTCTGGGTTGGCAAATTTCTGAACTTCGTTCATATATTGGCCTCACCTGATTGTAAGCCTCACTTCCAGGTTCGGACCAAAATTTTAGTCAAAATGGTGCGGCTTATAATTGTGAAATTACTTTCCTGTAAAGTCACCATTTTTATTCAAGTAGCTGAGCATGTTTATTATGTACCTTTCTGGAGCTCAGGAGGACCGACTGAAGAATGGAAAACTTAAAAGATCTAAATAACTAGATGTTGCAGATGCTGCACGTAGCAGCATGAAACCACCCTCATAGGCACACTAAGTCCTTATCTGCCTATATTTATGCAATAAGCTTTTAAGTCCTTCCAGAGATCTGAATAGAATTGGTACTCACAGTTGTAGCATCTTTCTTGGGATAAAGAAGGCTTGAACCACAGTTCTCCTTTATCTGGGAATGAAGATGTGAAATGATGCTGCACAGTGTTGGTCACGCCTGTTACTTTGCTAAAGAAATCTAAGCAGTCTTGTTCTTTCCACTTTTCATCATGGGCTTCTTAATTTGTCCCTCTTCTCCCAGTTAGGACTCTTTGCTTGAAGGGGAGAGCAGCTTCCCTTTTTTCCCATAGTGACCTTGTTTGGAGATTGTGGATCAGCGCAACTCCTTCTCCTGGGAAAGAAAATGGATGGAAGCAGCAACTCCTGCTTCTTCTGGTAGCTGATGTTCTTACCTTGCTGATGACAGCTGTACCACACCATTGGCAGGTGTTTGCCAGGCTGTGCACTGTTTTAATAGGTGTGTGAAGGAGGCTAGGACGAGGATTTACGTTGTGTGGAGACACATATATTATAAATACAGAACAGAAGGAAACAGAGGTGCTGGAGGTGTTTTGACAATGGTGTAAACTGGGAGAAGGAAAACAGCGGATGAACACTGGGGTATGGCTATCACAGGAGCGGTCATGCCAACACACTGAGGTAGACAGCCCAGACAACACTGATGCACAGTCATTAAAATGCAGACCCAGTATGCCTAATGAGCCTGTCCTCCTGTCCATTCCACCTTCATAGCTCTTGTTGTGCTACGTAATTTGAGGGTGATTAGGATATGCTGAGTTCTTATGTTTTCATTTCGCTGTTTATAGGCAAGGTATGATTAAGATGGCTCTAAAGTGACAGATGGGAAAGAGCTGTGTGGATTCAAGGGTAACACAAAGACAGGGAGCTGGTAGAATTTCAGCATTTTCACTGAATGTGGAGGTGAGATGGAACAGAGCAAAACTCAAATTAAACTCTGGATAGAAATGAAAGGTAGCAAGCGATAAAGACATAAAGTGATCATCAAAGACTAAAGAGAGATGATCCTAAGGTAATGATGAAGAGCACTGGAGTTGTGAGTGTAAGACTTCACATCAAGTGCTGAGTCACAGGTGAGGAGATATTTTCAGATCAAATAATAGACTTCCATGTTCAAAAGTGTTTTGAATGGTGCAGCTTTTGTCCTTTAATATGTCTTAGCACTTCAGCTGAGCTCCGTCAGCAGAAATATCTTTGTGGTATCAGGGAGATTTACACAAAAAGGAGAAGACACCAAAAAAATCTAATTTTTTGTTTTTAGAACAGTATTCTGTGAAGTATTACATCTGTCTTTTGGAGCTGGATATGAAGAGAATGTTTTTATTTGATGGTTAAAAAATTTATCCGTCCTAAATATGTCCACAATTTGTGAATAGATATGTGCAAAAGTCCTTTATATTCTTATTCTAAATCCAATACCTTTCTGTGTTTCTTTGTCTGATTTTTTGGAGGGTGTGGGAGAGCGTGGGGGTTAACAATATCTTGTTAACAAGAAGCCTTCCTACTTTATCTTATTCCCTCTCACTTTGTTGATATGTTCAAGAGAATATCTCCAGCAAAAAAAAACTGAGAAAAATTTAAGGATAAGGTGCTAACTTTTATCAGACCCTTTTTTTTAATGCTGTTTTTAGAACTGTGAAGGTAGAAAAAGTTTAAATGAGGATGATTTACAATATGAACTTCCTGAGATTTTTAAATGATGCTGCAGAGTCCTTGACAAATTGCAAAGGCCATATTTCCTGCAGCAGAGAAAAAAGGTGTGGCCATTCAACTATCATGCAAAAAGAAAAGTATATACATAACACTGCATCCTTGGAGGTGAAAACAAAAAAGCAAACCACAAAACTCTAAAGAGTATTTCAAAGTACTATGATAACGAAACCTCATTCTTAAAAAGTATGTAAGAAGTAAGCATACTATCCACATGGCTGTAGATCACACTCATTGAGCCAGTCAAACCACAACTATCTAGTATCAAACTATCATTCTTAGATTTAGTTTAAGGGAAACATGAGGTAAAATGCATGAAGCTAGGACTAGCAGCTCAGCTAATCCAGTGATTTACTGTGTTATACAATATTAACACATGCAGCTGCCTTAACCCAAACTTCCTTTCCATAAATTTGAAAGCTTGTTTGAACTTCCTTCTGGTTTTAAATAAGTGAATTCATAATAATGAAAAATACTGATAGGAAAGGAAAACTGTTTACTTCTAGCAACTACCCCTTTTATTTTAATATTTTGAGTTTCACAGATCACATTAAGATATCCTGCTATTATGTGATATGAAGCAAATATTATCTTTACTGTTTGTGGTATAGTGAACTAGGCTATTATTCACACTGACTATACAAAGAATTCAATTACTTGAAATTAAATATTTTAATTCTAGTATTTTATCTGTGTTTGGATTAATTTTTATTTATATTTTTAATAGACATAATTTGACCTCAGTATAGAAGTATCTTGTATTTAAAATGTTTTTAAGGGGATACCTGTCTATTAGGCAATATGTTTCTAAAGGAGTTTCCAGGATCAAGCATCGCCATTCTCACTTTGCTTGACTTGTTCTGTTTACAAATTTAATGTTTCTCTCTCCTTTTCCTGTGGCACAATTAGGTATTTTTAAGAGAAAGGAAGGATGCACATGTAATGCAATTATTAATATCCTTGTCTTCTCCAGTTCAGTTCTTTCAGTTAACACTTCACTGGAAAAATCTTAAAATTAATTTTATTGTGTGCTTGTCTAGGAGGGATTAGACTCTCTGTTACAGTGGGATTTAGGCACTTAAATAGAAATATATAGCAACTTTTCTGTGAGAAAAATATAATTCACTCAAAGCTAAATTAATATTTAGATTTCTCCTTTTATATTTATTTATACACTATCTCCACTAAATATTTATAAATATACATACAAGTGTTGGCATGTGTTTGTATTTCTTTTAGCAAGTCTTTAATTCTTCCTTTATTTTATAATGGATGCATGAGTGCATCCATTTATAAGCATGGATGTGGCAAATATCTGAACATATATTTTAAAAAAGGATGATGAGCTAGGACTTGGAAAGGTTAACGAAAAAAACAGTGATAAATAGTATGAACTTGTGAAAAGCTACTGATCTGGAAATGAACTATTAGTGCATGCTGCAAACCCATGTAACTGAGGGATGACTCAGTGACTCTCAATGACTGCAAAGGACAGACAACTGATTTTGCAGCTAACATGTGAAAACAAACAAATTATTCAAGTTAAAAAAATAGTTGTAAAATACACTGTAAATATAAAAGTAGTAAAATACCTGAAACTCTTCTTCTTATGTCACCATTAAGTCACAGTTGTAGAAAACAAATTTACTGTATTTTTAATTATGCAAATTATATATTGTATGTTTAAATAACCCATATAGATCACCTTATTTTTATGTCAGTCTTCTAGGTTTTCTTTTTTCCAATGTGCTTACAATTTAGGAAGAAAAATGGAGTTCTTTATACTTTTTCCAATAAATCTAGCAACATTTTTATGCAGAAAAATCTAACACCATGAGTGATGCAAGATATTTCAGAAGGAGCTGAGACTTGTTTTGGGACAGAATTTGGAAGATACAATTTAAACAGATAGTGAAACTATGATTTTATGCATGGTTATTGAGTTCTTAGATGAGGGGGCTTTCAATTTTACATAATAATGGCTCTTCATCCTATAATAATTCCTTAACAATACAACCTCTCAAATTTGATTTTTATGTTGGTTATTAATACTTAAAGCTTGAATTACAAATATAATTTTACCTTGCCTAGTGAAATGGCTTATGTCTGTATTTCTAAAGTTGGAACCCAACCATAAGATTTGTGTAACTGATAATAATCTGCAACTCTACCACACTGATTCAAGCTTCCTAATAATTGCCTTGGAAATAAATTAGTTAAGAGTACAGAATGGAATATATAGATTATCACAAACCTTTTAACTGAAATTAGGTGATAAACCTATTATGAATTCATTTAAATCTTATTTTAAAAAAGTCTTCAGTAACTGAGGGATGAGAGACAGTTGATTCTCTGCTGTATCTGCGTTTCAAGTTCCTAGAAAATACATTTTCAGCTTAATCTCTTGAATTACATACGACTGGTAAATTAGGTTAAAGAAAACATTGCATTAAACTCAAGGTACGAAATCATTATACATTGTTTTATGTATTTTTATATAAAAGTTACAAGTAGCAAGCATATGACACAGAAATGGAACAGTAACAGCAATAACTGTGAATGCATGCTTTTTACAATGTATCTAATAAAGGGATTTTTGCCAACTCAAATATTCAGTAACATACATGCAGATTAATTTCTCAATGTCAAATTCAGTCATATTGCTAGATGCTTATCCAACAAACGTTTCTATTGAAGTGATTATGAATGGCTAAATACCTGATTTCAATAAATTGTTCCTGAAATTGGGAATTTTACTTGCAACAAAAAGAAGAGAGAAAAAGAAAAAGAGAAATGACTGATAAGCATAATAACCAAAGTCTTATTGCCTTCTAGTAAATTTACTCAACACTGCTGAATTTTTTCATGATAGAATAGCTGGTCAGAGTCCATAAAACCTCTAGCTGGTGTTTCCAAGGACGATAGTTTCACATTTCATTGTAGCATGTTCAAAATCACCCAGGAGCGCACTATTCTCAAGCAGTCTATATAATGAAAACAACGTACATATAACAAAAGTTCAATGTAAATCTTCTTCCACATGTCACACAACATACAAGTAAATAACAGACATAAAAAGATCAACTTAAAGAAAACTATGACTTTAAAAAAAAAAAAAAATAGGACAGCCTGAGGAGCTAATGTCTTCCTCAAGTTTTCAGCAAATTTCCAAATATATTTAATAACTAAGGAGCACTCTGTGGCCAGAAACCAAATTACAAAAGGAATATTTTTGTGCAATGAGAATATCTTGCTAAGGAGGTAAGATATGTCTATACTTCTTAGGGTTGCATAAAGGCAATTAAATTAAATTGGAAAATTGTTCACTCTCTCTTTCGGAGAGCTGAGATAGTTCATTATAGATTTTTTTAATTCAAAGTTTGCATGACTACATGAATAGTTATCTGAAATCAAAACTAAGTAAAAATATGCTCTCTCAGAGGAAAAAAAATGCAGAAAAATATTTACTTAAACTATCTACAAAAAAACCTATTAATGGATTATTTCCCTGTAAAATTGCTTTATACATATATACACATAAAAATGTATATACACATATCTAAGATTATATATACACATATATAAATGGACAGACTAGCAGCTATCTATAACTCCATTATAAACATCTGGGATTATGTTTATTAAGTACTGATAAAAATTATGCAAAATGGAAAGTCTAGGAAAATATTCCAAAAAGTAAGTTTAATTTGAAAACATTAATGTTAGTGCTACAGAATCTCTAAATTTGCCAGTACTAACACATATTCCTCCCCCAACACTTCACAAGATTGGATGAAAAAAATGAACTGAAAACACATAGTTCCACATCTTACTGACTTGAATTAAATTGCCAAGATTTACATTCTATTTCACATGCTGGGGCTCCTTTTTTTCCATAAATAACAATTAAGAAATAAATAAATGAAATGCAAGAGCCATGACTTTATGATGCAGTTGGAATGAAGATTACTTTAGCCAGGGGCTGACTGCAGTTCTGTCAATTGCTTATTGTGCAATGCTAAAGTGGTCATCTGGCTTTCAGTTTTTTTAACATTCACCTGACTCCATACAAGATGACATAATTTGAGACCTAATACACATTTTAGCAATATAATAAATAAAATGGAAAGCAACAGATTGTTCAATTGCTGTATAGATATGTTTACTTACCTCAGGTTTTTCTCTTAGACCCTAGTTGTGTTGTACTCAGACTCATGTTTGCTTAGAGACCCAATGAGGCAGAACCTGGAATGTTATGGCTATTTCATTCAAAATAATATTGTTTGCATAGATAAAAAGAAATATATGCATATAGATACTTAATAAACAGTACACTTTGATAATCTGATCGATATTCATGAAGTAATTTACATAGACATGCAATTGGATTAAAATAACCAAATAACTTTTTTTTTTTTTTTAAAGAGAAAGAAATGCCTTAATGTGAAGAGAAAATATGGAGGGCATGTAAACAGTAACAAGAAATCCATAAATAATGCATGCAAGAGAAAAAAATATATTAAAACAGGGTTATGTGTTCTTTTTCAAATAAAATTTTCATAATTTTTTTCTTTTTCTTTTACTTGTAAACTTTTAATAATTCATATTTACAGTGATTCAAAGTGCCATATACAGAAGAAATATTTTATTAAAAATATATGCTTGATTTTGCTTTTTTTATTGATTAGAAAGATTCCCTTTCATTTCATTTTTATATGTAAATATATATATGAGTTGACTGTGTTTTCTCATGTTCTAATCTGCCCATCTATGTTCCATGAGGAAAGGGGTTTCCTTAGCCCAGGACTGTGTTCCTCATCCTTGTGTCATGCATCAGAATGTACACATGTCTCTTTTATTTATTGATGATTTTTTTTTAGTGATGGTTAGACCAACAGTGAATGATATTCAAGGCATGTATGTGGCTGTTCCAAAAACTAAATTCTCACAATCTTCTTTGGTATTTAAAAATTGCACCTGTTCTCTGTTGACCTGTGTATGTATGCATATGGGTATATGTATAACAGTAAAAGAAAAAGAAAGAAAGAAAGTAGAAAGGTAAAATGGAGATACAGGACCCATCAGGAAAGGAGCAGAGATGAGAAAAAGACACAGAAGGAGAGGTAATATAATGGCATGTGCTATCAGGAAACAAAAATTTAAACAATAAATAAAGAAGAAAGAAAATATGCCTTTACTGAACAAAGAGTGAATATGTTTGGGCAATAAAGTCCTTACACAATAGTCTTCATCAAAAATCTATTGATACTGACCGCTGAACAGCTTTATCATGCCTGGACAGCCTGTGACTTGTGGTTGGCACCTCTTCAATTTCGTCTATGTCGCACGCATCTGCAGCATCTTGTGAGTAGCTATGCTTCATGACAAGGATATTTCTCCTGTTCATGGGCTGAACAAGTGGTTTTACGGGCTGGGGTTGTATTTCTGTCAAGACAGAAGCATCTCTTGTGCTGAGGTTACTACGGCTGCCCTTAATACTAGACACTTGTGATCCACAGTGATGGTCATGAATGCATTTTGAAGAGGATCTCCGCAGTTTATGATAATTTTCAAAGTCATCTGCAACGTCAGCAAGGTCAGCTGTAGTCCCTGTCCCTCTAAGGGTGCATAACTCGTAATGAGGAGGCTCAAACACCTCCTGGAATACTGTTTGATCAAAGTCTGTTTTCCTTTGGACAAATTTTTTACGAGGCTGCTTGATCTGTACTATAATAGAGATAACAATGAGGATGATCACAATGCAAGAAGTCACCCCAATTATAGTCCCACTGGTATTGGTAAGTTGGTCCAATAGGTTTGCTTTTCTTTTTTCTGTGTGACAGGGAATTGAAAAAAAAAAAAAAAAAGCACAGAATTAGTTGCAGTTCAAGAATAAAAACGACGGGTTCACAGAATACTTCAAGGCTGAGCCTAGTTTATTTCTAAGTTCACTTAATCAGTCTCACCAAAAAAAAGAAAAGAGGAAGAAACCAGATATTTGTGAAAGCCAGATAAGCAACACACAAATCTTTTGTGTTCCTATTCATTTGGAAACTTATTTATTCAGAGTATATTGCAAGCTTAATTAAATGAAAGAATTATTTAAATTTTTTATTTAAAAAAACACCATAACAAACAGATGGCTTCAGTGTCACCTCTGAACTCCATTTGGTTGCTAAAGTCCTCAAGACTTTTACAGATGTTCTCTGCATTATTTTCTCTCCCAGTAAATATATGCAGCTAGGACATTAGGTCCTATGAAAAAACAAGATTTTACAGGATTTGAGGTCTAATATTTGTGAGCTGACAATGTTTGACAGTGTTCAATGGAAAAGCTAAATGGGGGCAAATAGAAAAGTTATTCAAATTTAGATTTCAGAAAGGAAAAAAAACCACAAATTTGTGCAAGTTATTTCAGTTGGGTTTTTTTTTTTTTACTATTGATTACTAAAACTTTTCTAAATAGCCATAAAAATCTAAAAGTTGATCATATCTATTACCCTTTACTCAGGAGCCTCTAATAAATCAGCGAATTCTGCACTGTGAATAAGCAGAAAAGTGCAGTAAAATAATGAAATAAAACCAGTTTCCCCTTCCTCTTGTGCATATTTCTCTGTGATTTGCTTTCACAAGGCTGAAGGCATAAGATGATGACTGAGCCTTGTAGAAATTCAATTGAAAGTGTTTGCATCAGTCTCTCTCAGGCATAGTAAGACAACTGTGGTTAAGTTTCAACACCCAGTTTAGTGCAATTTTTCCTGGCAACCTAAAACATATAAAAGGAGTTAACAAAAAGCCTTTGAAATGAAAGTTATTGGCAGTAAAACAGCAACATTCATCTCTTCATAATCTCCTAGATACCAAAACTTAACTCTTCAGTAGTTCATTGTCTAAGCTTGTAGATTTACTCAGTGTTTCTCTAACTGATTGACACAGACTTTGGAGAAAAAGCAGTTAGATAAAGCAACACTGCAGCAAATAACATTTTTGCTGGAATCAGCAAACCTCTTTTTTGCAGTCAGAAAAACAAGAGAGGATAAATGCACAAGACCTGATGAAAGACACTTGATGAAGGAAAGATGAAAATCATTCTGGAAATTGAAGAGTGGTGAAGGTTTTCTGTTTTCCTTTATTGTGAAGAACTAGAGAATGAATAATCATTTCCCAATTGTCTGTTTAGTTTCTTTGAAGAATATTATGCTATGCCACAGTTTAGCTGTGTTCTTTTGAAGTAAATGTTTTCATTTGTGTTTTACCCTATTGCACTGCTTGTCAGGATTTTACAAGCTTCAGTAGACTTATGGGCTGACTGCTAATCCACCTCATTCTGAATTTTTTTTCTTGATTGGTTCCTAAATTTGGTATATCCCATGTTTTCAGGAACAAATCTGCAGTAGCGGGGACACAAGGAGACAGAAACGAACTGTCTCAATGTAAGTGAGTTAAGCTCTTTTCCCTGAAGACAGATGCTGTTTTGGGGCTGGTTTGGTTCTTTCTATTTTTTGTTTTTTGGTTTTTTTTGGTTTTTTTTTACAGAACTGCAGAAATATTCAGAAACCAGTGTCAGCACATGGGTAGAAACATCACTCTGTCCCTATGAAATAAATATTACATCTGATTTCCAGATGCAATATTTACAAGCGTGTTCTTTGCATTTCAGTTTCACTTGATTATAGGTATATTTGGTTGCTTCTTGCAGTGTTAATTCCACTTTCCTTTATAAGATTACCTGGGCTATTACAGGCATAGCATGCAGCTAAAAGACAACCACTACTCATATGTTAGTCCACTACAAAGGCAACTATGGCAAAAGAACCAAAATATTACCTTTAATTATACTTTAGATTCTGTGGAAAGCAGAGACCAAGTGAACAGAAAGCCTCCCAGGAGCGCATAAACAGACAGCTGGACGTAACCAGTGCAACACGAAAAAAAATTAAAACACTGAAAGTAAAATCCAATGGCATTTTTTTACCTTCCTTTATTTTCTCTATTGTTTAATGTATAATCTCCCTGAATTACTCTTCCTGAACTTTCACGCATTTGGCATATACTTAGCAAGAAACTGAGGATCACATACTGCATCTCATGCAGTGGAAATGACAACTTTTTCAATTCTACATTACCTTTACAGTGGTTTTCATCCCAAGGATACACACAGTTCTGGAGTCCATTGCAGACCAGTGTATTATTTATACACATATTACTGTGGCAAAAGAATGTGTTGGCTTCACAAGGGGCTAAAAATGAGAGAAATTATAAATGATATTAAATTAGCAAATCATTCAGATCTCCTCTACAAACACATCTAGGAGTGGACATGAATTGTATAACAGGACAAAGCTATGCAACACCTGTTCCTTGAGCATATTAAATATTTGACATGCAACATGGAGAGCACTCAAGTCACAGACTGTTTATTTTTCTGTGGCAAGAGGGTCTCAGTTTTGTCTAAAATGAACCTTCTCTTAGCATGAGTCTCATGGATGTAGTGGGTTGGCTTCTGAACATTGTTGGGAACTCAATGATGTGTTATCAACAGTTTCCAAGCACAGATCCAAAACATGTCACCCTATGGGCTGCTATGAAGAGTCAACTGTATTACAGAGTCATCCAATGTATGGTAAAGAGCACCTTTCAAAGTTTTTGCTGAAACCTCAATTTTATAAGAAAACTTGCATCACTCAAAGAAGATGTGTACTTGATGGTGCATACTAATGGTGTCTGACCTTTTATACACAAAGTAAAACTATTCCAAAACCATTTTAGTCATAAAAAAGGTTACAGCTAAGAAGCATCCTTGATCACAAATAAGATAAAGAAGCACAATAGTCTGCAGTGTCCCTGAAGCCCATGAAGAGTCATGCAGACTAAAACTACAGGAAAATGGTTTTACTGATGGCCATATATTACCATGAAGAAACAGCCTGAAAGCCTTTGGCAGGTACTGAAGATGCTGCTAAACTGCGGTGTTTACGGAAGTACTGGGAGATCATTAGGTGTTGAGGTTGTGAAGCTACTACTCCAAAAGTGCAGAGATAAAATAGTAGAGAGAAATTACTCCTCAATCTCTTCTTCAAACGAGAAAGCCTTCCATAAGTTAGAAGAGCTACAAACTTTACCAGCGTTAAATTGTCAAAAATTAACTCCTTATGTAGTTTTTTAGTTCAAGCTACCCAAAAACATTATTACATTTATTTTTAAGGGAGAGTTTAAAAATTAACTAAGACCTGTAACTAATCAGAAAGCAGTTATGATGCACAGATTATTGATACTTTGAGTTTGATACTGCATGGAAATTGCTCTCATCTGCAACTTCAGAAGCAGTTCCTATGACAACAGAAATGCATAGCAAAGAGAATGGTTTAGTGATTTGCAAAGGACAGTACAAAGGATTTATACGTAGAACTTAATGACTCCATATATCATGTCAAGAAATCCATTTACCAATAAGTGTTTAAGTTAATATATCCATAACTGGCATATTTGGAGCAGTTATGGTGTGTTAAGCAAATAGTAAATGCCATCAAAATCAAAATGCACAGCCCAAATATGCAACCACTCACTCAGATATAACACTATACACATACTGTATCTCTTAGCCAGAAGACACCAAGCAGCCTGTCCACTGTTTAATTTTTGTATTTAAATTTGGTATGCCATCTCCTAAGGTGCAGGGAGCCTAGTCACACCTAAGCGTATTACAGAAAGTTTTCTGCTTTATACTGGGCAGATCAGAAGAACACATGTGCATATTAGAAAGGGAGAATACTTAGAGACAGTCCTTATCTATCTGTTGCTGTCATTTGGGGACAGTGAAGGCTGAGCCTGGAGGATGCTGTGCCACATCAAGATGTGACACATCACGTAGATAACACATCAGAGGCATAATCATCCTTTCACACACTAGCTGTAATCCCTGTTTCCAGGCAAGGTGAGGATCTTTTGGGATGTTTCCCACATGTAGAAATAGTCTCACTGCCTACTCTGAGCAAAAAGAAGTGAGAAACCTAAGATCGAAAGAGGCACCCATTCAAAATACAAAGTGTACAAAAAAAACAAGACTCAAATATTAAACAGAGAAAGTTCAAAGAGTGACATACGAAAAAGGGGAAAAATTTAAAAACAAAAGCAAACAAACAAACATTTGCAGGATTAGGATAGGTTATACTATTTAGGCCACCAAAAAAAACCCCAAAAAAACCCAAAAAAACAAACCACAACCAAAACACCAAAAAAAATTTGGAGTGGCATGAAGGATCTTAGAAGTGAAGTCAGAAGGACAGATTGCTGTCTGAATTCAGAAGTATAGTGGTGGTAAGTAGAAAAGGAGAACTAAAGGAAGGTAGCAAGGAAGTGGAAGCAAGAGGAAGAAAGAGAGAGCTCTTCATGAAAAACCAATGTCAATTGGTTATTTTATTCTGCCTTTAAAGAAATAGTGAGATTTTTCTATCAAATGAAAAAATATTAGGAAATGTTTCATAGATGAGAGAAAAATAAAGAGCAATGAAAATAGACCTTTTTTTCAGAAGACAGAATCGTTATGCAAAAAGGTGACAGGGACATCTGAAAATGAAAGGCAAGAGAAAGGAAGAAAAGAGAATGAAAATTTAAGTTTTGTTAAATTGTGCTATTGAATGGTGGAAGAAAAAAAAATGGTATCCAAATAAATGTCAAAACAAGATGAATAGTGAAGCAAAGCAATTTCAGAACCAGCATACCAAACTTAGCATGAGAGAAACCGAAATGTAAGATTCAGAAAACTAATAACAAGCAACCCCCTCTTGTTCATGTTTGTAAAATTAAAATAGCCAAGTTCTCTCTGTGGCCCCATGAACCTGGAGTGATTAAGCTGGACAAGAAGTCAATATATTTCCCCCATTCTAATTAAGGTATTTTTTTTGAACGAATGAAAGCATTAAGGGAAGTTGAAAACTTATCAGTCCTGTTGTACATTGGAGAAATTTGCTTTCTTTCCCAAAAAATGCACAGCAAAGGAGTCTTGGGATGCTACATCAAGGACATTCTAGTAATAACAAAAAGATAAATGAACTGGTGGTAAACCAGATTCTTTCACAGTAAGATGGATTTGGTTTTGATGCAGTTCTAAAGCTGTTACAGAGCCCAGGATGACAGTGGAATCAAGGCAGTATGTAACAGCAAGCTTGTGGATGTTTTCCCAAAAGGAAGCTACTGCTATCATTAACTTCAACTAGATAAAGCAGCACAAACATCTCCACACACCAGAAGCTGTACTTTATCACTCCATGGTCTTCCCCATCGCTATACAAATGCCCTTTATATGAGAGAGGAGCAGGAATGCAGAGAGCTCACCCAGGTAAGAAGCCAAGTGACTTTTGGTCATGATTAGTGGAAAGCACAGTGGAAAGTTACCAATATTGTACTTTGTGACTGGACTACTTGATCAGGAGCAAGCAGCCAATGAAACCTTCTTTAGGCAGCTGGAAGTAGCCTCATGATCAAGGTCCTTAGGGATTTGAACCACCTGATATCTATGGAGCAACACAGCAGGGTAGAAGCAAGCCAGAAGGTTTGCAGAGCACATTGATAACTTCCTGACAGATGTAATCAAGCAGTGATCTGCTGTGCCTCATATAAACAAGAATCAGTTTGGAAGGTGAATGTCAGGAGCAGGAGATGATGGAGTTCAGGATGCTGCAAAGAAGGAATAAGCCAAAAAGCACAATTATAATTCTGGGCCTCAGAAAAGCAAAGTTCACTGTTAAGGGGTCTGGTGGACAGATGCTATGGGAGGTGGTCTTAGGTGGTGGAGGACAGATACAGGTTCAAGGAGTGTTGGTTGATTCTGTAAGAGCATCTCCTCCAAGCTCAGCAGCTGTTTACCTGAACAGGTCAAAAATCAAGTGAAGGTAGCAGTTATCCTGCGTGGATGGACAATGAGCTCCTGACTAAGCTCAAACATAGGAAGGATACATATAAACAGTGACAGTACGGCAGCATGATCCCAGCAGGAATATGACTTCTCCAAGTGGAAGGGACTGAGGTTAGGGAATATTTAATCAACTCGATAGACATGAACTCCTGGATCTTTTTGTGATGACCCCAGTAGATGACTCACATGGTTGTGAAGCCACTCTTGATTATCTCTTGAAAGTCCTGCTGATGGAGGACTCAATGGGATGGGCAAACAGAATCTTCAAGCAGATCAAAAAAAGGAAATGCAAAGTCCTGTGCCTTAGGAGGAAAAAATTCATGCACCAGTAGGTGCTGGGACTGACTGACTAGAAAGCAAGCTTGCAGAAAAGGTTTTGGTATGCAATAAGGTCACCTTGAAAATCATGTCAGCAATGTGCTCTGCTGGCAAAGAAGGCCACCACTGCCCTGGGCTGCATTAAAGACAGAATTGTCAGCATACAACATAAATGTATGATCCTTCCCCTCTCTTTAGCTCTGGTGAGACCACATCTGCAGTGTTGTGTCAGGTTCTGGTCTCCTCGGCACAAGAGGGACACAGATGTACTGCAGTGAGCCCAGTAAGAGGCCATGAAGGCTTGTAAAGGCTTGAGATACTGGAGGTGTAAGGAGAGGCTGAAAAAGCTGGGACTGTTTCAAGTAGGCTCTTGTCAGTGCATCCAAGCACCCACTGGGAGGGAGTAAAGAAGACAGAGCCCGCCTCCTCTCATCAATGCCCAAAGACAGGAAGCAATGAGCGCTAAAGGAAATGCAGGAAATTCCCTTTAAATGCATGAACTAACTTTTGCTTTGAGGCTGGTTAAACACTGTGCAAGAGATGGTTTATGAAGGGAGGTCTCCATCACTGAAGATAATCAAAACACAACTGGGCACAGCCCTGAACCACCTGCTGTAACTGACCCTGCCTAGAACAAAAGGATTGGACTAGACCATATCCTGGAGTCCCTTCCATCCCTTCTCTGGCTCTCCGAAAAAACCCTGGCTTCATAAATAGATTAAAAGTAACAGCTGGGAGCACACAACTCTGCTATTTCTCCTGTGTCTCAAAGCTGCCTTAAGCCAAGCTCTACCAAGGTACTGGCCCAGAAATAAGTGACATAGTATATTTAGCACGATGAACAGTTCATAATGGTTATAACACAACTGAGAAAATTAGAACTGCACATATAATTCAACCTGATATATTTTAATAAAGTTAAGTCTAATAAATGCTTTGATTTTTACAGCACAAAAATACTATAACTTAAATTACTAATTAATGAAGAATATTATTAAATTTCTTTTTCTATTTTTTAATTAAACAGGTATTTTAATATAAAATAATAGTTTTTATAAAAATTATATATACAATACTAAAAATCCCATTTTCATTCTACATTATTTTTAATAATAATATTTTCTTTTTATGAATGTGAGTGCTATATGTAAGAATACCATGTATTTTAATATAAAAATTTTATAATTCTTGGATTCATTATAATGTAACATCTGTTTTGCAGAAGCTATTTACACTGAACACAAGATGGTGCTCTTATCCTAGAAGATACATAAGCAAGTGCTTAACAGGAATAGACATGGTATTCCAGAGTCTTTTTCAGGTGTAGGAAACCTTTGTCTAAAAATCTCAACTATAATAATGACAACCCACTTTCTGTTATCAAGAATGGAAATATGTTCTGTTTCTGATACAAATTAGTAGATTGTTATATTATTCAAATTTCTAGAAGGTTTCCACCACAGTATTCAAAAAAGTTTCTGTTTGGTATTTGAAGATTAATGTTTTCAAAATTCTTAAAAATTAAACCAATATAGTTGTCTATATTTTCTTACTATAAAAAGGTTTTAGAAATACATGTACCCATAGTCTACACTTTTAAATTTATTTTAAAAATTGTTATTTTAATCCTGAATAGCCCTAAAGCAGAGAAATATAAAGTGTGTTAATAGTTCTTCCACATGCTGTCCTTAGAAAGCAACGCGAAATAAAAGTACTCATCATTTATATTTTAAAAAGACTATACTGGTTTCACTCAGACAATAAAATAAATAGTAAGGTATTCCAATTTATACTACATAATTACAGAATTTGTAAAGCAGTATAAAAGTTAAATATTCCATGTTATTAATAATTAATATGCCATTGTGATGTTATTACATAAACAACAAACTACATTATCTCTGTGCATTGGGCATCATTTTGTTGGGTTTTGCAGGATACTCTGGATATAAATTGCGATCATGGGCAGGGCAAAATATTTTTACAAGATGGAGCTAAAAACAGGTCTGTTATGGAACTGGTGTGCAGCCTAGCTGTTCCACTTCAGTGCAGTGCTTTCTCCAGTGTATTTCTCACTGTTTCTCAGCACCATCCACAGTCAGTGCAACTCCTTTGCTTCCAGGGTGTGAACTAGCTCTGAGCAAGCCAGCCTGGGTGTCTGTGCTGTACTTCATTGAACTCTGTGGATTTACCCTTTGAGCTGGTTTCAAGGCAGGGATTTCAGGCCAGGATGGGATAATCTCAGACAAATGTCCTACCCTACTTGTTATTTTTAGGTTTATCTCCCTCCTTTCTCCCCTTCCTTTCTTGTCATAACGTTTTTGAAAGGTCTTGCTTCCTCCTAAGGGTGAATGGGAAAATTCTGAAATACTAACAATGGTTAGATGTGAGAAACATTTTATACTGAAGTCGTTAGACATTTCACACCTACTCCTCCTCTACTCAAGATAGCTCATTGCATCATGCTCTTCACACAAATTCTTTAAGTACAGATCATTTGGATTTTCCCATTGTTCTTTAATAAAAAATAAGGCATTCATTCCTCCACAAGAGAAAGAAAATTTAAATTCTTCAGATTTTCCTTGAATCATCATTGAAACAAAGGAAGGAGTTTTCTATCAGTCTCTTCAAGGAAAAATATTTATTGAGAGACAACTACAATTGCTTTATTAAAATTGTAAAATCATTATGATTGTTATAGTACTGTGCACTATAAGTATATGATTTTCCACTAAGGAAAAAAAAAAGTCTTATTAAAATACAGCTATTAGAAACTTGAAAATGAGATGGTCTTAATACCGATGCTCTTTCTCAGTTATCTTCAGACAACTCTGTGCAAGATAAATGTAACTTTTATGGATAGTTAATACCATACACAGATCAATAATCTAGTCTTTCAAAAACACCTGTATGTAATTTCATGGATTTTTTTGTTCAGGGCTCTTTGATATACAAACTCACCAGAGAATGTCAGGTCAGGAGTCTGTGCTCAGAGCTCCGGCCTGTGTTTTGTTAATACCCTCTGGGCACCACAAGCAATTATTTTGTTCAGGGTCAGAGAGTCACTAGCATGTTTAGCCAGTGAGGGTTCTTCACTAGAAACAGCCGCAAATAGCACAGAAGGGAAGAAAATCACAGATGAGTGCTCACCAGTAAGGAGGCAATCCCAGTGGTTCCTTTTTAAAATATTAGTGTGGAAGCAGAGAGCAAAACCAGCAAACCTGCAATCTGTTTACATTCCTAAGTCCCTGCAAAGAGAAACTGCCTCTTCACAGATTGCACTAAACACCTTGCTGTTTGTTCCCTTTTTCAGTACCACACAAAACACAGTCCCTAGCACTTCATACCTGCAGTCCCTTTTCCCCATTAAAGTACTGCCCATGCTGGGTGATCCTTTTCAAGTCTGTAAATAAGGACTTGAATGCCTTTACTTGGCCAAACTGCACCCTACACTTCTAAGCATGGCCATAGACTTCTGTCCAAATATAGGTTTTGTTCATAAAAATAACAAAGAATGATAGAACTTGTGCTCCATTAGTAAAGTTGTGTGTGACAGGGCCCTAAAACCAGACTTAGAGCTCAAAGGGGCAATAAGAGAAGGAGTGAGATTTTTCTGGTCTGGGGTTTCTGGTGCAGGGTTATGGGCACAGAAGGAAGCTGTGCTACCAAAGAGCGGTCAGAGGTGAGAAAGTGAACATCTTCTCTGCTGTGCACACACAGGGTTTTTCTCTTATCCCATATGCCCTGGTTCTACAAATCTGCTTTTAGGCTAAAGCGTAGGTGTGTCTGCTGAGGAGCAGCTCTTTGAAGAAGCTGTAGGTGTAGCATGTCTGTCATTAATCAGGCTGGAGATCACTCTTCAATCATGGAAAATTAAATGAACAGTTAGTCAGTGGGTGAGAAAACAAAGACTCATTTTTCAAGTCTTCTTACCAGATGAGCAGACACCTTTTGATTATACCAGATTTTTGTTTACCTTCTACTGATTCTTATATTAATTTATTGGATATTTAAAGTCTAGTGCAACAGGGACTCCAATGCACAAAAATATGATTATGCTTAGAAGATATCTTAAAGATTAAAAAGGTAAGGATATGAGGAGTCAAACCCCACAATGACAGTTGGAATAGTTAACAGTGCTGATGATGAAATATCAGATCATCACTATAAATTATCATCTATTAAGAACTAATAAGTTGTTAAGTATTTCTTAGAACTCAACTACTGTTTTGATGATGATGAGAATAATTTCTGATTTTCTGGTGCAGGAAATTTAACAACCTCATGAATTGTATACCTTTCCTTAAGACATATTTACAACACTGCTACTCTGAAAGCATCACTGTGAAAGATTTGGAAACTTGTAAAACCACTTTTTAGATGCCAACAAAAAAAATGCATGCATATTTTAAATGGATTTGGAACACACTGAGTGAAACATGAAAATAACCACAGAAGAAATATCTTTCAGATTTCTCTGTTCTACACAAATGTCAAGTCCCCAGGAAATGGTTCTGTCGCAAGAATAAACACTGAACAGACTTATACTGAATGAAAGCAATGCTCAGGCTTAGTGGTTGTTTCTACAGGATACCCCTTCCAGTACACAGAGCCTTGGGTAAGGGAAAACTCACAGTCTCAACAGCCTAACTGCACACCAAGGAGAGGAACTTGAGGAGCAACAGATCATAACACTTCTGGTCATTCACACAGGAACAGTAAATACAGGAATTCTACTTTGTTACTTTTCCATGCACATTACTGCAACACAAATGTAATCTTCTATTTTGTTCCTCTCTCAGCTCTATATGAACAAAATTGAACTTTTTCTTTTTTCTTTGTCCCTGAATAGACACACAGGTGTTTGTTCCCTGATGCACATCTCCCTGAATGAGGTCTGACATTCCTTCTCTGCCATGCAGATGATCTAATTATTCCCACACGCTGCTGAAGGCGTTGCAGTTTACATGCCATGAGCTGTGTCTCAGAATGTGTCTCACTGACATCTGTTCTAACCAGCTCCTGACAGCCAGGACCAGTATGTGGCATAGGGCAGCACTTAGGGACAACTGACAAGACACACAAAATACCATCTGCATCACCTGTAAATCTTTAAAGCCAATTCCCAGCAAAGAAATTACAGATGCAGTTTCTTCTACTATTTATGAGCAGGTTATGTAGACATATTTCAAAGTATTATTTAGCTTTTAGTGAGCAATGACACTGCAGAGTAAATTTACAGAAAGTACCTTATGTTAGTACTTTGAATTTCTCATTTAGAATACTATTCAGTATAGACTATCATCTGCTTACAAGAAAGGAGTAGCTCATAAGATGTAGTATGTCAGGTAAATATATTAGGAATACTGTAAGAGAGAAAAAACCCACATTTTTCCTTATTATCCTTTAAAATATGAGAGCTTGCAAACATAAACTTATTCAAACCTTCATTTCAAGTTAGTCATCATAGTACTTCACTCTCCAGTTCTTTATAGGCTGTGAACCTCCAGTGTCTATGCAGTTGTTTCTAAGGTAACAGATCAAGATGCCTTGTGAAAAAAATGAATCAGATCTTGAATATTCAAGACATCCCCAGTTGTAGAAATGAGAAAAGGGCAGTATCATCTCAACCAAGGGTTCTCAGTGTGTTTTAGACCCCAGCCTGCCTGATTTGCAGGCAAGAATAATATAATCCACCCTAAGCTGCAAGTGTGAGAGTACAGTGGTGCATGCAGTTTCAGCCATGTAAAATGTCAGAAATTTTTAATCAGAGCCATAATTAAGGAATTACGGAGGCTGTTCTGAACAGAGACTCATTGCTTCATCGCAGGGTACACACACACAGAATACAGATGAAGAATGTATTTGGTAGGTTGAGCCTTCATTCCAACCACTGACAGCTGCAAAGAAATCTTTCAGTCAGACAAACGATGCACAAACCAAAAACACATTAAAAATTAACATGAACCAGCATGTGAAAATAAATGCACCTTTCTAAAGAGGCCAAATATGTATTATTCCTATCAAAGGAAACAAATTGATATCTTTCACAGGTCTTTCAAGGGATTATCTGGGTCAATCGTTTTCACTGAATGGAACTACTGGGTTTTGTTGAGAGATTTTTGTGATTGGTTTGATTGTTTCTTTTCTTAAACTGGCTAGAACCACACTTTGTTTCTTTCACAGGCTGTCTTTCTTATTATTAGAGTCCAGTTTTCATATTTCATATAAAAATATATAAATGTAAGTAAGGCACATAAAGAGAATATTAACCAAAATATGAAAGGCTTTTAGAAAGCTTTTGTTGCTACAAAAAAAACCCCTAAACTCTTTGCTTAACAATATCTGACACACATCACATGTTCACTGATATATGCACACACCCACTACCTGTGATAAAATAATCATAAGGTATTTTTCAAATGCATAGCATAATGAGATCCAAAAAGTCAGAGAAAATAATCTGACTTAATAACAACTTTCAGAGCTGTATTGTTTTCCATGTTGTGTAAGGAAAAGCTTGCATGTTGCTTGGGGATCAGACAAAAGTCACAGTTATATGACTGGACAGGTCATGAGCACTTGTATCTGTTTTCTCGGTTTTGAATCTTGTGGTCTGTCTACTGCATCACAAATTATTGCTCACTACAAATGCTTGGAATAAAATATTTGCATAGTTTGTTTGGCAACATACTTCAGTGACTGCTCTGCATGAAGAAAATATGAACAGATTTTGGGACTTGTATCATTTAACAAACTGAAAGGCAGATGCATTAATTAGGGTCTTACGTTCTTGGAAAGATGTGAAGAGCATCTGGAATCGGCTGTTTCGGCTGCCCTCATCTGCCCACATGCGGATCACACCCAGACCTGTCCTCAGCATTACATCATTAGCAACTGTACTGCAAAACTTTGCCTTCAAATCCTCCACAGAGCTGCTTCCGTCATAGACTGCTACAAAATTCCTTTTGCATTCATTGGAATTCTGCATCTCGTAGTCCAAGAATCGCAAATAGATCTAGAAATCAATCAAACAACAAAGGCACCATGTACAGACATCTGAGAATGACTGAAAAAGCATTAAGAAACTTTGTTCTACATTGCAGGAGAAAGAGTGCACAACAATTCCATCAAAATAATTCTTCTGGAGCTGGTGATCCATAGGGCACTTCCTTGGAAGGCCATCAATATGCAAACTGAGCACTGGTGTTTTGTCTTGCTTCTGAGTAGAATGTCTCAGAAGATCTAGATACTTCTTTGTTCTTATGCACATTAAGGTCCTAATTTCCAAATATATACCTTTTTTTTTCAGAACTATGTACAGTGGTTCCTCAAGCTGAAGGACAGATAAGCTATAAATTTCTTTTTTTTTTACTGCTTGGCACAATACTGCTCTATTACATGACTGACATGTGAAATAATAAGGCAAATCATTGTTGCTCCCTCTCTGGAGTCAATGTGTCATCTTACACATTTCTGCTACACTGATTCAGGAAGTGAGAATCTGAGAGCTAGGCAGAACTCAAACACTAATCTTTTTCATGTTTCCTCAAGGATCTGACCACCATCTCAGCTCTTCTAAACAAAACATTATGGTATACATTTTCATCATTTAACAGGCTTAAAATCAAGCATAATTTGTGAAAACTCCTAGAAACCTATATCTCTTTCATACAAACTAAATTGTCTCATAAAGTAATAAACATATTGCCCTTTGCAAAGAACTCTTTAAATCTACCTAAAAAGAAGCAGGGAGGATGATAAAAGGCTATTATTTGATATTCAAGTGTATATGGACTTTAATAGGGAAAAGCACCAATTTTAAAAGCAATTGATTATAAAAGCAACGTAAAAATATTCAATTCACAGAGAAGTCAAGCACTATTTTCAATAGATATATGATACATAATCAAACTGCCAAGGGTACTCATGAGATTTCAGGAGAATGATACAGGTGAATTAGGGCAGAAATTGTATAAAAAGGCCGTAAGCATACACAGCATAGAGCTGTATGCATCTTCACTTTAAAAATACTAAAAAGGAAACCTCACTGTATTAGATATAAAATATACTTATTTTCAAACAATATTATTGACTTCAGGTATTTTTTATATGCACAGAATAAATGCTTAATAAGCTTCTCTGCTTTTGCAAAAAGTACACAAGCAGTGCATATCCTAGTAGCAACAAGACTCATAATTTCACCTCATTAATATATTAAAGCTCTTATGGTTTGAGAATTATGTGCTCTCAAGCAGTCTGCCACAGTTTAATAATAGCTCAGATTTCTTAATGGGCCTTTTAAGGTAGTGTATTATGGTATATTTCCATTCCTTGTTATGCTTTGCATAAGTGTCCCTCTGAAAAGAACATGAAACATTTTTACTAGTAAATGAAATTAGGTATAGTAAAGGTGCACATCTTTTTTCTAATCTGTTATTCTTACAGTAACCCTTACCCATATTCCATTATTTCCATCCTTAGAAGAGTTCAGGGGAATATATTTCAATTAAAATGCAGTTAAGTGTATTTTACTTCCACCATGTATCCTGAAGCTCACATGCTATAAATTAATGAATTCGCTTGTATTTACAAAATGGAACAACCAAGAGAAATACACAAAGACAGATTGAGATGGAAATATATCAAGGTATAGTGTTTATGGTGTTTCTCACTTCATTTACTGGTCGTTGAGTAAAACAATGAAATGATACACACTATTGTGCTGACAGAGAATGATCCCACCTGGGGGGATCCCATGTGGGGGAGGGAGATAAGGGAAATGGCAGAGCCGTGACACCAATACCCAGCAACTGGCCATGTTTGGGACACACCAGAGAGCTGCTTTTGTGTCCCAAACACCAGATCCTCCTTCTCAAGCAAGGGTGCAACAGCCACTGTGCAATCCTGGCACCAGCATCTCCTGGGAAGCTGTTGAGACAGTCCATAGTCCATCTCTGCATAACTTAGGGAGCTAAATGTGCCCCTTGTTTTCCTTTTCTCAGTTAACCAAAGCAGTCGGGTGCTTCAGACAGGTGTCCCAGTTCTGGCCAGCCTTCTCACAGGTAATGCAAAGAAATTTTCCTGCAGTTGATTATACACTGTTTCCCAGGAAGAGAAACATGTCAGATAGATGGTGCACAGAGAACAGAAGGCTTGCAACATGCTTTTCATGAATCATTACTTTTACTGTCTAGTATGCCTATCATATGTACACCATTTATATGCCATGTACATACATACATATATAAATATAAACATAAATATAAACATAAACATAAATATAAATATAAATATAAATAATATAAATAATATCTATGAGATAGACCACAAAGTTACAGTGCAATGTAACACATAATTTTTTATCTATTCCCCTCTTCAGGAAAGCTCATATTTCTCCAGAAGAAAGATTATATTAATCTGATGGCAGAACAATAACAAAACTATACTTACTGGGTGAAAGGCCTTGTACACTTGTTCACATGTTCTCTATCCTGCAGCCTTTTATACATGCATTTATATGTACAATTGCATGAGCATATATATAAGCATATGTATTTCTTTTAAAGGTATCCCATTTCAGTATGGAGACATAATTTTTATGAGTTTTCATTTTTACAATAAATGCATGCTAAACCTCACTGTGGTTATAAAATATCAGCTCTCCCAGCAATTTCCAGCTCTCATCTATTATTCCTGATCTGTTCAAAAACACTGTTCATATAGCAGTACAGACAAAAATCTTATTTCTATGGGCATATCCTTTGACATTCCTTAGTTTCTGGAGGCACACTAGCCTTATAAAATAGTAAAATATTTCTTAGAGTAGCAGTCATAAATATTGAAAACTAATTAAGAGAAAAATAACTCAACATTTTGGTTTGAGTCTTTCAGTGAAAAAGCCAAAACCTTCAGTTCTTCCCAAGCCTGAATTCTGCTGTCAGTCATACCTGTTCATTTCTCTGTGTGGAAATTTTTCCAACAGCAAAACATATATAGACCTGATAAGCAGTGGAACCATTGGAAAGAAATAACTGACTTTAAAATCTATGTCTATCTTGTAGAAAAAAGACGTCACTTTCTCCAATGACATGAAGCTTTGTAAATTAGAGAAAATAAGTTCCTGATATGCTGAGGTGAGTTGGAGCTTCATTCTTATAATTGTCTTTGGAGATGACTACTCCCAGAACTTTACATAAAATATTGAGGACTTGATACAACATACCTGAAATCAATGGGCATATTTCAATCTATTTATTTGAACCAGACCTTTGGCTTAAGACTGAAGTGCATTTTTAAAAACTGGAAACTGATAGCAAAAACTGACAACCTTATCTGGATCAGATTTTACTTTAAAGAGCTGGAATAATTTAATTGCTTCTGCACGCCTCTGCCAACTTGCATGGTTTCATTGCTATATATTTGCCATTGTTCCTGTCACTGGCTGTAAGACCCACACTGGCAGAAGAAAATGACTAATAATAAATTGAATTCCCCAAGGAAAGAATAAAACTGATTATATGACAAACTCTTATCTAAAGCAAAATGTTCCCTATACATAGCTTTTTGAAATCAGAGGCAATTTCTCATTATTTTTACTGGTATGTGGATGTCACTATAACAAATTCATCAGAAAGTGAGAGAAAAATTATCAATTTTACTGGTTATTTCATTTACAGAGATATTAGCCATTATTTCTAGCAGCAGTGGATAAGAAACTTTGTTCCCCTGAAAGAAAACAAAATAAAGAAGAGGTCACAGACTCCAACCTCACCATCTGCCTTCATTAAAAATTTTTCCATTGATGCCAATAGGAGATGTTGGAATGAACTTTTCCATAGATTCTGACACATTATATTAACATAATCAAGGCATTCTTTCTGAAGAGAACATCTTATTTGAAAGAAGCAGCATAACTTCCATATCTTCTTCACATTTTTGCTGTAAAGTTTTAATAAGACACTTTTGTCAAATCATCAGCTCCACATTACTTAGGAGAGGGGGCTGCTCAAGTATTAGATTAAGTGAGTTTTGAGATGTCACTGCAAATGCCAATGTCATTAGAAACAAAACAAATAAAGCCTCACTACAACTGTGGCATATGTAATTTACACTTGATCACATTATACTTTAAATAATTCTCTTGTCACTTTTAAGTTTTGTATTGCCACCACAAATAATAATTTTAAAAGGGTATGCTGGGAAATTTTTACTATTTCTTTTCATTTACATTTGAAAACAGCAAAAATCTCTAACTGAATATATTAGGAAAAAAACCCAAAATGGTTATAAACTACGAATAATATATCACCTCAGTAAAATGGTCAGATTATAATCTCCTCATAGTGAATCACTTTTGATGAGTTCTGCTTTTTAATCAATCACTGAAGGTTAGGGATGACAACATGATTGATCAGGCCAGTCAGGAAAAGCTTCAAACCATATCCCAGCATATCAGACTTAATATATCTGCACAGACACTCAGTCGCCTAAAACCAAACCAAACAAAAAGCCATCGTTCAGCTGCCAAAAGTAATTTAGACATAAGAGAAAAACTTCCTCTTCATCCAAGTGCAATGTCCAGATTTTGCATATTCACCTTCTGGGTTCAGTGAATTCTCTTGTAAGCACAGGACTGGGTTAAAATGTCCCATTGCTCAGTGATCAGTTACAGCACCTGTTTTATTCTACATCTTTTCCAGCTCCGTGGGATTAACAAATTACTTTCCAGATGATACCTCCAGTATTCAGGCCTGGGAAACTATTTTTTTTAAAAGCAGATTGTGCAACACTAATTAAACTCCTTCAAGGCAACCAGACACCAAGTCCACCAGCCTAAAAAGCATATTACCAATGACGCTTGAATTTGTCATCTGAAATGGCCTGTCCTCTTGCTTGGATACTAATTTTTTTTTTTCAAACAACATTACTTCAATACAAAAGTGTTAGCAATACATGATCTGTTTGGATGTTTGTTATTTTGGGGGATTGTTCTACATTTTTGTTCCTTCTGTTACCAGTCTGGGACCATGTTGTGCAAACAGAGAGCTCCACACCTCATATTTTTTTTCTGTTCTGGAAAACATTGTCTGTCAAAGATGACAATTTTATGTGGTACTTCTAAGATACTGTGATTCACAGCCAAGGCTCACATATCAGAACACCACTTTTCTAGACAGGTGAAGCTCTTTGGATTTCTTTGCTTTGTCCTATTTGTTTCTTCAAACTACTGTGACTATCCCATAGCTGACACTTTGTCAAGTCATCCTCATTTTGTTCTAGTACAGTCCAAAAATATTCACAAGTAAGCAGCTTTTTCATCTCCTTGGTGCTGTTTTACTTTTTAACACTGAAAACTGGGCATCAAATTCTGATTCTGCAGATCTCTTTGGCAGACATTTCATTACTTTCTTTAGTAGTTTTTTACATTAAATTTCTTAATAGCTACTTGGTTTGAGGATGCTGAGGTCCATTATATTTCTATACCTGAATAGAATAGATTCATGGTAACTTAAGAGTGGGGTTTTTGACAGTGTTACTTTTGACATGCCTTCATAGCAGAGATTCTATATACATGATTCCAAACATGTACTTGTCCTTCACCTTCATCTCAGAAAACTATTACACATAAGGGATTTTAATAGTTTAACATAGGTAAATAATATTTTCTACTTGTTTAAACATAAGTTATTCACCTTGTTCCATATATGCATACGCTATACTTTTTTTTTTAATTAATAATATTATTAGCATTATCTGTATGTTAGCAAGCTTCAGAGCTTCTTCAGAGAAGGAGATCATCTGAAGCTTGCAAAAGTGTCTCTGCCTGCTAGGTTTTTCAGCCTTTAAATTTTATTTTTCTCTAACATTTCAAGAATCATCACTCAAATGGCTCCTATTAAACTTTAGTGCAGTACTTAAAGCTTCTACAGCTGATTAAGAAGCCTCCAAAAATTAGTGTATGTTAGCCAGCCAGTGCCAACAGCTTAAACGGCTTTTCTTGCAGGTCTCATCTAAGAGCACAAATTTCCACTTCACATGGGAGAGTAGAAAATGTTTTGATTTAGTCAGATCAGTTTAAACAGACTCACTCACAGCTCCACAATTTGCTTCACGTCGTATTTCCTCCTGTCTAGGAAATGCACGTGCAACTACCCCATCTCTCTCCAGACTACGCCCACTATGAAGGCGGAACCAAGAGACCCATCCCTCTGTTTGGTCAGGAGCTTGCCAGGTAGCAGTACAAACCCTTAGTAGACATACAAGAGTCTTGGTCACCCTGGGTCACACTGCCCCACTCTCAGCCTCATTCCTCACCAACCCAGCCTTGTCCAAAGCCAAGCTGCTGGCCGGCTTCTGCTTGGGCTGGCCTCACTGCCTGGGCAAGTCCAGCCACCTCTCTACACCCCAGCCATCATGGCCAGGCCTGTCCAAGTCTCATTAGTCATGTCCTGGCACTGTGGCCTCCCTCATCCTGGCCCCCTCCTGTGTGCTGTGTATCCCCTTCCTGCTGCTCCCCAATGGCTCTGCTTGAAACAGATGCCACCAGTAACTGGCAGCTCAGGGTTAAGGATGCTGACATGATGTGTCAAAACTAGATACTCATTAATTGACACTTTGGGTTTCCTCAACCTCTTGTGTTAAGTCTTGCATCCTATAACCTTTGTCCAATATCCTGCTCAGGCTGGGCAAGAGAATTAGACATCACTTTGCCTTACTACCTTAAAACTTCATTTAATTTCTCATAGTGCAAATAAAGAGGCTACTCCCACTACTTGTTCAGTCTAAATGCATGTATTGCTTATTCCTCCAGAGCAGATTATTTCCACTGGACAACATTCAAATTAATTTATTTTTTGATGCTTTTTTTTTTTTTTGAGGTGCCCAGTATTTCTGATAAATATTTTTTAACAGCACTGCTTACTGTTTTTTTCCCAACATAAGAATAACATATTTGTAAATATTTTATTACCCTTACTATCAAGTTCTGCTGTGTTTTTTTTTCTACAGAGCCTCTCAAAGAACAAGGATGACAAAAGGTACCTGCTGGGAAAGTTACCCACCAAAGAGAGCTATCTGAGCATCAACATGGTTCTGTCTTCCTGGGGGGTTTTGTCAAACTATGTTGACCCATCCAACACAGAAAAATGCTTGTTGATATTATCCTTCAATACTTCACCCTTAACAGAAAATAAGAAAGCTATAATTCTATTAATTTTCTTGTTTTCTATTTCTAAACACAAAATCTTTGCTTATCCACTGTTTGCAGCCAATAATGCCTCTGAAATTTTTCAAATCACTGTGCAATAAGCTTATATACTCCCTTCATTGTGCTTTGTTCTACACTGAAGAATTATTGGATGAAGAAGTTCCTCCAGAACTTTATTGTTCTGGGTGGGTTAGCACTTTCAGTCAGCAGCTCTCTTCTTAATTTTCCATTCTTGCTCTGAATATTAATTACAGTCACATTCTATATGAAGTACAGAACCCACAGTATTACTCTACTCAAAACTCACAGCTGTCTTACTCAGCAGGAACTGACTTTGAATTACAAGAAACATAGACTTTTCAACTTGTCACTTTCACATATAAAGCTCTAGGTTTGGATGTAGGTTGTGTTCAGGCTGCCTTCTGCGGCCTTTGGTGCTTAGAGGATATTTGAGTTCTGCATGCATTTCAGATTTATTTTTCTCTGTTTCTCTGTGAGCATTTGTGTGTGTGTGTGCGTGTGTGTGTGCGTGTGTGTGTGTGTGTGTGTTTGATATAAGGTAATTCCAGATCACTGAGGATAGAAGCATTAGACCCAGACTATCAGTTTGAAGCCCAGGCTTAGAGACCTCAAGTACATACTTCCTGGCTGATCTCATTGCTCATATATTGAGCTCAGACTTGGCTGGCATCTGGAATTGGAAACCAAGGGCTTGCATCTTGCTCCTGCAGACAGTTTAGATTGGATGAGCTTACGCCAAATGAAATTGCAAGCAACTCACATTCTGGCACAGTTTAATTAAGAAACTAAAGATTAAAAAGTCCAACAAAAATTCTCTCTGAGAAACTCTTGCCTTTTAGGCATAATTCCCAGTAACAAACTGTGCAGCCCAGGGTACAAGAACATGTGGGTTTAAAGATGTCTGCCGAGTTCTCGCTGTTCTTAGCAGGAGAGCTTGTTTTCATAGGTGCAAGCTGACATAATTTAAAATGATGTCACTAAATAATTGCACTGAATATGTCATTAATTCAAGGTTAGATAGGGACAAAGGAAGCTGACTGCAAAAAATGGACAGTAAATTCCAGTTCAATTGAATCAGACCTATAAACAATCTTATCATAAACCTTACTTCATACAAATTTCTTAAAAATTTATCCACTTGTTCCTCCTTCCTTAATATTTTTCAACGTGTCCCAGAATGTATGATAAAATCGCAACTGTATGTGTGTGCATCTATACATGTATATACTTGTCTGTGTGTACATAAATATATCTGTTTGAAAACCACATTAAGTTCAAATGCTAAATTGGATCCCTCAAAGATGGATCTTGGATTGAAAAATCTTTTTTTTTTTTTCTAGCTTGCTGTGAAACCTTTAATTCCACATTAGGAAATACTGATTTATATGCTTTTATATTGCTCAATCTCTCCACCCAGATAATTCTGTAAGATGGGAACAGCAGGATCCATCAAGAGGTGACCCGGTCCAGTTCTCTGCCTAAAGGTAGGATTATTAATGTTTCTCTCGTTTTTCACAGGTTGTTATAATAACCTTTCAGACCACTGACAATGCCAACTGAACCAACTTTCTCAAACAAACATTCATAATGCCCTCTCTGATGTTTGAATTTTCTTCCTTCATATCTAACCTGAAACTTTCTTTCAAAGTGTGGGACCCTGAGTTATCCTACAGACATGAGCATCAATGTATTCCTTCTTCCTTGTAAAAGCCTTTTATTGTATTGTATTACATTCCTTCAAAAATATTACAACTAACATTAAATAACAATCAGTATTACTTAATTTTTCTAAAACTTTCTTGTTGGTCTCCCTTCCAAGTGCTCTTCAGCTAGGATACGCTGATTGGAATGCTACACAACTAATTTCAGGTATGGAAGTTTATCAAGAATTAATGAACTTTAATTTTTAGCCCTCTGCTAACATTAGCAGTGTGATATTTCTCTGATACACAATGTATTTCCAGTTACATAAATATCTAGTTTGGAGTTTTACATCAGAACTGAAGTATGAATAAATACTACAGGTAGGTAAAATTGGGATTTTTAGCAGGACTTTGAATCATATAGAACTTTGGAGTCACATAAAGTAAGAACATCACAATGAAACTATATGATCAACCATAATTTTGAATTTGGACTATAGGGAAAGGCTATTGGCTTAATTAACAGTGCTGATTCCAACTATAATTCTGTGTTTTTCTGTTTTCTTTCTACTAAAACCTAAATGGGTCATGCAAATGAAATTTGAAGGGACCTGTAAAGGTGATCTTGTCCAGCTTCCCAGCTACAAGCAAGGATGTTTTCAACTAAACCCAGCTGCTCAGAGCTCAATCCAACCTGGCCTTGAATATTTCCAGAGATGGTCATAAACTAACTCTCTGAGCAGCATGATCCAGTGTTTCACAACCCTCATTGTAAAAATGTCATCACCTTCATATTTAGTCTAAATCTACCCTCTTCTAGGTTAAACACCTTGTCTTACTGCTACTGATAAACTATTTGTCCCCTTTTTCCTTACAGCCTCCCCCTAAGGACTGGAAGGCTGCTATAAGGTCTTCCCAGAGTCTTCTCTTCTCTGAATGGGACTATCTTTCACCTCTTAGCCTTTCCTCACTTACTATTTTTGTGGTCCTTCTCTGGATCTACTCCAACAGTCTCGTGTGTTTTTTATGCTGAGGACCCCAGAGCTGGAGCAGTGTTCCAGGTGGGATCTCACAAAAGCAGAGCAGAGGAGCAGAATCTCCTCCCTCGCCCTGCTGGCCACATTGCCTTTGATGTTGCCCAGGACACAATCGGTTTTCTGGGCTGGATGTATAGATTTCTGGGGCATGTCCAGCCTTTCATCCACCAATATCCCCAAACCTCAGCAGGGCTGCTCTCCATCTGTTCTTCCTGAAGCTTGTGTCAATACTGGGATTTGAACTGAATGAATATAAGCTGCCTGTAACACATGGAAAAATCATTCATCAATCCAATCATCTCATATCACTACTTCATGTAGCAAAATGGGAAGCTCATCTAGTTAATTGAAAACCTCTATCAATATTAATTTTATCCAAAATTAAAAAAAAAAAAGTTATAAGACTAAAGTATTTTCTAGAAATAATTTATCTGTAGTCTTTATGAGCCAACTCTTTTCCTAAAATTTCCTAATAGAAAAATGCTGATACTAGTGACTTTTTCTCTTCTGAAAACCTTTCGTGAAGAGAACCCTTCAACATTCATCCATGTGTTATTCTGATGATGAAACAATTACATGTTCAGTACAGTCTCCTCACTGAGATTATACAAAAAAACCTTATCTGTTTAAAGACAGCAGAGAGTAGTGCATATGTAAATTCTACTTTCTAAAACCTTTCCTGTCCAATTAAAGACAGTTTGAAAAAGTATACTGTGGGGTGTCTTTTACACAGTGAACGAAAGTAGGTGGGAGGGATAAAGCTGTTCCTATTGCAAAGAGGGGAGAAGTGGTAGTGTTGCCAGCAACAATTAATGCATATCATAACTGATAATTTATGGATAAGAGAGAAAATCAAGGGGAATCCAAGTAAAGTATTTTTCAATTCATTGCAGCCCTCTTATGTTACTTACAAAGCTCTGGCTTGCTGACTGTGGAGGAAAAGAAATGAGAATACTTTTTTTGTCTGTCTCTAAACCAAAGGAATTAAAGGTTTCATTCTTTAGGTTCATTTTCACAGCTCCCAGATGAGAAATAATGATGACCTCAGGGAGCCAGTAGTGGTCCCTTAGTAGTCTCTATGTTAGATATTTTAAATATATTGAAAATTAGAATTATAAGATTACTTCCCACTTTAAAACACACATTGATTCTTTAACAAATATGAGCAAAATTAAAGATGAATTTAAGAAAATTACTTATGGCACAAAAAGCACATTAGTACTGCCCAAATCATCATTTATGGAGAAAGGTGGTTATTTTGGCTGAGATGACAAATTACCCTTCCACAGCAGAAGGAAAAAATAGTTTACAGTTCAAGCTGTAAAGTTATTAAACGAGATCTGACTGTACTAAGAAATGCACAGTATATTAGAAAAGTCAATTTCTTAAATTAAATGGCAAATCAGCAAGTGGATAAAGGACTGACCTTGGATCGGGGTGGTGCTCGGATGTACCATTTACAGTCTACTGCTTCAGTTTCAGAAGCTTTTCCTTCTTTAACAATTTGTACAGATTCCACAATTCCTTCAGGTCCTCCCATCTCAAACTCACAAACTGAATAACAAAACACCAGAAAAAATGAAACCTGAACAGCAAACAAAAATGTTTTCTACAGCAGAGTATAAAGGCCTCCAAGTTAGAAAGAAACCCAAAAGCAACATACCAACCTGGCAATGGCTTCAAAACACCAAGGTCCTTAAAATCTGGATCTTAAAAATAGAGAAAGACAAAATTAGTTTGTCATTAGATGTTATGTCAATATACTCTAATTTTATAATGTGCTTTAGGTATATAATTATACATATACTTCTGGGAAATGGGAAGAGTTTCAAAACTATGGCAACACAATAATTATTAATGCAGAAATTATTGATACCATCATACCAAGTTATTTTTTTCTGTTATGAAATCCTGTTTTTCTCTGTCTCTCTCTTTCAGAAGGGTACAAAAATATTTTTGCATACATTAGCAAGTGAGAGCATCACATAGTTAACCACATGGCATTTTAATACATCAGTGTAGTGAAAGAGGATATATTTACAGATCCATTCAGAATCTTTTTGCCTATTTTGCATTTTGAAGAATAACACTCAACTCAACTAGAGAAATCTGAACTCAATTCTGTGTTTATGAATACTCTGCAATCCCTACTGACCAAGAGGAAACACTTTCTTTGTCAGAAGCACCCATTTGGCCTTACTGGAAGAAAATACCATAATAATTACCATTACTAGCCATTGTGCTGACAAGGTAGTAAGTCTGACGTGTGCTATTTTCCACCTGATAAACATGATTGTATTTACTATCTGAGAAGGCTTGTATCATGCTTTAATAGTCAAGTGTAATACAGAGATGACATGAGTTTGGTCTTAAACCTGTTCTTCAACAGACAACTATCCATATACAAATCAATATACAAATCATCATTTCACCAAATTTGGCTCAGGTTGAAGATACTGCCCAAAACCAGAATTATGGGAGGATAAACCATTTCAAGAAAAGATTTCTTAGACTAGACTGGTCTTGTCTGGGAAATTTTTATCAGTTGCACTGCCTTTCTACCTAAAATGAATGTTGCACACTGTTTTTCTCATTTACATATGAAACTGATCTTGTTTCAGATCTGGGTCAGTAAAAAAGAGAAACTTTGGAAGATGTATCAAATGAAAAAAATTAAACTCACAACCAAGCCACAAAACCTACTGTTTCCCTCTAGCCTTAGTCAAATAAGAACAGTAAGAATCATAACCAGATAATATAATTAAATAGTCTAGTGCTGTATACGCGAGATCAGCCATTTTAATCTGAACAGTCGAAATGTGTTGACTACATAAACTGGAATTGCAATATCCCATTTTATACTGCCCCTCTATAACCAGGCTGCTGTTGCTCTTCCCAAATTTCTTATACAGTTGCATAACATAAACCATGAGTAAATACTCATGAATTTACAGGCCTGTAATATAGCTGAGTAAGCAATTAATAGATCAGTAGATAGATATGATTACCAAAACATTAAATGTAATCAAATGTTTCAGCTATGGGATGGTGATATCTATCTTTGAAAGTGAGATACTTAAAGGAAACCTGCTTTTACTTATGGTTCAAATTACCATCCCAACCATATCTCATGTAACCATTGCATTTCTTCCTTTTACTGAGTTGCAAGGATTACTCTGATTTGCTGAAAATGCTCCACTGCATTAGTAAAGTACATAGAAGGAAAGAAAGCAAAAACTGTCCTGCCAGAATTTTCCCCATATGAGCGTTTTCTTAAAAGCAGCGTTAATAGCAAGAATCCAGGCTGAAGTACAATCTAAACCATACAATGTGACCCACAAAACATCTCTGAAAGCATATTGTCATTCAACAATACAGTAACGGTGGTACCAACACATAAAGGAATGCACAATTCATTGAAATATGGCAGATCTGATCAGTTTTAAAAAAATTAATTTTTGCAAGCTCTCAACATTTCAAGAGTGAAAGAGAAATAAATACTACCACACCTGAGGTGACAATCCTTCATTAAATATTGCTATTATACCGATACTACTATGATAAAAACAAAATCTGTAAATAAGATATCATCACAGATGCTTAAAATTCACCCATGTTTGAGCATATTTAACTAGCAAATATTTTCTTTTTATAAAGTCTTCCATTAAATAGATTAGATTTTAGCATCTCTTCTGTATGTAATTCAATCAAATTGTTATTCTCAGTTTGGATGGGTCAGAACATTAATGTTATATAAACACTGACTGACTAGATCTTCCAACAGACAGATGAAAATCATGTTCCCATGAAGAAAACACCCAAGACTGGAAAACTTTTCTGTGAAAAATAAGATGGATCACCCGTAAGGAGACAGAAAAGTCAGAGGCAAAATAGGAAGCAATATGAAGCTGCTAGAGACAATCCAACAAAGGGTCATGAATTTTTTTTAGGAAATTTTTGATGAGGAAAGGCTGATAGAGTTGGGACTGGTCAGTCTGGAGAAGGGAAGGGTCAGAGCTGACCCCACCAATGTGTACAAAAACCTAATGGAGTTATGCAAAAAGAATGGAACCAGGCTCTTTCCAGTGATATCCAGTGACAGAACAAGAGGCAATAGCACACAATGAATCCCAGGAGGTTCCATCTGAGTATCAGGAAACACTTCTCCAGTACGAGGTGACTCAGGACTAGCAAGGTAGCCAAGAGGTTGTGGAGTCCCTCTCCTTGGAGATATTCAGTAGCTGTCTAGACATGATCCTAGGCAAGCTTTAGGTGACCCTGTTTTCAAAGGGGGTCGGACAAGATGACTTCCACAGGTACCTTCTGAGACTAGCCATTTTCTGATTCTCTGATTTTGTAACAAATAAACAATAGAATAGGATAATACTGAAATAACCAATCAAAAGTCTAGACCTATTATGTGCGGTAGCAGCAGAAGTCAGACAAATCTCTCGCACGATGCAGACTTGGTTTATGAAATTTGTTCTGAGTTGCAGGAACATATACATTCAACCTGGGGAAATATGAAATACTTAGGCCTGATTTCAAAAAGCTCCACTAGGTCTTCATGGGACACTCTAAAGATTTTGGGTGCTAGCTTTGGAATCTATATTTTCCATGAAAACCATGCATCTCTTTATTTTTTATTTCACTGTTCCTATGTGAGAAGTCTGGCTCTTCCAAGCAACTGGTAAACATGGAATTTAAATAGAAAAACAGGAGGCCAATTAATGATTAAGTCTTCAAAAAGTATGTAAATGACCTTGTTTTCAAGTACACTGCAGCATGTTATGGGATTGCCCAGCTGAGGTATACCCACACAGAAACACATTTACCCATCCATGCATGCACTTGTGCATGTAATGCCTCAATCCATGTCACTTACGCAGAAGGTGAAATTGTTTAAAATTATATCGCTTGGATAATTTCTGTATAACACAGGTAAAATGCATAAAGTTCAAACTAATTACTAGCAACATGATGTTCTGCTGGCAAGTATTATTGCAAATCAATTTTAAAAGATCATATTTTGAATTAAAAAATCCACACTTAAAAAGACCGCTCAATTTGTCTTCAAAGAGAGATGGCACGGGGCTTTTAATGTTGTAATACAGAAAAATTAGATATTTTCACTTTTACAAAGGCAAAATTTGTAAGTACACCTCTCACATTTTATTCTTCTTTCCTTAGATTTTCATATAATTCATCTGGGCACTTTCTTAACTGGTGAACTTCAAAACTGCTGCTTTCACTGATAAAAAAATAAATAAATCACTCTGGAAGTCAAAAGATATAAGTCTCAAAATTTTAATATCTCTTTTAAATAATAGAAGATTGAGTTCATGTGTTCCTGATCATGTCTGGACTACAGTATATTTAATTACACTTTTAAAAAAAATATCTGAAGCGGAATACATATAGTAAAAAAACACGAACAATTGTTGTACAGTTAAAAGTCAGGAGGAAGGAAATGTGTAATACAAAATTCTGGTGCTGAATAACTTTTGAAGTATTTTTTCTCTCCTTTCTTCTATAAATTAGGTGAGGAGGAATTATTTGAACTATTTGAATAAATCATACACTACAAAGGGTTGATGTTTAAAATCTAAGTGGTTTTTTGTTGTTTGTGAATACAAAGACCTCCTTGTAATGGATACTTAGAGAAAGTAGCCACAGTAGGTTGAAGGCCTCTGTCCTAATCAGAAGCAGGGAAACTGTCCACTTTTATTTATTCACTGATCAGACAGCTGTAGATAAATCTTTTCACTCCTCTGTGTTTGACTAGAAATAGGTATTCAATGCTATCCATCCATATTTAAGAAATTTTAACACAGGCACATGCTTCCCTGTCGGAGAACTTATTAGGGACCTGAATTTACATGTAAATACTCAGAGTAAAAAAAGTAAAAATAATTGCACTATACATCAAACCACCAGTTATTTATCTGCAAGGTTACTAAGTTGGGTTCTTTTACAATGATTTCTGGGAGCCTAAACCAGCCTTGTCCTCTTGAGGGGTGAGGTATAGGTCTCTATAAAAGCAGAGCTTGTGCAACTCAGTACAGAAAAGCATGATTATTCCAAGGTATTTTATATCATAGTATTTGATGAGAGAGTAGAAGTATTGGAAGAAGATGGCTAAAGATTTTAAAAGCATAAAAATCTTCTCAAAGAATCACTAAAATAATTCTAAAATTGAAAAATATTTCTGTGCATAAATATTTTTTGTGTGGTGTTCAAAGGGAACTTAACTACTCCGCTGGGGAGAGTAAAGAAAAAGTAGTTAGAAGAAAAGAAAAATGAAATTAAATAGCTATTCAAAACCCCACAAATTATTTCTTATTAACCTAAAATGAAGTTTGTTCTGATGGCTCTTTTCATATTAGTGGTCTTCTTGAAACTTCTGTATATGTCCATATTTCTACTAATGTTGTTTAAAAGTGTTCAAAGAAATCCTATAATTTGCTAGACAGTGTGGAAAGGTCTGTAATAATTATAGTTGGCAATATTATGTACTGTATTTACTCTTTATTTTCTCTCTTGTCTTTTAAGGACAATACTGTGAGCAGTTTCTCAAATTTTTCACTCTTAACACAGTCATGAAAAACTCAAAGCTGATAAGTCCAAATGTAGCAGTGAACATGACTCCTGCTATTTCACCTTGAAGATCTACCTGCAATAATATCAGTAAAAAGTCATATGATGACAAATATTGTTGAAATAACACAAACTAATACCCCAAATTTTGATTTCTACATATCGTCTTTCTTTTTTAGTTTTTTTTTTCTTTTATCACTTTACTGCTCCTGCTGTGGTGACTTCAGTAAAATGAGATACATTACAAGTGTTAGCAATAGTTGGACATTTGCATGCCAAAATTATATGCTTCTTTGTTTCGTTAACATCTATTTGGAAACAAAAAGACAATGATAGGAAAAAAAATAAGGAAAAAAGTAAAAAAAAATCCACGTCTTTGCATAACTTCTTGCTAAGACTGGTCTAACTGAGAACTGAATAGAAAAGAACCACCTGAATGAATTCCACTGGAACAGAGCACATGATAACAGAAGTTGCAGTTAAATTTGTGTTTTCGTGCACATGACAGCAAGCTTTGAGATTTCAGCCTGTTTGCTTCTGTTGTCTATTCTACAAACCCTTTAAAACAGGGTCTTTCTCTCACATAAATTTTTTCATGGTTGGGAACCGTATCAGAAATCAAAAGGTTGCATGAGATTCTGGGTCTCATCTTCAAAGGTGTTTCAACTCTTTGATATGTGCTCCTAAGTCCCAGAAGTGAGAAGTGCTTTGGAACTGACCTAGTGACAAAGGAGAGCAAGAATGGGCAACAATGTCATACTCAGGCTGATGAATGGGAAGAGGGAGTCCTGGAGCCTTGTTATGTGTAGGATTATATGACAGATCATTTTTATTATGTTAAATATTTACACCAGCAGCAGAGTGCTCCAATTAGGCATTATATTCCCTTTATGCACCACGCTGTGTGTGGAAATGCAGGGAAAAAATGATCTTATGATGAATATTTCAAGGGCTGCATATACCTTTATCTGCCAGTTGCCTGAAAATATTGAAACAAGACTGAATGAGCTCAGGAGTCCACTTCATCTGAGTAATGCAGCCTTGCTGTGACAGTGCAGCTGACTTGACCGCCAGGACTGACTATCAGTCAAGGGCAGCACCTTGTCTGCGTCTCCCCAAGATAATATCCTGGAGGCTTCCTAGAATTGACTAATGGTCTCTGAACTGGACTAGGAAGAGAGATGTGCAACGCTATGGTGCTTTACCTGAGTAATGTTGAATTCTAAGTATTCCTAGTCTTGCAATTTCAGCAGAACACTACTAAAGACTCAGGATTTGTCTCACCATTTTTTTATAGATGACTCCTAGCCCAGTCCAAGGAAATAACACTTTAAGTTCATATCAGAAGACTGGTGGGTGGGGGGTGGGAAATGATCCTAAAGGTTTAGCCACAACTGAATACCAGGCATTACCTCTGCAGATTGAATCTATTTACACATGGTTATTTCTTGCTACCACTGAGTGCAGAATCTGCACATCCTTTTCAGGATATTTATGCTGCACCAGTTCACTGGGTGGATTTCTCAGGACAGAAGGATTTTATGAAAATAACTTTGTGATTTAAAATAGCCTTTGTTGTTTTTCATAGGAGAAATGTTTTCTCCTAGTTTTACCTCATTTTAGAACATTCAACAGAATAATGCATTCACTGTAGTGTTCTTTTCAATAGCTACATCTTTTAGAGCTATTATAGTCAACAGAATATATAACTTGTACTGCTCCAAGTAACACTGTAAACCTGTAGTTCACTGCACATTGTGGTACATTTCCAATTAAAAAAGAAATACAACACAGTGTTTACATCTACTAATATTCTCCTGCTATAGTTGACCATGCTAGTGATGGCATCTTTTTGAAGGTAACTTCATTTCACATGAGAAACTCAAATATCTCCTCTAGTTTCCACTTGTGAATGGCTTGTGAATAACAAGCAAATTCTTCCACTGTCTCCAAATATTTCTTCTCTTACAGACTAGCAAAGCACCAGGTGGTCTTTTGCTAAAGCAAAGAATTATGTCAGAGAGCACCAGAGTGAACTCAATTGTGTTTGTAAAAACAACTACTCACTTAATCGTTTGGTCATATACCAGGAGATGAAATAGACAAAATACAGCAGAAAATAAGATTCTTAGAGTAGAAACAAGTGAAATAGCCACAGACTGAAAAAACCCCATTCATTTGTTCACTGTGCAACTGCTAGATTTTTCCAAAGCTGTTGGATAAATTACATTCTAGTACTCTCCTGTAAAAAAGTCATTGTATGAATCAAAAAATTGATGTCACAGGATGTTTTTAAAATGTATTCTATATCCAGGATAGAAATCTTTAGGATCAAAGGGGAAAAATCTAGGTTTTCATCCCCACTGGAACCTGAATGTTCTCTTTCTAAAGGAAAATTTAGAAAAAACCCATGACATATATCAAAGGAAAAGGGAAATTCATTTTTTTAAACCAATTGTCACCTCCAATTGTAATTATATATGCCCACCACAGACACTTTCAGTGAACGAGAAGGGGAATTATAAAAACCACACAGCTCAGTGAGTTGCTGAGGAAGGCATATTAACACCAAGTCCCAAAAACCACTGTGGGAAAAGTAAGTCTTCTGTCCTGTAATTTTAGAATTCATAGCAATATAAATTTCAGTGACACCATATCATTCCTTCTTCTTCTGCTACTCTTAGGAGGTTTTCTGGCAAGAAACTGTCCTTTCAGGGTACACTGAATTGTTGACCTTAGCAGTTTCCCCAAATGTACAGAATGAGATGTGTTTTTAAGAACTTCAGCTGTAGAGTGTATTGGGGAATGTTTTTGGAGACATTCTAACACTTTTGCTTCTTCATCTTTTAAACTGTATAGGGCAGCAGCTCTCTCTGAGGAAGTGTTTCAGAAAGAACATAACTCTGTTAAACAGTGAATTCCCTACAGAAAGTGCACACTTAAATTACCCACAAACATTAATTTTACATTTTACATTTTATTATACAAGATAACATTCAGGTTTTAAATAATACATTGGAAGTAAGCAATAATCATCCCCACCTTTTCCAATATTATGAAATAGAGCTTTCCTAGAGATTATGGGAGGAAAACTTTTAGACAATTTTTGGTCAATCTAGGCGTTATGGCCAGGTTTTTTGCCTTACAGTTAATTAGCTTCCTGTTGGTTATACTTCATGAGAGTGATATTCACTTCTGTTCAAATTGATAATTTTTCTCTAATTTCATGAAATTAAAAGTCCCAGAGAAAGTTCAAACCAGACTTAATTTCTTATACTGGTCTGGAGTAGAAACTCTCAGAAACAAATCTTGGACTTCTATTGTTTTGATGAGAAAAGTCTTACTTTTATTATGTAAACCAAGCATAATTCATATTAACTCTAGCCCCAAATATTTCCACTGAAATTAATGAATAAAGATTGCTTCTCATAAACAACCCCAACATATGCTTTATTGCATGCCTGTATGAAAAAACTTGAAAATAAATTCTAAACCAGGGGATATTGTATTCAATATTTTTACTTTTTCTTTTAACAATATTTTTCTGATGGATCCTCAATCCTCTCTAACTAACATTCATGCCACATGCTCTATGTTTACAAAATGACCTCAGACTGGTTTGTCATGAGCATTACGAAGTGAGTCTGTGGGTAAATAGAGATCTGGAAGCTAGAATTTGAGTAGAGTTACATTCATGTCTCTAAAACTCTTCTGCCTCTGACTTTTCCTCATCCCAGAAACTCCAGATTCTTCTATCCCTAAACAGTGATTATATTAAGCATAGATTGCTAGATTTTTTTATTCTATTATCATAAATTTAGATTTCAAGTTTAAAAATTATAGTTTACTTGGAATATAACTGATTCACATTTTTTCCTCCTCTGTTCAATATCTACTGGTCTGAAGCAGTAATTTTCTTTTCACTGGATTTACTCATCATTTTAATATTGACTCTAAAAGAAGCAGGTTTAGGCCCACATTCTGAGCTGAATTTAGCAATTGATTGAGTCCTACACTAACTGACTGGCTCAGCCTAATACAGAGAAAAAAATACTGATCTTCTGCATCACATTAATGAAAAAGACACTGCGATTCATTGAATCACTATTTAGAAAGGCAGTGTTCATAAGTCCTTATGTCCCCTTTATACAATACCTGATATTGCTATGTAACTGCCTGAAAGACAGGGAAAGGAACAGCAAAGTGGGTACTGATTAGAGATTGTCTAGTTCTGCCATTGATGTGGTAATATTTAGAAAGAATGAGGTCTCAGGAGAGTTTTGACTTGCCGCAAAAGCAGGTCAAAACATGATGGTCAGTCACAGCTCTCAGGATTGTTAAGCAGGGGTCAGCTGCTTACCCAACAAGTAGACAATAATTAAATTTCATTTGACCAGATCAAGTTTTTGACTGCCAAACAGCAGGATTTTTCCTAGCTTGATTTAAAAAAGTCATTTAAAGTTCTAGAGATAAAAAGAAAAAAAAAAGTCAGTCAAATATGAATTAAACCTTTCATTTAAAAGTACTTGGTAAATAATTGATCTATATTTATATTAAAATATCACTGATATGCAATATTCTAGAATACAAATAACTGTATTATTGCTAAAATGAATTGTGTGGAGGATGTACATAAAATTACAGAGATTCAAACTACCAAATCTGATTTTTAAAGTCCTAGGCCAGTATATAATTTTTTTTAAAAAAATTACAAAATTGTTTTGTAGAACTTCAGAATGGAATTCATACTTAATGGAAGTTAATAACCAACTGTCTAAACCACATAATGAAATCAATATTTAGGAATGAAATATTTTTAAGAAGTATCTTCTGCATTCTCTTTTAATATTAATTTTCACATAGACTTGAGAAATTAGCTACAGGAAAAGAAAAAAAATAAAGGGAAAAAAACACCCGAAAGAAAACAAGAGGAGTACAATACATTCTTTTGTAACCCACATACTGCAACCAGCAGATTTGATCACATTGTCTCTTGAGCTTCAACTATCAGATAACATCTGGCAAATGATGTATGTAAGTCCTGTTACACAACATCTTCTGGCTTCTCAGTGTCATCTAGGGGACTGGTGTGTGACTAGAATAACGCATTTCACACTGCCTGCTTCTGTCATGCTAGTACAAAATTTTAACAATGGATGTGTCACAAAAACCAGTTTATTTAATTTTGAATTCTCAAAAAATATTTCTCAATTCTCTTTTGATCATCTTATTTGTGACCCAAGCAAACTTTCTTAACAGAAATTGCTGGATATTACATAGACTTTTCACATCCAAATTTTCAAATAAACTTTTAGCATCCCTAATTTGTAATAACCTTTGGAGCAATATTTTTGAAGTGTTGAACAAAAGTATTTGCTTACTTATTTTCACAGTTTTACAATGAATTTATCTCTTTCACTGGCATTCTCAGCTGTTTAATACATCTCATCACTCTAAATATTAAAAAAAAAAATTGTTTGGAAGTGCATTTTACAATGTGTATTCCAAAACATTTTTTTTTCTCATTGAAGTTAAAACCTCCTCTACAAGCCTATTTGAGGAAACTGCAATGTCAGGCATTAATCTCCCTAGTGAATTGCAGATTATGCTGTGATCATGTAAGCAATGTGCATTTGAAATAATCAAGAAGGTTTTTCAGAGAAAATAATATTATTATTATTATGTAATAATAATATAATTTTATCCTTCAAAAATAATAATAAATACTGCTCTATTTTTATTTTAAAAAAGACCCTTTGACAATGGATGCACAAACAGAAACTGTAGTGGGAGTGTGGTAAAAATTACTTGGAATTTATTTTACATTTAAAGTTTTAAATTCAAGGAGTGGAACCAGTACTCACTGCAAATGATTGCAGAATTTGTATCACTTCATTTTACAACTTGTAAATCTGACTAACTGAGTTGAAAAAAAAAATCTTATATGAATTAATTATGTTCTAAGTAGAAGATGATTGAAGAAAATAATTTTATTTCAGACAATTCCAGGGTAGTTTTTTTAGGGACAAGACTATCTAGAGAAAGAAGAGCCTACGAAGACAGAAAAATACAGAAAAATAATTGATCATGGTTTTCTAACTCCAAAAAATCTCCAGCTTACTCTAACAAAATATTTAAAAAGAAATAGGAAAAACTCTGAGAGAGTAAGCTGAACCCACGTAATGCTATGTTTGTTTGATACTGATCAAATGGACAAATGCTGAATTGATATAGATCTACCACATGATTTGTGTGAAGGTAGAAAACTAGTTGTTTACTAGTTTCATTCATTAAAGGAGTTGAAGAAAAGAAACAGTAGTTTTTCTCTACAAAACTAACAGACATTTAATTTTTACTTAGTTCCATAGGTAGAAAGGTAGAGGACAGTTTTTAAACATATTTACTTTTAAGTAAGTACCCTAGCCTAGAGATTGCCTGGATTTAGGCACACACTTAGATATAGGCTTCCTGAAATTCTTTGCTAAATTGAGACTAGATTTAGTGGCTTGTCAGTGCAGCATTTGAGTATAGTAAGCTTAAGCAACTGTTCTTTAGAATTATCCTTGGGCATATCAGAAAGTAATTTCAGAGATTTTTGATGGATTACAGTGTTAAATTATAGTAGCTGTTATTCTTACTTGGCCAGAGGGCCTTCATGAAATGAACAGGGTTTGCAGGGAAAAAAGGACACTTAGCATTTGGATTTACCACAATGAAAAACCACATGCAAAATGAAAATATGTATGCGTTGAGCATAAATTGAACAAAAAAAATGACTTGTTGATTTTCCCAAACAAAATATTAGGAATATATCTATCTAATGTAAATTAATAGTATAAGGAAAAAAAACCCTCATTCACAAATATTAAACAACGAGTAGGTGACTCTTGTATGAATCCAATTATATTGAAAATTGAATCCTTTTAAAATAGGACTTAAAAAAATTATCTTCTCGCTACCTCATTTTGTCATGATCATTTTTAGGACAGCACACCTTGCTGCACAGATGCCATCAGTCAATGTTTTGAGAGCAGGTTTTTTTGTATCTCCTCAGTGTATGTATAATATAAAAGTTCATATAGTAAATAAAAGTTGTCAGAAGCTTGAGATAGGCTATAATTATACAGAGAGAGAAAGTGAAAAAAAAAAGGAAAAGCAAATCAAACTAAGTCAGGGTGTTCATAAGCTTGATTCACAGTCTTGATTATCCAGGAGTTTTGTGTCTAGCAATAGATGTATTGGCCAGATTTAGCCACAGACATGACACCTATTTCTCACAGAAATAATTGTATAATCTGTTTCTCACATGAAAAAGTCTTTACATGATAGTGTTTCCCTACCCCATGACAGCAGTATGATATTAAAGATTGCAGGCTCTTCGATATCTTAGCACATAATAGGAGAAAAAGAGAAGATGGATCAAAGGCTTAGATGCTCTAATGGGCATGCTAACTTTATTTGCAAAATATTGAAAACAAATTTGTGTCAGAGTTGAATGAAGCATGATCTTATTTTAAGACCTGACCATCAGAGATGCTCAAGTGTGATACCTGAAATTAAAGTATTACATAGTCTGCATTACTCAACATGACAATAAACAAATCAAGATAGGTCTCAGCCATCAATATAGGAAAAGATATATTAAGATGACAACAAACACCTACTAGAACTGCAAAGATACAAACAATATTCATTAACATCCACCTCAGTACTAGTAAGAAAAAGATAATCTATGGATTCTCCTCTTTACAAAAATATGAGTATTGTCCTTAGAAAATTAACCAATGCTAGACAATAGATGAGTGTACACAACAAATGGTGACAGAGGATTTACTTCTTATCTGACACATTCCATCATTTACTAAACATTGCATACTGCAACAATATTCGGTTCTAGAAATAGAAACATGATTCAGTTTTACGAAGACTTAAGTTTGCAAAGCTACTAATTATTGGGCAAAAATCCTGTTTATTAATTACAGGGAACTGAATGACTTCTGAAAACAGTTTCTGTATATCCTCTCTTACAGGAGAATTAGCTTGAAGCATTATAAAAAGAGTAAAAAAATCTGTTAAGGAAAGGTAAATATCTTAATAAATATCATTATTTATTGCTCTTAGAAATGAGAAATGTTTCATTAAATAAATTAGACAATAACAAAACCAGTCTACAATCACAGCTGCTTGAACCAATGTAAAGAGATGACTGAAAAGAAATTATATAAACATGGGTTTTACCTAACATACACTGACAGCTAAAGAATCAAAACTGAATGGTTCTACTGAAAAATAGTTACTAAACCACTAAAAAATAGTTTTTCTTTCTAACAGATGGGGCACACTCAGACTGATTAGACAAAAGCACTGGGGCGATTGCTAAGATTTATTGGCTATACCAGTAATACTTTATAAACCTGTAGATACAATGCATAAAGATGAAAATTGAACAGCTTAAGTGCAGTATTAATGAAGAAAAAGAATTGCTTCCATGCCAGCAGAATCTCTCCAGATATCCATGTTTCCAAGGTCTTTGAGAGAAACTATTACAGACAAGAACAGTGTTGTCAGGATGAGACCACAACACAACCACCTAGGAGTGCATCCCAATATGAGCTATTAGAAAATCTGACAGATGGGAAAATCAGATGATCTGGAAAACCTTTGAAAAGTAATCAAAAACTCCTTATTCATTGCATATGAGACAACTGCTTCCAATTTTTCCCCAGAAGAAATAAGTGTTATAATGTTTGAATAGGAACTACCAGGTAACATAACAACGCGTTTTGGAGGTGTTGTTCCACATGTGGGTGGTGAAAATTCTCACTGTAAATAAGTTGTTCTTAAATATTTGTAGGAGAAACTACCCAGGCTTTTTGTTCTGCACAAATTCCATATTATCCTCCCTGAGCTACCATTTGCAAGTGCTTCACAAACATTACAGAGAAATCAAGAATTAATAAGGGAAACAAATGTCCAGGGTCTACTGGTTATTTCCTCATTTTATAAGGGTTTAAAGCAAATGGGTAAGCACTTTATATCAGACCTAAGGTTAAGCTAACTCAGCACAGTATTTACATGAAGTCAGAAGTTTATCCTTAGGGAAAAGAGGATAAGAAAAAGACCATATTTAAGGAAAATCCTCTACTGTTTCTAAGATTTAGATTTAATTGTTTTGTAACAAGTAATAACATAAACCATTTATACAACGACAACAGTATTGTAAAAATGCAACTTAATCTAAAAATATTGTTTTTCTAGGACGAAATTTTAATGTACATCTATACTTCCTAAAGATCCCTTACAGGTGCTCCAAAACACCAACTTTTTGTCAGAGAAATGAGACCCCTCTGAAAAGAATATTTATTATTGCAACATCATAATCAACATTACTGGTGAGGTCACCTACAAATGAAGAAAGGTGTTTCCTGTGGAGGTGGAATAGAATTATTTGCACCTCTGCTGCTGTAGAATATCCTAGTGAACCTTCTCTAGAAGTCTGTGTCCAGCTTATTGTGGAATGAATATACAGTAATTTCACGACCATAAGGTGCACCGGACTATAAGGCGCACCCCCCAGGAGTCAGTAAAATTCGCAACTTTGTAGATCATATAAGGTGCACCAGACTATAGGGCACACTTTTTTTTTGCAGCGAGGCTCCGCCCCCAGCTCCCTCCGCACAGTTGCTGGCCAAGGCCCCGCCTCAACCCGGCAGCCATTGGCCCCTGGGCCCGCCTGTGCTCGACAGGGGCGGTGCCGCGGGCCCCTGGGCCCACTTCCACCCGGCAGCCACGGCACTACCAGCTCTGCCCATGGCTCACGGCTCACACTTCCGGGGCGGCAAATGCCGCAACTTTGTCCATCAGATAAGGTGCACCGGACTATAAGGCGCACTTCCGGGTTCGGGGGAAAATTTTAGTCAAAAGGGTGCGCCTTATAGTCATGAAATTACTGTAATTATGGAAGGGATTTTTGTAGAGAGCAGGATGTACTGATGGCAGGGAAGTAGTAAGCATCCATATTTAAGTTGTCATTTTTCCATACTGCAGTGCTAGAAATGCTTAAAACCGTATCTTACATTTCTTTTGCTCTTGTTTTTACATCAAAGTTCTACAGAGTAGGGACTTAAGTATACAACTTCCTTCAGTTGCTAATATGATACCCCCAGCACTCAGGGATTTCTAAATTAGGAATTTCTATACTTGGCTTTTGGGAATTGTTGAAAGAAACATATAACTATGGGATGACAAGACATAATATAGGATTTGAAAACCCCACAAGACCTTTAAGATGCTCATTTGCTCCACATAAGGAATTGTTTTTCACTTGAAATTTAATATAAACCCATGATTATGATTTTCAATGTAATGCGTCATCTTACTTGAGAGAAATTCCTTCTCTTTCCCAAGACCAGACACCCAAATGCCTTGTAAATAACAATGAAGTGCCTGACTTTTATGAAGTGCACTTGTATGAACACAATAAAATTTCATAAATCCAGGAAGCTGCCTATAGCAATTTGAAGTGCTGGGGAGTTTCATCTCAATAAATAAAACAGATTCACACTTTCTAGGGGGTTTTGACATCACGTGGTTCTGCCTCAAAAATTTAAATGAAATTATAATGAGTAATTGCTCATGCTTCCAAACCAACTCTGATCCCAAAGGAAAAATATTGTATTGTTCAAAGTTTAATGGCTCTGGTATTGTTTGTTGGTTCTCAAAAAACTTAACTGGATTTCAAGTGTTAAAAAGTGATTGTCATTGCTGATAATAAATTAGAAGTAATCACATGGATATTCAGCTATCCCAGACATCTGGGAAATATCCCTTGTTTAAATACATTCAGGACACAACGTAGACATTAGATGGGAAAATGATTTGATAATATTTTATCTAAGTTGTTTAGAATTGTGAATGAATTTAATAAATTAACATTAAATTTTTCATGAGCTCTAAAATATGCAAATTCCCCAACAAGGAAGAATTTTGTTTGTTGTTTTTTTTTTTCCTAAAGACAGAGGATGTAATTATTTTATTTCTCTGACATTCACTGTAATGGGAATGTAAAAGTAATATTACTCTGGTTTAGAAGTATTCCATATTCCACTTTTTGGGACACAAGAGTATAAATCTTTTTTTTCTTTTTCCATTATCGGGCAGATGAATAGAAAACATTACTGACTGACGTTACATTAATGAGGCTAAATAAAAACACAGATGGCTCCTACTAAGTGAAGGAACTGAAAGTAATGATGTGCTATCTTAAGCCACTGTCCTGCAAAATCAGGGACCAGGATAAACAGAAATCTGATTATTCTAGCTGAGCAAGAAAGCTCAGATAAACACAGCCTCTCTCTGCCTGAATACTTGTGTGCTCTAAAAAAAAAAAAAAGACTCTTTTTAAAGAAGAGTTATCAATAATTTGAAGTAGTAATTGAATTTTTCTGCACAAAACAGTGATTCAACACCACTTTGGAAGATTGCCTTGAGACAAAACTTTTTAAGAAAAATGAGTGTAATAGATTGAGTCAAAGGACCCAGAGCTGTGAAATGAAATTTCAGGTGTAGGCCTTTCAATGGCCAAAGAATTACAAAACAAGAACAATGATGAATTATCCTTTTGACTTGTGTCATGGGTTTTTCCCTAGCCAGTCAAAGTTGTATCCAGAATGAACCACAGGAACCCAAAACTATTGCAGCCTGATATGTATTTCTCTCATAAATCAGGTTCCTTAAGAAAAAACGACCCAACCAAAATGTTTGTATACATTTATGAAGATTCAATAAGTTCTGATAGTTCTGTTTTGAACTTAATACACTTAATCAGAAATTTTAAATAAAAATAAAATTAAAATAGTATATAAAAATAAAGTTTTCATTTTTTATAAACTCTCATGTATGCAAAATGGTTGCAAATTTACATCAATATGCACCTAGTTATTACTGAATTAGCTGAAACAATGCAAAAGATGAATACTTTTTCCTTTTGCTCAGAGTTTTGACATTGAAAATGTCATACCATACATGTTGTACCATACATACAACTTCATTCATCCATGTGTCACTTAATACTATCATTTAGAAATTATAAAAATAAAGACCTAAATTATCCCCTTAATAAGGAGTTTTGTTTTGCATAACTTTCAGTAGTTTTACCAGTTTCTGGTTGTGTTCATGTTGGTTATATGTGTAGCTCTGATTTTGTTGTTAAATTTTTTTCTTCTGCAAGATATCACCTTTTAGAGTGCTGAAAAGACCTCTGAAAAAAGCTTATTTAAAAGGAAAAGAATGCATGGCAAAAGAGTTACATTTGTTTCTGAAACCAAAGTCTTTACTGAACTTTTCCTTGGTGGATGGGTTTCCAACCATTTCAATATCAAGGAGTCAAAGAAATTATTGAACAGAAAAGTTGTAGCAATTGTAAATTATTAGTGTCTCCCTTAGGATTTTTCTATATAATTTGTTTTTATAGGACTTAGTCCAAACTAGATTTAAAATGCCTTAGGTGCAGGACTGTTTCCATTTGCACAGACTAATAGATCTTCATTGCAGCATTTTTCATGATACCCTAATTAATCTTTTTTTTCAATTTCATCCAGTTAGCTGTTTTTATACACCCTGGAGACATAGTAAATAATTTCTTTTCCTATTTGTCCAGGTACCATTCAAATAACAATAAACATCTGCAGCTTCAATTTAGTCAAATTTACTTTTTTTTTTTTTTTTTTTCAAATCTAGGCACACCCCCACACATTTAATATTACATCTCTTTATCCTCCAATAAGATTTCAAATGCAAAAGAGGCAGATGAGAGACACATCAGGAGTAGGTGGGGACCTTCAAAGATTGCTGATACTCGAGAAATAGCTGTGTTGCATTTGTCTCTGGATGAAGAAAGACTCCTGTGCAGTCTGCAGTTAGGAAGAGCGTCCTGCTTTCGACAAGTGAGATGAGTCGCAACAAAAACTGCATTTCCCCTGAACATTCAGTTGCTTGAGACAGCAATAGTTTCCAAATAAGTCTTTGCTTTGGATCATTTTCTTCAAGTTCTTTAAAGAGAGGTTAGCCATAAATTTTCTTCTGATCTCTTCCTTAATCATAATTTAATTTTTTAAGTCGTCACTACCTAAGCTGGTTCTAGGTGGTTTAGGTGATATTTTCTGTACTGGAGTCCTCTCTGTGCTACTCTGTTATACCCTAGAGTGGAGTCCTCTCTGGATTACTCTCTTATACATCCTCAAAAGCCATCATTCTGTTTTATGAGTTAGCAGGGATCCCTCCCACTGCACACATATGGAAAATAGATCTCAAAATGTCATGCCTTATCCATGTCCGCATAATAAAAGACTGTCCAAGTAATAATGTGGAATGTGAAGTGCTTCCTCTTCATGTGATCAAGGAGGCAGCAGTGCTGTTTAGCACTTTTCAGATTAATCATATTGTCATTTTGGCCAATATTCCAACAGATTTCTTACTACTTGCACAGCTTCTATGGAAACTTATGGAGGGGGAAAAAATAAAGAAATGAGGAAGAAAAAATATATAACTATTCCATCTGAAGTCTAGAATAATTTATGCTGCCATACCAATTTACCAACATTGATCTTTGTGTAGAAATTCTCCTTACAGCAGTAGAAAAAGGAATGAGGATAAAACATGATGCATGAAGCTGTCTCTTACTTGAGAGTTTTTTAGACAAAGTTGCCGATTATGCTATGAATATCTTTTCAACCATAATGTAACTGGAAACTAAAAGGTAAAGAAATATAAAGCAAAGATCCTACAGCACAGGGTGAGGAAATGTCAAAAGCCCACAGACCCATTGTAAATGAGAGATAAAAATTTAACTCATTTTTCAGAGTGTACATATATGGTTATAACAAAATTTTGTCCATTGTCTTTGTTTACAACAGATACATATACCTGGCTATCAAATAAATTGTTACAGAAGCTCTCTCTTCTGCTGCTGTTTGAATCTTCTATATATGTTTAGACACTGCAAAACAGTATCCTTGACTTGAAAGAGAATTTAACTATGCTAGATAGTTTTATCAGTATTTTCCTTGAATTAATGAAAGAAAACCAGAAAGAAGAGCAACACTGAGCATGTAGACCTGCTGTCTTCTATGATGCTAGTGGAATAATTAAGGAAGAATTTTGGGTCTGCTAATTTTAGGTGGTATTCTAGAGAACATTGTTCAACCTAACACAACAATTTAGCTGAAAAAATAGTGACATAATTGACAAAATTACATAATAATTACAGTGATTTAGAGTGAGTTATATTAAAGCATGACTCATCACTCAATACACAAGAAGTCACAGAACTACGTCACATCCAGCAGTGCAGTTGCAGTGCAGTATAGTGGAGCTGCAGCCAAAGAACAAATTTAAAATCAGCAATCTTTTGTTAATAAGTGGGGGAGCAGGGGAATTGATGGAAAGTATGACTATGAATTTTGTTTTACTTTAATGAATTAAACAGTGACAAGGAATACTTGTACAATTGCAATTAAGATTTACAGCCTTATTAGAAAAATATTTAATATGTGTTACTAGTTGAACTTCACACATCGTCTGGTAATACTTGTAATAGTTTGCTTTATTGAGGAAGGAGAATGATTTCACTCTTCAGCTGGGGAAATGATTGTTGAAGTAGAAAAGCAATGATGGAATTTTCTGAGATAATTACATTTTTTATTAGAATACTTTATCAATGATCTTTTTTAAAGGAAAGCTGCACAGCGTAATAGTCAAGCATAAAACACTAAACTTCCCATGAAACATTTTGAATGACCTTCTGTAATAGCACTCACTTGAAAATAATACTTTTAAAAACTGCAGAATCTGAAAATCTTTCCCTTGAATAAGCCTTACAAATGACTTCTATCAATTTCCTATCTATTAATACCTTTCTTGACAATAAACTAAGTCTCAGCTAAAGATATTATTTTTTAGCAAGATTATACATCATTAGAAAAGTTACAATGATAACTTTTTTCTATTAAAAATGTGATGGTTTGTACTTACCAGGTGTAAAATTATACCGAGCAGAAAATCCAATAGATTCCAGTTCAGCATCAGCAAAAAATTTAATCCACAGGAATCTGCCACTGGATTTTATCATAGGTGGATTTTGCTGTCCACAGAAACGTCCAAGCATTGGGGAAAAGCCAAAAGGTCCATCTCGTACTTCTATGTGGTCAAATTTACACTCCCAAGAAGGCTCTATGGAATATTTTTCATCAAAGTGTAGTTCAATGCATTGTCTAGGAGCAGCTAGAGACAAAAAGAAAATTATGCTATTATCTTCTAACCCAAGACCCTTCAAAACTAAAGCAAAACCAAAGAAAAGAGAATGTATTAATTTTGTATTCATCTTGAAATTTTGTTTAAAAACTTGTTTGAAAATTACTACATCTGTAATTTTTATAAATGCCACACTGTCAGGTTATTTGTCTATTGTTCTCCTTTTAAAAAGTACTCTTGACAGCAGTGCTTAGTAAAGTTAAGAGAGATCTCTGTGATGAACAGGAAAATATGACCAGGAACAATTTCTGCAAACATAAAATGTTTCTAAGAAACTTACATATTTAGAAAAGTAATTTTTCTCTTATATTTGGGGAACTGGTGTTAATCAGAATACTTTTTTATACCTAGTACCAGAAAAGATGATGAAGAAAAGGCTGATCACAACTGTGCTACAGTAAGAACAGATTATGTTCTTTTATGTATTGCAGTCAATGACAGACCAGGGTGTAATGACTCATACTCAGAATCACTTCATTGGAAACATAAGAACAAATGCAGCAAACTCTCACTTAAGAAAGAACTAAATAAGGATGATAACTGAAGAGCAAATGATATACTGAAAACCTTGAAGGAACTTCATGGTGGCCATTTAATTAGGCATTTTCAAAAAAATCCATCTTTAATGATAGGTACTAAGTTTAGAGACAGTCAGAATGATCTCTAAAGCAAATATTTCTCAGCATCCCAGATACAAAGCAAAAAAAGTAGTTGGTAGAAATATAGTATTTTCTTAAAAGGAGGGAAAAATCATGGTTTGATTGATATATTTTATCAGAGGCAACCACCTAGAGGTGCACTCTTTTCTACATTTAATCCTGGCCATAGCAAAAACTGTATGTCTTCCGTGTCTAGAGCATGGAGCATTGGAGCCTTTTGCTGACAAAGCCTTCTGCTAAGACAAGGATTTGTTGTGTCATTGCCCACTGTGCCTCCCATGGGATCATGTCCGACACTTTACACATTACAAAAGAGGTTTGTATTACCATAAGCTTTGCCAGAGTTACCATTCTTTTCACATGAAAATATGCAAGATCGAACTCCATGCCGAGTTATTAGCATGGAAACTGCTTAGCATGAAAACTGCTGCACTCCAGGAGTCAGTATCTCTACATTTCTTTCCTCAAGAGTAATAAAAAAACTGTCAGTGTGACCAGAACAAATATCTTTTTTGGATTCTGAAACGTTTTAAAAATAAGCTTTTGGTATGAACTCTTAACTCACATAAGAAGAGAGACTACTTAAAATTAACTGAGTAAGAAGATATCAAGTACATTTTGAAGTCTTTACATAAGAGTCCATAGTCAGATAACTTTTACAACTATTTCATGTGATAAATACAGTCTCATTTAGTAAGAAACATTTAAGAAGTTAATAAAACACCTTATTTGAAAAGAAATATTATTTTAACAGCTTTACTTACAATGTTAAAATAATTGGTTGATTGATATTTATTGAAACATTTAATTCAACGTAAGAAATAAGCCTTTTCTACTGTTCTCAATTTGAAGAAATTCACATTTAGGGAAGTACTTGCTATTGCCTTGTCAATATTTATACCCATTTTTAGGAAATTTGTGATCTTTAAGCCCATACAAAGTCAATAGCAAAAGCAAAAGTCTGTGTTTTACATATAATTGCACCAAATTCACAGTCTATGGAAAAGAAAGCACTTTGAAAGTACAAAAAAAATTTTACAAAAGTAAAGTCAGATAATAAAGCTTGCAAAGCATAATGATTTTATCCTTTGTGAGGTTTGAAGACCAAATTAAATCTTTTTAGATTATAGTAAAATATTAAATACCTGGAAAACATGATAGATTAATTTTATTCAGATGTTTCTATTCTTGAATTTACACTTTTATAAAAATTATTGATTTAAACTTAACTAAGCAATACTAGGACAGAAGAGAGCAATCAATTTGGTGTCATATTCTGCATTCTCCTATTCCATTTAAAGAAATTTATTGAGAACTGTTCATCATTCACCTAAGGACTGCAGAGTAAGGTATCAGAAACTCTATCCTGACAACACTTAAGGTAATCTTAAGAAGGCTCATAATGGTTCACAAGTCTCCCACATTCATGACTCCAGTGTCATGCTGTTAACCTGCCTAGAGCTTTATTATTATGTTTTAATCTCACAAACTAGATATGAAGATCGATTCTCCAACTACTGCTAGTGACACACAACAGCATAGCGCACTGTATGACTGCTGTGCTTCCCACAGCCACAAAGTGATTGCTTCAAAATTGTCTTATGCCATTATCATAACATATTTATCCTTTAAAAACTTTCTTTTCTGCTGCCTTATTTCCTACCAAGAAGAGAGTTACAAGTACCAGCCCATAGTTTAATCCTTAACAGGTCTTCTCTGTATCCAAGACTCATGTAACACGAAACAGCCACGAGGCCCCCTCAGAGTTCTGTCATTTAACATGACTTTTGGTCTCAAAAAGGAGCCCTAGAGCTAACTATAGCCTTGGTATAGGAGGCTCTAAAGTAAAAGGAAAGAGTGTGCATAAATGAAAATCAGGCCTACAGAGTTACACGGGAGAGCTATTGACTGGGTGAATGCATGACCTGAGCAAATACAAAATTTCCACAACAATAATCTCCAGGTGGTTTTCTGAATCTCACATTGCCAACGAGTTTTATGACCAAAACATTGCTACAGTTAACCTGCTTTTGCTTATTTTTCAACAAAGTCAAGATGAACCTTTTCCTAGTGAAACTCAAATCTTGCTAGAGGATCAAAGAGAATCACATCAGCTCAAGGAGAGCTCAAGAGTTTCCACTTTTCCCTAAAGGTGCCATGAGTAAGGGCTACTTTGCTTTAAGAATGGAGCGTTGACTATTTATTAGCAGTACTTGTCCACTGGGGATAAACAAGGCTGGGGACTAAGTCTGAGGGCTGGGCCACTGCCATTCACAATCCTAAATCTAAAGTCATGTTCTGGCTTCATTTTGGCCATGCCAGCAGGAACACTTCATATTTCTGTAACTATGTGCAATAACAGGGTGCAATACATGCATTCATGACCTTTTCATCAGGTGCTTTTAAATGCACCTCTGTTTTTCATCTTGTGTTTCATATTTAGTAAATGTTTGCAGTAATCTGCATAGGATACAAAATGAATCAAAACTTCCTAGATATGATGACAAGCACTGAAAATGCATAATTCAAATTCTCAACTGTAAATTCCTTTTAGCAAAAATGGCATAATTTGACACTTATGCTCTGGCTTTAATAAGGAGTTTCTTTGCTAAATGCAAGGTAAAACAAGCAGCCATTGTTTAAATACGCACCTTCTGTCATTGCTTTTGCAACAGAGTGTGTGCAAATGAGGTCACAGTAAAACTTACAAAAATAAACTGGGAACAAGTTCAGAATAATCACTAATAATAGTGTGTGTGTACCTACAGAAAAATAAAACAAAAAAAACCAGAGTATGCAAATCTTACAGACTGGATTTGGCCAGATCTGGCCATCTAATTGGATAACCATCCAGTGGTTATTTCTGGTATCCTAATTCACAGGTAAAGCCCATTCACATCTTCAGAACTTCTTCTGTGACTACAATGTCAGGAAAAGTCAACACCAAATAAAATATATTGAGAAATATATATCTAATAAAATGACTTGATTTCAAGACTCACAAGTTTCATAATTAGTTTCCAAATATCTTTCTTAAAAAGTGTTTAGCACCATGGAAAGGCCTACTTAATACTTGCATGTCTTGTCATATTTTTCATCTAATTATCTCACACAAGTACGGTCTTGAAATTTTACTTCCAATGAAAAAAAAAGAGTCATTGAGTTCCAGCTTGCAGTAGAACAGTTGCAGCAAAACTACACAATTAAGGTTTTAATTCAGGTCAGTCTCTAAGTCTGTGTAGTGACAGCTGAAGTTAAGTGAAAAAATCTGTTTCGATTTGCTGCACTGCATGGAAATGAGAAACAACTCAACACCTACTACCATCTCTATGAGCTGTTACCCTACTAATAATTTCAATAATCCTCATTCCTTCTGGTTATCCTGCTATTATTGAAAAGAAAACCACATTTATCTTCCTTTGAAAAGAGGGTTCTTTCACAGTTTTGGTGAAAATTCTTTTAGCACAAAAATCACTGTGGAATAAAAAAGGACTTCGAGCAGAGATTTTCCATTCAGTGATAACGTGACAATTTTCTAACACCTGTGAAGAATCATGGAAGAGTTTAATGGTCTTTTGTGAGAACATGAGACCTTCAAGAGCAATAACTCTGTATGTTCACAAACATGTTAAGTGGAAGATATATTTTATAGCTCTGTAAAGAAATTCTAGTCCATAACTATATTAATAAATAAACACTAAATTATTAAAAGTAGAAGAGTGGCAAAAATTTTGCAGGTATTTCACTTACAGGATTGCTAAACCAATTCCCAAGTTATAGTGTGTATTGTATAACTATGCCACTCCTCAAATACTTTAATACAAATAAAAGCCTTTGCTCCTGCAAAATCTCCTTTGCAAATTTCCTTTAGTAGCACGCATGCCAAATGTTCTGCAGTCTGGCAAAGGCTATTGCTGTCACTGCTGTGATTGTTCTGGGCAGCTGTGAATTTTGTCAGGTTAGAATCATGAATATGTAAAATAAGGATGAAATTTGGCCAATTTTTCTCAGCTCATTTTCCATGTTATCTATATGCCAAATAAGATGGAAAAAAAAAAAAAAAAAGACCAAAAAAAATCCCAAAAATAAAAAGCACAAAAAAACCCCAATAAACAAAATGAACAAATTCTCATTGCATTTTGAAAGGCAAATGGGATTCATCAGAAACTCCTTGGGAAGTTGTATACCTCTTCTCCAAGTCTCACTTGTGGCACTCCTCTGTAGCATTACTATTTTTGTACAGAATCTCTGATTTCTAGATGACTTAAAGGATTTCTTTTAGAAAGGCGTTCTATCTGGACTTTAAAACTCCTAGTTGTCCCAAGAGCTCATTATCATTATTGACTACTTACTAAAACAGAAAAAAAAAAAAAAAGCAGAATAATCTAAAGAAATTTTCAACTATTTTATTTGCTTATGTTTTTGACTGCTAGGATAGAAGCAGCTGAAGTCAGAAATCCCCTTCTCTTTCAGAAATTCACAGTCTATGATCATGGCAACTTTTGCCAGCTCCTTTACTTCAGCAAAGTAATTTTGACATGATAAAAGGCTTGTATATATATAAGTAGAGCCACAATGTGGAGGGGACAAAAATTGAGATGAAATTCTTCCATTTACAAGCTGGAGTCCTCAAGAAAGACCCCTAAAGACACTAGGAATTGTACTGGAATTTGCCCTGAGGGTATGTTTGATAGCAAATAAATGAATGCAAGTAGCAGGAAAGAACCAAGTGATTCATATATGTGTTTATGCTCACATCATACATATACAGTCCTGGTATGCTGGACTCCCTGAAACATACAACAGGGAGATAGTGATGGGGGTTGATATTATAGACCGTATCAACCATTCCTCTAGTTTGGTACTTGGCATTCAAAAGGATTCAGAAGTTGCTCAAGCATATTGAGATTTCAATAATAAATATGGAAATAAAATGTATATAGAGATGTTTCTGTCTTACTCTAAAATATTTATTTCCTCCATTGATTGGGATTGTCCCCAATTTCTGTAGCATGTTACCTGATTTCAAAGACATTACTGTAAGTATTTTTTTTAAATCCTTTAATATCCATATCTTATGACAATGACTTTCACAGAATATAAAAGACTTTGGGAAAAGTTGATGCTTGCTAGACTTCTTTATAATTTTCTGTCATTTCGTGTGGTGCAAAAAAACCCAAAAATGGACAAATAATTTATTCTAATTGAAACAAAAATGTTTTGTTGACCTCCAGTAGTTCTTTTTTGCTTTTTTAAAAAACTTGCCATATTTTAAAATATTATTGCTGAGATATCTTCCTATCTTCTGCTTATTTTTGTGATTTTTCCAGACTGACATGAACTATTTCTGGTTTTTTTAGAAGACAGGAATAGACATGGGGAGATCAGAGCTGAAAATGATGTGCAATGCTTATGGTTCATTGTGGGTTTTAAATGACCAGCTGAAATCCAAACTGTTGATTAGGCTGGATGGAGAAGTAGAAAATACCCGTACCATAAAAAAAATGTGTTTAAATGGATTTTACAAGATCAAATTTTCCAGTAAATTATGACAAGATGTCTGTTGAGTTTACTCTTTTCCCTATACATTGCTCTAAACTTGTCAATGTGGAATTTCATCTTCATCACAGAAGTTGGTCTATTAAATCTTTCCTTCTTAAATTGTTCTTAGGCATTTCTGTTCGTAAGTATTTTAAATCACATTATTTCAACAGTGTATTTTGCATCTTTCAGCATATTAACTATATTTTTATAAGTACTTAATTACAGTAAAAAAAGATAAAAATCTTTAAAATATTGGACTTTCAAGTTCAAGCACCTTCTTATTGTGAGGAAGAATATCACATGACCTGAGATATGGGACTAAACTTTACAAAAATTCTGATTTATTTTCTACACCATTTCACTTTAATGATCAAACATCCCTTGTTTCAGATCTTTAAATGTAAAATAGGCTTGCTTCTTCCCAGTCTCACAGGAGTGATAATTTGATCAACATATGTAAAAAGACATAAATCTAGCAACATCCATTTTGAACCTATACATTTATCTTTTTCAAAAAAAATATTATTTTAAACCAATTACTAAACTATGATAGAATTTAAATATTTACCATATGTCTGCTTAGATTTCAGACATACACAAAGACGGACTAACATAAATTTTATTTTAAGAGTTTGTTTTGCTACATTATTTATTATCACCTCTTCTGACTTCAGTCAAGTTACCAAGCACCAAAGTGGAATTCAGTCATTTTGCTGTGACTTTTGACTTTCTAAAAGTACATAGTGTGTGTGGGTCTAGAGCAGCTAATTGAATTTAAATCAGCTATATATCTTTGGAAGTATATCTTGGTAATACCTGATACATTCATAAAATAACTATTTATGTAATTGCTTGCTCCATTATTAATTAATCAACAATTCTCTAAATGAAACATGGATAGAAGACCATCACTGTTTCATTCTACGTGTATTCACAACTCATGAAAGAAACTTTTTTAAGGGACTTTATATTTAAAGTACCTGATTCATCTTTTCTGAGCTCTGACAGTATCTAATCTCTATTATTTTCACACATTCATTATTACAGCAACCTCTTCAACATCCACTGTATTAAGACTAATGAAAAGAAACCAGATAATTTTTTGTAATACACCTTTAGCCTTTCCTACATCACTTCCGTATCTGCAATTGCATACCCTTTAAAAGCTAAGCTATAGAGTTGTTTTGTCCCCATGTTAACTGTTTTCTAGGTTTTTTGTGTAGGTTGGGTTTTTTCATTTTCATTTCTTATGAACAACTGGATGGAAAATAATTTTAGCACTCTCTATATAGATATTTTCCATATTACTTCTTTTACTGCACTTTGCCCAGCTAAACTTGTCATCCTTGGTTTGGTTATGGTCAGTTCAAAATGTCTGCATGAAGTCAAAAACATTTTTGTTTCCCATGTTCACTTTTACTGCTCCTTTTAAAATATCCTTTCTTCTGTCACATTACAGCATTTTCTAAATATCTTGAAATAAATTGTACTGTTTATTACTGAGTCATGCATACTTACCACTTAACTAATTTATGAGTCATATCAAGGTAAATATCAAGAGGTTCTCTAAATCTTTTGTCCTGAAAAGTTTTATTACCATGACTTTACCTACTCTTCACATATAACAAAACCTATTCTTTTAAATACAGTTGATGGTAAAATATAAAGAGGCTTCTTTCGGTCACCTTCTATAATGTAGACACACTCTCTGTCCGGAGGATACTTGTTGGGGTAATTTGGAGAAGTGAAGAAACCGCCTTCTGCATATTTTGTCCAAGTTCCACACTGCACTGGTCTCTGTCCTTCGGAAGTAGTTTGCTTTTCTGTGAAATGATGACATTAAGCATTATATAATTAGTTCACAGATTATTATGTCCATGTGACACTTGGAACTCTCTAACAGGATAAATAAAACAGGCCCTTTTCTGGCAGTGTCCTCAAACTTTTCTCTGTTGAGAATGAGTATGATTATTGATCTAGGGAAAAAGAAAGCTGTTTTTTAGGGGTACAAACATATAATTCTTACTCAAAACATCTTTTTCAAAACAGAGGAGAGATTTGTATATCTAGGGGAAAATAAATTTGCATTGCTTTTAAAATAATAACCTTCTAGGGGAAGCATGTGCTTGAGAATGGGAAAGCATGAATTTCCCGCTCATACATCTCAAAAAGCTCAAGCTTGTGCTCTATCAGCAAGTTTCATGCCATAATACAGGAATATTTCAGTCAAAAAATCTAGGAAATAACCCAGAGAATTATGATCGTATACAGAAGCTGTTTTAAATCTGCAGCATATTTAGTCTGTATTCACTGGACAGAGGTAAACAGAGGAATTCCTGGCATCTGCTTCATAGATTATTTTTATCTCACTGTTTGGTGTAAAATTAACAAATAGCTCTGAGGCCAGAAATCACAGCCCAGAACTTTCCTTCTCGTAAGTGAATCATCAGAGAGCAGTCAGACCTGCTTGTCTGCTTCTTCCAAGCCCTGAATCTCTTGGATTTCTTTCTGCTTTCTGGCACAGAGACTGGAGTCAAAGGTTTGGGCCAGTTCAAGCTGAAGAAGATCAGGGATCCCTTCCTGAGCATCTTGCTTTGGCAAGTAGGCTTAAATGAGATAGGATTTTCAGAAGGAAATATATCTTGACTGTTATTAAAAGGAAGAATGGTAGGTTCTAGACTGGTGTTGCTCTGAATGAGGTATCTAATAATCAAAGAACTGTCCCATATAACTTAAGCCCCCAGTGCATAGAGTAAAGGTGTTTGAGGCTCCCTCTTAGGATCAATGTAGAAAAACAAGCACCTTCTAAGGATGATATTAACAGTCTGAGATCTGACTTACACACTGCAAGCATTTCTTTTTCACCTTGGTCTGTATCCAGGCAGAGTATGACATGGAGCCTAATTTCCTACAATGAACTCTGGCCCGCAGGGACTGTGCATTCAGACACAGGTTCAGACACACACTGTGCTTAGCAGCATTCCCTGCTAGGTCCTCCTCACACTGAGCATCCAAGGCTTTCAAGAATCTCTTTCTATACTCCTCCTGCACAAATGCACCCATTATACCAAATTTCAGGGTTTTAATTATACTTCTACAAGAAAAAAGATTTTAAGTGCAGATAGGTGAGTGCCCAAACTGGACTTCCCAATTTGAAAGTGGGAGTATTTTATAGTTTTTAGTCAGGTTGAGCTTGATGAGCACCCATAGATTTTTTTTTTTATATACAGGCATGTGAATACTCGAAACAAAGGGACAAAGGGGAGACACTGGAAGTTAATGAGCTACTAAAAATTTCAAAAACTAAACTATAAACTCAAATCCATATTTTGGTCTCTAATAAATTGTCTGACAAAAATGTTTGAAGTTTACATACCTGTTCCTTTTTTGGTTGCCCCAGACAAATGTAGGATGATTAGACTTGCTACAACTGAAAGAGAAATATGCATTAAATATCACAGAGTGATAGTTTCTGCAATCAAATCACTTGTACTCATATATCTCACAAGAATACAAATGAAATACCATTACTGTAAAGAAAAAGTTTCACGTTTACTTGCATTTTTTAATTGCACATATTGTATAAACAAGTTTCTTCGCAGCCTGTTCTTGTAAGTACTTATCTTTGCAAATATATGCAAATAAAGAGGAGGTCTTTTGGGTTTAAAATGAAATCCACAGGCACTGATGTTCACATCCTGTTTTTTTCCTTTTTCTTTAATATTAGAGAAAAACATTTTTACTGATTCTTATTTATATAATAATAGCTTGTGTCAGCAAGAGAAAAGTGGCTACTTTTGACAGAGAGAGACTAAATTTCAGTGCCACTGTATATACTAATGTCTCTCACTATAGCATAATAAAATTTGAAAATGAGTACTGGGAGTAGGAAAAAAGTGAGGGGTTGGGTTCTTCACATCCATCAAAGTATTTGCAAATCTCTAGTGAAGTAAATTATTGTGTGTGCTTAACAATCTCATTAATCTAGTTTGACTTCTTGAGAGGGTGTTGCGTTTTTGCTGCAGTGAATCTGCAGCCCATTTTACAAAGAGGTATCTACTGTCTCCAACCATGATAGGACAACTATGCCTCTTGGAAACAAATGTAACCTTTCTGAAATGGACTTTGACCTGGAGATAATTGCTGGATTTCTCGGAATTTCCAAATATAACAGTTTGACTAGAAAAGGCTAAGAGGCAAACCCATAGTATAGTCATAATGAGACTAATTTGGAAGATCAAAGTGACTGGCTAGCTACCTGATGAAGAAATCACACACTGATTTTCTTGTCATCATTCGTATCTGGCTATCAGAGAAAGTAGAAGAGCAAGAACAGAAGAGAACAGATCCATCTGTTCCTGGAGTGCTTAGGGCTTTGCCCTGGCTACTTTGGCATTGGGCCCAAACACAGTGCCCAGGCTACACTGACCTTAAGGTGGAAATGAAGTTGCATGCTTTTTCAGAGCATTTTGGATCAGTCAGCTACCATTTTGTTGATGACTATGATGAAGAACTAATCAATTAATACAAGTAATTGAATGACATACTTTCTTTTTATTTCCCTCAAGAGACACCAAAAGCTACCATGGGCTAGTAACTATGATCCTTTCCAAGATGGTGCTTGGAACATTTTCACCTTTGTAATCACAATTTGTGTGTGATTTTCACCCCAAGGGAAGCCAATCTCCATATTTCCAGTATTCTGAGGGCACTGAGATCCCTATTTCTATGTCTTTGGCCTTTCCCATGTGAGAGAGGGTTTGAGGCAGGGATGATGGCTACCCTATTAAGCAGGGTAAGATTAAAATTCTGGGAAAATGAAGGCTTGGCAGCAAGTTCACTATTTCTTGGTCAAGCTCAGCCCCTAGAGACGGATGTTGGCAGCACTGATAGTTAAAACTCTGTATGTCATGGGCATTCAGTGAGAACACTACACTTTCTGCTTGGATCTGAATGCTGCTTAGCCATTCATGCCCTTGCTCTCCTCAGGGATGAATTCTGGAAATACATGCTAGCTGGGGCTCTGCCTGCCGACTGTGTCAAAATCCGAAGGCAAGGTAGGAATCACCCCTTTACTGAGTTGCTCATGTACTTTAGCTGTGTTTCATGCAGTGATCATAAAGCATCTCTGCCTGTAATCCTCACCAGCCTACACTTAATTTCTCAATAGTGTAAAGTGGATTGGTGTTCAAATATGGAATCAGCTGCCAGTACTCCTTCTGCCCACACACTTGTGGATGCTAGAATAGGACGCACAATAACAAAACAAATTCCATTTTTTTGGTAATTAGGAAATTAATAAAAATTCTTATCTGATTCTTACAGTTTCATTTTAAGCCTCTTTATCTGTTAGGTCTCCTCTCATTTTCTATATGGAAAAAAGTGGAGTTCAGAGAAGTAAAGAGTTGGTCCAAGTCACAGATCTGTTATTACCAAGATGACAAAAAATACACAAGTCTTTTCAGTTCCAGCTGTAACTGCTAGGAAAGAGCTTTCCAAATCACAGAGCTGTTTTCCCAATGCATACAGCTATATTTATTTATATCATTATATCAGTATTTTTAATTAATAAGCAGTCAAAATAATCTTGATAATAAAGCTTAATAGACAAGAAGAGACTAAAAAATTAAGTGCTTTAGGGTTTTGGTTTTATCCTGGACATATAATATCTAGCATTTGGATTGATAAAGTGAAACACTTCTCCCATATTAGAGAGAAAAAAAAAAAAAAAAAAAGGGGAAGACTCTTGCTTTAGTGTTATTAAGAGCAGCACCAAAATATGCATGTTGCCAGAAAGTAATTAAAATTGTGGTCTTCTTGGGAAAAGCCAATACAAATACAGAAGCAGAAGCCAAGACATTTTATTCCATGATCCCTCTGCACAAATACACCCATGATACTCAATTTCAGGTTTGAATTTCTCATGCCTTTTTCTTTCGCGAACCACAGAAAAGAACAGTGCTTTATAGAGACGGGAAAAAAAAAGACCCCAAAGAGACCAACCACGGAATCTTCACTCATTGAAAACTGTCACTTGGGAAGTGTTGGCAGCATAGTGACAATATTGTGATTATCTCGGTTTGGGAATTATTTTAAAGTTTCCACAAAATTTATTGTTGCATTTTCACTGTCGTCCTCCTTCTCCTTTCCCTCCTAATCACAGGTGTAATTATAATCGTGCTTTCTAGTGCCACTGATTACACATCTTTCCCTCTTTTTTGGATCTGTGCATTTTTTCATTACAAGCTGTACATTAAGTGATTTATCTCTTGGCCAGGCTTTTAGGAGGCTGTGATTTGGCTCAGACGTGGCTTAGGCTGGCGAAGAGTTGTTGGACAAGCAATACCTGGCCATAGCGCTATTGTACAGGTGCGGGAGCACAGAGAAGTGCTGGGAGGAGCAGCGCCCAGCCAAGCCCCTTCAGAATAGTGGACCCTCTGCAAAACGGAGGCGGGAGAGGGGGTCCCACCGAGCACCTTGAGGCCCCTAAGGTCTTGGAATAGTAGGTGACATATTTCCTTGCTAATCCTGGTGGATTTCAGCCGAAGGCGCCGCCCCCGCCCCGCAGCTCCGCGGGATCCGTGCCCGGTGTGGCCGCCCCCGCCCCCGCCGCGGCTCCCGGCGCTGCCCCGCGCCCCCTCACCCTCGGTGCCCAGTTCGAGCCCGGCCGGGGCCCCACGGCAGCTCCGCGGACAGCGGGGGCAGTGCCCTCCGCTCCCTCCCGGCGCGGCAAAAGCCACCAGCGCGTCGCGCCCAGGAGAAAGCCTCCAGCCCCCGGAGCGCGCCCCGCCGCCCGCCCCACGGCGCTGGCACACACCGGCCCCCTCCGGTGCACCGCGGCGTGATGGGGGAGAGGATGCGGCGTGTGCGTGGGGGGAGCTCGCCCCCACGCCGCGGGAGCCTGGGCGTCCCGGTACGCCAGGTGTGGAGGCAGCGGAGGGCAGGAGCCCGTGCGCGGCGGCGGAGCTCGGTCGGGGGTGGGAGGTGGGAAGGGGGAGATAGATACTCACTGTGAAAGAAGCTGCGCCCATGGGTCATGTCTGTTCCTTACACAAGGGGCTTCGGTTTCCACTAATTCCATTTAGATACGGGAGGACTTCCAGTGGCGGGGAGAGGATGGAAGTAGGAAAAGAAAAAGAAGGAGAAAAAAAAAAAAAAAAAGAAAAAGAAAAAAATCCTGAAGCCCACACACAGCAGAGCGGAGCAGCCCTTCCTCTCCCTGGCTCTCCCTCACCGCCTTCAAATGATCACCGCCGGCTCAATCCCATCACAGCCGAGCGATCACCAGCACCGCCACGAGCGGTGCATCGCGGCGGCGGCGGGCAAGGCGGCGGCGGCGGCCCGCGCATCCAGGTGCCGGCGGGCGGCGGCGGCGGAGCGAGCCGAGCCCCTAGTCACCAGTTTCATACAGAACCAAAAGCAGATCGAAGCATTTCCTGCAGGACTCCGAGCCCAGCGACTTCCAGCCCTTCGGCTTCTTTTGATGCATTGAAGAAGGGATTAATGGGTCCGTCATCAGCTCCCTGTGCTTGCTCCTCTGAAGGGGTGGGGGCGGGCGGGAGGGAACCCAAAGAGGAGGGGTGGGGTAGAGAAAGATTTACCAAATAGGGGATTTAGTCATATTTGTGTGCAATGAGAACCTTATTAGAGAAGAAATCCTTTAAAATCGAATAAATCCATTTTTGCAAAACCCTCTCTCTGCGCGTAACATAGTATCAAGTGGTAGCAGCGTCAAGAGGCTGAGAACACATTGCACGGTCTGAAATTCCCTCGGGAATGGATGGAGCAAGAAAGAGATGGATGAGGATAGATAGATCCCCCCTCACTTCTCCAGTCCAGGGCGAGAAGACGAAGAAAACCGTGGAGACAGTTCCATTCATTCATGCAGGAGAAGGGGAAGGGGAAGAGGAGGGGAAGGACGGGAGGGCGGCGGTGGTGGGGAAGGAATGATCTCAAAACTGGGAAAGGAAGGGTAAGAGGAGGGGGTTCGCTTCCCCTCTCTAATCAGTTCATGGATCAGGCAAAATGCTCATGAATTCCTCCTTGACCTGCACCTGCGAAGGGAAATTGAGAAGATTTTCCCCCTTGAGAGCCGACTTCTTGCTCAACACACCCACACCCACGCACGCACAAAGACACGCACACACAGACGCAAAAAAGGGAGCAATAAAAGTTTATTTGCTAATCCTCCGGCCGCAGATACAATGATTACCTCTTCCAATCAGCCCAGAGACGACTGCAAAATCTCTCCCTTTCCTTCCCGCCCTCCCCCCGCTTCTAGGACTTATCTTCCTCCCCAGCTACATCCCACCCCAAACACCCATCTCTTTGGCGAGATTGCGGAGGGCTAGTGGTCAGGGCGGGAAGGGAGAGTGGGGGAATATAGCAGAGAAAACATCCCAATAACAAGAGTATTGAGAGGATTTGAAATGGTTTCAATGAAAAACAAGAGGGGAGGAGGAGGGGATGAACAGAAAGGGCTGTGTCCCCTCCCGGCTTCTAGAGCTGGCCCTGCAGAGCCGCGGCAGCCGGCACCTGACTCCCGCAGCGCCGCGGCCCCGGCACTGCCGGCCCGGGCGAGGGGTGGGAGAAAAAAAAGGACAGGGGGCGAGGCGCACGGCTGGGTTGGCGGGGTGGGACGAGGAAAAGGGAAGATTTGTGCCACGGAAGTGCAGGGGGAGCAGGATGGGATCCCCCCGCTCCTCTGCACCGCTATTGCGGCGGCCGGGCTGGGGAGCAGCGGTCACGGGAAAGCCACTGACTCCCGCGGGGATGGGGTCAGAGGCAGGAGAGCCGGGATACCCGCAGGCCATTCCCCGGGCTCCCCACGCCGCAGCAGCATCTCGGAGGCGGGGTCAGCGCTGCTCCTCCTCGCCCGCACCTGATGCTCACTCCGCTCGCAACAAGAAAAGTGTTTCTGGAAGCGCAGCCGGGGTGGGGAGAGAAGGGGGGAGCGGTGTGGGGGTGTTGGAGAGGTGTAAGTCAATCAAAAATGAAATGCAGCCCGGGATCCCCTTTGCGCGGGTGCGGAGAGGCGCGGGCGGGGGTGAGCGCAGGTCGGACGGCAGCGATGGCTGGGTGCCGGCGGCTCCGCGGCGGGCATGGAGCGGGGCTGCGCACTTGCGGGGCCGGGCTGGCGGCCCTCCGGGGCCGGACGGGTCTGTCCTCCAGCCCGGGGTCTGCCGGAGGGCTGGGGGCAGCCCTAGCCTGGGCGGGAGGCCTATTGTCTTTAGGGCACCTTTTAATGAGGTGGGTGCCCTTGCTGTCTTTGGGACAGCATTGAGCAGCACAGCAGCTATTCTGGAAGGTGAATGATGAGGGAGCCTGGATACTTATTTATGTATTTATTTGTTTGTTTTTTCCAGTAAAAAGCCGTGTTTTAATAAAAATCTTCGGATTTTGTTTTTTTTTTTCAGCCTGAGAATTGTCTGCCCCATACTCTGAAATGAAGACTGTGTCTACTATCAATGCTTATGATTGCAGGCAGTCAGCAATAACGGCTCGCACGTTAGGGTAAGTCTGAGGTGATCTTGGCTAGCAGGATTCACCCATTCAACCAGCCAGCAAGTCATCAGCCCAGCTAGCCTGACTGAGCACTTAAAAATCCTGCTGGGTGACAAGGACACATGGTTTTGCTACAGGGCTATAAGTAAGCTCCTTATAATAAGGAATATAGAAGATATAAGACTTCATGAAAGGATTCACCTGTTTTATGTAATCCGTCTTGCTATTAGCAACATCCAGTTTGCAGCTGTTAATCTTAATAAACTGTACTACTCTGCTTTCTAACCCTCTCAGCACTTTCTCTGACCTTCTTTATTCTCATCCACAATGAGTTACAGAACTTTATTTGCAGAGTAATTGAAAGACACCTGATTTATCCATAGGATAAACTTCTATACAGATGCTCAGTCTACCTTAGTCAAGCAACAGTAGAGTAACAGGAAAAAAAGTAGCATTGAAAACAGGCGTACGAATGTTTATAGACAGTCAGATGTTTCTTCTGCAGGATGATGCAGACATCCATATGGCTAAGTTTCAAGTTATAGTTACTTAAAAAAAAAAAGGTAATAGAACAAGTAGGCACAAAACAGCTGATTTTGCTGTTCTAGGAAATGTGCTGTGTCACATCATATAACAGCGAGCTTCACATTTTTCCTTTTCTGAAATAGGGTGTTTTCAGTTTTAAAATTCCTAGATCTTTTATTGTCACTCAGTTTTAAGGACACCATTGCAATAGTATTGAGAAACAGAAAGTGGTACATACCAAGTGTGTTTATGCCAAAATGTAATCAGTAACCATAATTATGGAGGGAGACATCCACAAAATAAATGAGGCGTGACCACAATGGTCACTGCATGTTCTCATTAGCAATGAGACCTTAAGGAAATATCTCAGGATCTACATTGTTGAATGCATAAAGCTTATGCAAAAGTGTTCAGGGTTTGCAATTTAGAGACTGGTCAAAATTGCTTTCTGCCTCAATAGATACCACTTCTGTAGAGAGGCTGAAATTTTGAGCTTCACACAACTACTGAAATCTTCACCACCATCTTTTCTTTTTGCTTTATGTCTCATTTTGTTGCAAAATCTCTTTATGTGAGTTTTGGTAAATACTCTTTCTAGTAAAGTAATAACACATGTTCTTAGGTGGGCACACCTTCCATTACCCCGGAATTCTATAGCTATTTTTTTATAAACTTAGTGTGTATTTTTGCATCCTTAGTTAGCCATTTGCCAGAACCTTACATTTTCACTAGGCAGTAAGCTAAAAAAGTAAGAAAAGGACTGACATTTAATAAAATATGAAATGTTCTTAAATAAATGGGAAAACCTAATAACCATAAACAATTATGTCAAATGGCATCGCAGTAGTATTAGGAAGTATTTGGATTTACTTGGTAAGAGTTTTATTGATTTTTAAAGGAGTTTAAGGAGGTTTTAGGTCTCGCATTTTTCTTAGAGTAAGGACATTGGCTTATTTTATTACAGAATTTTATTATGAAATGACAACTACACTTTTAGATTAGAAATGCACTGCTCTATATTGGTTGTCAGCTGAAACTTGTTTTTAAAAATAAACAAGAAAACTCAACGTAATTATGTTCCTTCCTTCAGTACATACAATGCTATTGTTCGTAGTTTTAAATCATCCATTACATGGCAATCTCTTCAGATAGTGTGTTTTGTTGGCCTCTCTCACATTCACAGATGAATTTTTCTATTGATTTTTAAAGCAATTTATTTGAACCCAGAATATTTTATACAGCAAGACATGAAGCACTTCCTTCCTGTGGTCTAACATCTTTAGGCCAACCTAAGACTGATCAGCCTGAGGATGGTTGGTATGGCAGAAAGGAGATCACTCATTTATAGATCTGTTTAAGCAATGTGAAAAATTTTCAAATTGAGATTACAAGATGACAAAAGACAAATATGAATGAAAATATCTGACAGTTTTCTCCGCAAGAGTAGTGTCAAATCTCCTATTGAGATCTATGTGAAGCACTGAACAGTTTTCTTCAACAGACAGAAAAAAGCTTTTACCTCTGAATTGTGTTATGCTAGTGTTTCAATGCCAAGAAAATAAAATAAAATTTCTCCTTTGCTTTCCACTCCCTTCTGTGATTAGCCTATATGTTTGTATGGCAAAAGCAGAAATACTGGGCAACTGGCTGTAAGTGGCCCTGTCTAGGCAAGGAGTTGGACAAGACAATCTCCAGAAGTCGCTTCCCAGCTCAACACTGTGATGCTTTGAGTCTGTAACCAGTCCTTTACAATAGAGCATAAAGTGGGAGAACAGTTTTGGTGAAAAAAAAAACTCCTCGATATTCAGGACTGACTTGGCTTGCTTTCAGTTGTAGTGTGTGAGAAAATGAGACAATATATCTCGATTATTTTGTCCTTGAACCAGAAGAGATTATTCAGTCTCAGTTAAAATGGTAAATTATTCTCAGTTTAAAATTCCCCAGCGTGGAGGAACCTTAGGTAAATTACCTCCATATCTTTCTCAATTAAATTCTTTCTTGTGAAAACAAGACCTCTCCAGCATCTGTCCATCCTCTCTTGGCTACTTTGAATGGTCTGGTCTTATCCTAACTCTGCCATTGACATAGTTATAGCTATACCCCATGAAAACTAAGTGAATTAATTCCTCTTTGTGTGGATAAAAGACTGAAAGGATTCAAAATAGCCGCGAGCTTCTCCCACATTTTCAACAGAACATTCCTTGAACTGAAAGGAACAGCACAGTTATGAAACGGAGAAGGCACTGGCTTCCTTATTTAATGAATGCAATCTATGATTCTGAGGGTGAGAAGGAATACGCGAGTGGTATTTCTCTTCTCTATGCCTTCTTTAAAAATGTTTTGGATTCTGTGCTGTCATACATAATCACAGATGCACTTTTTTTGCCACAATCTTTGTGATTTTTTTTTTTTGTTAGAATGTAGCCAATCCAAACTACAGTCTCAGTATAACAGTTATACACAGTGTGACATTTAAAAACACTGAAATAAATCACCAAGCTGATCAGCACATCTACATTCATGGTTTAGTTCAGATTAGGAGTGTGGTTCTAAAATGAATCTCCCAATTACCCTCACTTACTGCATTTTGGATTGCAAATTGGAGCAGACTTTGAGTGTGTGAGCTGTTTTCCTTATAGATGAAACTAAGCTGAAAGATGTGTTGCTACAGCAGAGTCTGTTTTCCTAACTTCTAAAAGGCATGCAGCCCCACAGGAACAGAGTAAAACTAGTGCTAAATAAATATCCCTGAAAACAGGTACAGAGGAGATATGGAGAACTCAGTACCAACAATTTCACCTTTACATAGGCTCCTTTCATCCTGAATTGCATATTAATATGGACTTATTCAATATTTCTTTCAATAGTGCTGGAAGTTGAAACATGAACATCTGAAATACATACTATTATTCCAATCTTTTGTGATGAAACACTTACAGAGAAATATAACATATACCTTCCTGTGTGACATCAGGATAACGGAACCTTTAGTCCATTAAAATAACATCTTTTGGCTTATCCATTTCCTGGTCATTCATAGACTGTCTCTTGTAAGTGCAGAAGGACTTTGGGTCTGCACTCTTCCAACAAATGTTTTCCAAATATGACACATTTAAAGATCTCTTCTTACACAGTTTTCTTGAAAATTGAAGTGTGTTTCCCTTCTGCAAACCAGTCTGGGGAATAATCCTTAAATATGAGAAGAAAGCAGTTTACACAAGGAATGAAGAAAAATCTGTTACTTTTTACCTGCAGTTTTTCATAATTAGTCTTGTATTTAATAAGTGCAACTTGGATCTACATGATACCACGCAATTTCAATGGATAAAAGACTTCTACAGGAGACTTTTGTTTTTTCTTCTCTTTGTTTCTTTTATCCTGTTTGGATCGTCTCACTCTGAAATGGGATGAATTTAAAAAGTAATTTTTTGAGGTGATACAGGGATTGCCTACTGTGATCAACTTTCTTCCTTTATTTAAAACAATGATTTCCAAAATGGGGGGAGATTGTGGACTAGTGGAGTGTACAATACACCCTGTTGGGGTGCAGAAAGAAAATATTTTTTACACCATTAATAACCAAAACAAAACTATTTTTAAGCAAAACTATTTTTAAGAATCCTTATCTCATCCTTCTTAATTTCCATTTTTGTATATGCTTTATAAACACAATGCATTAGTACAGTAGTCCATGTATATATTTCATGAATAAATAAATATGCATATATTGGGCTACATGGTTGAAAATTTCTTACCAATAGGGGTTTGTTACCAAAAAATTTTGAAGAACATTAAAGTTCTGCCAGCTATCCTCCCTGATGCAAATGGCATTTGCAAAAGTGCTAGCTCAGATTTCACATTTAAAACAGAGATAAATTTGTCACCTAAATTAAGGCTTTCAAGAACCTTAAATTCTACATTTCAAGAATAAGGACAATTCAGAAAGGGGGGTGGGGGGTGTTTGGTTTTGTTTGGTTAGTTTTGGTATTTTGGCATTCACATGTTGATGATTTGGTTTACACAGACATGTTGCTATCTGGAAGAGCTCACGAAATTCGATACCTATTATTGGCAAAATCTGGAAGAAAGCTGAACATGAATATTCAAAAATTTGAAAAAATCTTCTCCTTTCCAAGTCATCTATTAAGAATTTTGTGATTACTACTCTCTGGCTAAAATAACTAACATCAAATAAAACCCAGAAAACAAAAATACAGGGGAAAAAAAACCCAAGAAAAAATTATAAATAATCAGTTTTCAAATAAACAACTGTAAGAACACATGAAACTCATGGTAGATCTTCCCACGATTATATTCTGAATCACCAATCACAGGTTAAGAATTTGAAGACAACAGTGGAAGATAAACCATGGGAATCTGCATAATTTAAAATGAAAACCGAAATGGCAGAAGCTAAAATTAGTTTTAAAATAGATAACTGGTTCCTTACAAAACAAACATGATTACAACATAATAAGAAATTATCAGGAAATTGCTAGTTTATTATTAGTTAATTCATCTGCTCTTACCTCTGAGGCATTCCGTTGCAGCTTTTACTGCACTTTTCTTCCTATAACTATGTTTAGGGTAACTAAACCCAAATACTCAATGGGGATCCCATCTGAAAACCATATTTATAAATAATGTGACATATATGGGGACTGTATGAACCTGTTCTTCATTGTAAGAATGAAGAAGAGGGCTTAAAGGAAAGTATAATTCAGTCATATAGATACTTGGATGCTTTCCTGAAATATTCTCTTTAATACTGACAAAAGAAATTACTTCCTTAATAAGACAAAGCAGCACCTTTTCTCCTACGTAGTAGTGTGGAATCTTTGAAGGGTTAATTGGAAAGTTCAACTAATTCTTATTTCATTAGTGTTCCAGTGGAATAAGGTAATTAAATGCATTTTTCCAGGGAATTGTTAATAGGGCACAATTTACCATTTAAGACAAATACTCTTTTTTACACTAGGGAGGCAGGGTGAGTCATATTTATTATTTAAGTGGAATATTTATAATCTTGTGCCATAGAAAGAAGTGCTTGAATCTTACTGTCTTGCCAAACATTTCGTCTTTGTGAGAGAGTAACAGAGGTGGTGGCAAATCATGTATTTTGGAGTTAAATTAGTTACTGCAAGATATTATGAAGTTACTAATTACTGTAGACCTTGTTCAAAAAAAGCATTTATTTATAACCTCTTATGGAAAAGCAATTTGAAGGCTGCATGTAATTTTCTAAGTCAGCACCTTTGCTACATCTAGCACATGAGTAGTGTATGCAGCCAAGCTACAAGTAAATAAATGATGGACTGCCAACTAGACTGATATGAAGGCAGAAGGGGAAGAGTTCTTTGGGAGCACTGAATTAGAAGGAAAAGCCTGGCTTGATGGGCAGTTGTAAATAAACAAAATTCCACTGAAGATGCTGTATACACATTCATGGTCCAAGTGAAGTCTTACTTTAAAAGATTAGCTTCTAGACTAACACAGTTTAGCCTTTCATTGTGTTGTCCTTTTCTTAATCCTGAGATGGGGATAAAAGGGAAGGTTGGCAGAAGATGGAAAGAGTACATATATAAGTAGGCATAGTCCTAATAGAGATATTTGGATATTAATGGGTAATACTGAAGATTCTTCTCAGTTAAAATTGATTCATTACAAATACTAACAGACCTAGGAATCTATACATGGGGTTTTGCTTTCAGGAGACTGGCATCAAAATATTCTAAATAAGGTAAAATGATTGCCTTATGCTTTGGGACAATATGTTAGTATGCATTAAAGTTGCAATTTTTTCAAGAAGTTAACTAAAACCACAGAATCCTTCTTTGACTATTATTTACATGAATAAGTTGTTACAGGTGAAAACTTTTCTGTTTCTAGTTTAAAATGCATGTCCTGTCATTTAAGACCTGTAACACTTCTCCATAATTAAGAAAAATATATTGAACCCAGCATTTTTAACACACATTTCCTGTAAAAGGTAAACTATTTCTTTCCAAGGCCTGATCTCATGTAAAAATGGTCATGTCTTTTTAAAGTCATAGCTAGGACAAAATTTAGTATCATTAAGTCAATAATGTTAAAATTACTTTCAGTTTCCGTCTTCTGAATGGGCTTTCATTCAGTGTGCATATGCAAATTTTGACAGAGGTTTTCATCATTTAATGAGCAGTATGCTCTTGCACATGACAGTTTTTTAAATTACAATTCATCTTTCTCAGTTCATTCTGCATCAGTCTACTAAACTGAATAGCCTCAAGTTTAGTTATTCTATTTTAAAACTGTCAAACATTATTAGCAGAGCAGAGAAGCAATTCAAAAAGTAATTAATTCCAGGGCTTAGAGTAAACTGCTATTTTAATTAAAAGAACACTAAATACTAATGTCCTGATTCTTTGTACTTAGAACATGAAATAAAAAAGTCGAAATCACTTACATTTAATACATTTTAAATACAAGTTGAAATATATTAAAGGCATCTCTCCTCCTCCTACCCTTTATAAATTGACTCAAAAACGGAAAAGACTATATGCCATATTTATTGGTTATGTTTTGCCATTTTTCTTATTGATTGTCTTCCAGTCTGTGCTGGGTATGAATATCAACTGTTACACCATAATTGCACTGTGTAGGATGCCAGACCTCAGCTGTGCAGTTGTGACTATTGCCACCTCTAAGTCCACAGAAGACGTGAGGTCCAAAATACAGAAAATGTGAGGTTCCCTTTTGAAGCTGTGAAGTGCTTTCTGTGCTTTGCAAATGTATAACTTCCATCTTGTGCAGACTTTAAATTATATGCAAGGAAGACACTTTACATGTGAAGAAGCACTGTTCAGAGAACTGGAACAAGTAGAACAAGTTGAACAGAGAAGTGGTGAGGTCTCCTTCTCTGGTGATATCCAAATCCCTGCTTTAGCAGTGGGGTTAGATGACCTTCAGAGGTCCCTTCCTACCCTCATCATTCTGTGATTCTGTGAAAAGAATTTTAGGCAGTTTTGGTTTTAACCACAACTTTACAGTCTCATCTTTGGTGGACCTCTCTCCTCACGGAGCAGTCGGCAGGTACGTCTGCAGTGTGTCATGGAGCACAACATGGCTAGTCCTAAACTAGCACTGATTCCCACACTACCAAATAGAAATCTGCAGCAAGGTCATCACCATGGCCTGAAACTTGAGCTACAAGGCACCCTGAGACCAGGGTTGCTTCTCTGGGACGGGAGGCAGTGTGTACCTCATGATGGTATCAGCACTGCCTGGCGCTAGCTCAGGTGTCTATGTACAGAGCTTCTTTGCAAACCCAATTCTGCATTACTACTTATATCTGTGATGCTTATCTCATCTTATGGGTAAATTGCAGGAATTCAATATGTGTCACCACAACATTTCCCATGTGGAGAAAATTTCGGCTTGTGCAGGATGATTGGCAAGGACGCAGATGATGTTTGTCCTCCCCTCTCCAAAATACTTGACTTCCTCTGTAATTTCTAATTCATTTGCTACTTTATGGCCAGGACCCAGGGAAACTAAAAGATCAATTCAAATTTTGGGAAGGAAGACACAGACAATAAGCTTAATCATCTAGTTAAAAAAAAAAAAAACAAAAACAACAACAAAGCAAATTTAAAAAAAGCCCCAAAACCCCAAACTAAAAACCAAAACCAAAAAACAACAACAAAAAAATAAAATCTAAAATGACAGAAAAATACATCCCTTTCTTCCCAGCTACAAGATTCAGCACTCTGACCTTACCTTCTCTAAAATGTTTTTAAAGATCTGGACGGGAAACCTACATCTGAAATCTATGAAATTATGAATCAAGGGGTTTGGTTTTTCATTTTCTGATTTAGACTACAGACTTAAATTCGAAATGCTGCATCCTAAATAATTATCAAGAGGTTGACCATAGAGTTATGTTTTATATATTTAAATTTCCTGGAAAATCCAGCGCTGGACATAAGGAACTTTTGAAGTTCTGGGCACTTGAGCAAATGTTCCTTTCCTAAAGACAAAATTTAATGTCAATATCTTTTTTTGTCTGTGTGTGTGGCAGAAAATTTTGTCTGCATTATAATGGAGGGACTAATTTTTTTCATCCACTATGGTCATGTGGCATGGTAATATTAGTTCAGTATTACCAATATGAGAAAATATCCTGGAAGGAGTATCAAGTATTAAGGCTTATCTCATGTTTTGGCATTTTTTGATTTTAGAGTACATTCTCAGTCTCTTATACTCTATAAGCTTCATCCACTTATGCAAGTTTTTTTCTGCCAAGTATCTGATTTTGTCATTATACTTCGTAAAAATATCAAGAATGGTTGAATAATTTCTCAGTCTAATAAAAAGAAATAAAATTCTAATAATAATCCTTTACCTGAAAACTTTTTAGAGACCTTACTTTAAATAGGATATTAATTTAATTTAAATTTCTGATTCTTCATGCACATTACAGTGATAAAACTGCATACAAATTTGACCAAATTGGAAACACGTAAGGGCTATCTTCTAGCCAGTGCAAAGGAGGGAGGAAAAAAGCTAGATACAAAAGGACTAACACATAACTGAAAGTAGGCTTCTTCTAGATGGTGCTATTGCTTTGCTCTTGTGTGAAAAAAAATCTTTTTAGAAAAAAATAGATTGTGATATATTAATTAAGCTCTATATTGTTGTCATACGAGTGACATTATCAGGATATAAAATAATCACATACATAGCATCCTAATTTCTGAGTGTATATTATATTTATGTTCTCAAATGCATTGCAAGGTAATTTTCAATTTCATATATACTGTCATACCTAAATTAGATCACATAAATTAACACTATCTGATTTTGTCTTTAAGATTTATACCAAAATGAGGCTTTGAGCACAGAAAACTGCCATTTTTCCACTGGCAGTATTAAAAGGCTTGAAGGACTCATAAAAGCCTCTGGGATTTGCATGTACATACTACTAATCAGTTGACCTGCCCAGCAGTTTCAATTGAGAGAGGTCAAATAGGAAAAGATCTATATTACAGAAATGTTCATTATAGAGGTATATGCATTTATTAGTATTTGTAGCATACTGCTCAATTCCTAAATATCGGAATGTGTTTCCCTTCTGTACAGGTGCCTAATTTCTCTATATGGATTTAAGAATAAAGACTTCAATGCAAATAAATTGAGGGATTCAGTAGTATAAGTGTTCAGAAAAGCTGTTGTTCAAAATCACTTACCTGGCAAAAGTCCCAGGAAGACAGCACTGGTGTCATCTATTCAAAACATTATATGGCTCCTTTACTGCAGCTCAAAGCTTTTTATTGTATTTATTTTCAAATCTTCATGGAATCATATGGAAATAAAAATGAAAGGGCCTTTAAGAGGTCACTAAGTTCTCTGGCGCAAGGCTAGATGAGCTATATACTTGTCATTCCTGATACATGATTATGTAGCCAGTCCTTAAATTCTCTATTGAAGGAGGTAACAAAGTCTCAATGGGCAGCTTCTTTCCATGCTTCAGTAACCCTATTACCGCTAATATTTGACCTGGATCTTTCTGGATGCAAATGCACCATATACTGACAAAATTACACAGGTCAGCTGAGCACATTTAAACAAGAGACTCTGGGCTTACATTACTCAGGGTGTGGTGATGCTGATCAGTTGAAGCTTGCTTCTCCATTAAGGAAACTAGATTTTGCATATTAACATTATGATCAGTTTAGTATTTGACTCTGAGATCACAAAAGAAAAGTACAAAACCAGAGATATCCCGAAATATAAACTGCAGGGTTAACACTAGAGTTCTTCCCTCTGAATTACCTGCTGAGGAACAGTTTGACAAACTACTGCCTCTGAAGGATTCTATGTGGGATACTTTGAGTGATTTCTCAGTTGCCTATGAAAACCATTTTAGTTTTAGCTAAGTTACACCTCTTATACTCTTTGTGGATGGGGTATTACAGGTGATACCGTTTCTGAGATCATTTAAAAGTTAATTCAAGAATACTCTGAGTTATAGAGTGATGATCTTTGTTTGTTGTTTTTTTTTTTTTTCACATTATATCTGTATACTGCCCTTGAATGCTCTTTGAAATGCACTTCAAAAAGTGAACCTAAATTCATCACTAAGTTGTCTTTATCCTTGAAAAATAAATTATTTCAATTTTAAACGTTGTACTGAAGAGGTTTAATTTCTACAGTAGGTCTGAATGAAATCATAACATCACTCATTTCATTTAATGAAATGCTGCATTTCCCAAAATAAGCCACCACAAGTCATATTCACATTCTGAGTAACAAGATGAAAATTTTAATAGGATTAATATTGGATTTCATACTACATTCTAAATCAGAAATACATGATGTAGATGAAAAGGGAATATGTTCATTCAGTTTTCAAAGCTTCATAGTTTAATGAAAACCTGACTAATCAGATATACAAGGCAGATGCAGACAATAAATAGAATATGTGAGAACACTAAAGTTTTATCAGAAAAAGAAGATGAATTCTATTTATTGGTTTTGTTTACAAAAGAAGTGAGGATTTTCTCTTTCTGGAAATAGTGTTTATGGGTGACTTCAAAGTACCTGCTTAAACTCGAGTTGATGTTAGGAGGGCAATTGTGATTGTAGCAATTCCAACTTGTGAAATAAAGTTGGATAATGATCTGGATAACTGTAGATCGGCACCATTATCCACAGTGGACAAAGTGATAGAAACAGGAGGATAAATTCTGGTGCTACAAAGAGTTAAGACAGCTTTTGTAGAGAAAAGCCATGTTCAACACATCCACAAGAGTCGTCCAAGGCAGCAATAAACTTGGGAGAAAATAAAAGGCAATTTGGTTAATAAAGAATTATTGGGTTTTCAGTACATTCTGAACAAAAGTTCCTAAATAAATTAAGATTTCAGAAATACAAGGGAAGATTCTGGTCATTGTAAGAAGAAAAACATGGGAATTAATGGTCAGTTTTCACAACTACTGAGACTTTTCAGAGAGACCTTTTTGGTTTTTCTGTTGTCAAATATGTTTACAAATAAGTCTGAAAATTATAGAAGCAATGATGTGATATAGCTCTTTAAGAATATAAAATCAGGCAGAAGGGGCAAAGCTGAATGTCAAGTATAGTGAAAGGATTTTATAATATTTGAATGAAGCATCAAAAAATGGAAGATAAAGTGGCAGATTAATGCAAATTAAATAATATCAGCTAACTAATTTTTTAAAAGTCACACAGTGACATACTCACAATAAAAGATTCTGCTTCATTATGAAGTGAAAGAGCTCCTGGTATTTCTGCAGGTAGCGCTTTGAAAATATCATATAGAAATTTCAGCAGTCAAAAAGGGAAAATTAATGTTAGCCATTCAGGAATATAAAAAATGTACAACTAAGAACTTGGTTAGAGGGCATATTCTTGCATGTTGCCTGCAGTCATGTTCATCTCATTAAAAAAAAAAAAAAACAACATAAAAATTTTTAAAATATGGATCAAAATACAGGAAGTGAGTTGAGAGAACTGGAGTACCATCTATAGGTTTGGAGAGAGGCTACTGACAGAAGGTGAAAGGCCCACAGAACTATCAGTGAAATTAAGTGGGTTAATTGGGAAACCTAGAGTATGAGTCATGTATTTTTTTTAAGAATGTGCTCTTGATGATTGTGAGGGACAAGACATTGAGCAAGATCTTTGATGCAATGCACAATAGTTTAAAATTTTCTTATTAGCATATTTTTAATGTTCTGTTAAAAAAAAGAAAAAAAAAGGCACACCAAAATATTACTTGCATGCAATCTCGCAAAAAGCCTATAAAGAAGGAAATTTTTACCTGGAACTGGTCATATCAAGTACTGGTATGTACTGGACTTCAGTTGGGTGACCCTGGCTCTTTCAAAGCCCTCTTCCTCTGTCTGTTAGTTAAACTAACTCCTGTGAAGGACCTGAAAGATTCTTTTTTTCCCCTGTGTTCCCTCAAGCAGGTCAAAAGAGCTTGAAGATACTCAGATTCTTAAGCTCCAAGAGAATTTTGACAAGCAATCCCCTACCTTGGTGACCACAGAGCTCTTGCAGTACTCAAGGCTCCCTGAAACACTTGGGAGTCTCAAGGGCTCTTAGCCTTCTTAAGTGCCAAGGGTTTCTTGTCTTCTTTGAATGAGCTTGAGTCTGGAGTTTTCAGGTTTTTCCCACTCCAGGGTTAGCAGGAAGGTTTTTTCTTGGCCAAACATCTTTCCTGGGATTTCTGGAGTCTCTGTTTTGACACTCAGTATGTACAAAGTCTGGAAATCCTGGCTTCCAAACTGTCAGTACACCAAGCAACATCCCACAGCCTATGATTATTCTACAATTTGAGTAAAAGGCTGTAGTGGGATGCATAGCTTCAGTCCTTGAAAAATATGCACTGTTATTTGAGCTGATTAATTTACATTCCCAGAGGCAAAATCTTCAATTAAAGTTTAAATTTAATCGATATAGAGATTGAACTGTTAATCCAACAACTCAGGTATGCTATATACTGCTGTAAAGAGGAAAAAAACTTAGCCAATCAAACACAACCCATAAAACCAACAGATTAACACTCATTTAACAGAACTTTACAGAAAACTTAGAAGCTTGGATATAATAAAAAATGTGCCTTGAGTAAAATATTTTCTGTGGTTTTTGTCTTTTTTTTTTTTTTTCATAATGCCACATTAAATAGCAATATTTAAAAGAGAATGAATGAAATTCACTTGCTTGGTATGAATCAATGTGTGAAAGGAAAGAAATGCAAATCATTCATAAATTTTGCTGTTCCTTAGTCCTGTACTCTGCATTTACATGTAGTATTTTGAGTGCATTGAATGAATACTATTTCCAAAGTCTTGCTATAACTATATTATACAATCCAATGCTTTTAGCTACACATAAGAAAAAAAACCCAAACCCTGTTTAAATTCTTCATTTCAAAGTCAGCCTTTGATCCTTAAGCACAACCAGAACTACCTTTATTTTTTTTTATTTAAGATGGACTCATAATTTGTGTTCCTATTTTCCTGTGTGTTTAATTACAGACTAATTGGATTCATCTTTTAAGCAACTATAGGCTTGGAAACTGCAGTTAAGATGGGAGCAAGTGTTTTAATTTTTTATGACTGACTAAATGGAGATCATAGTGGAAATGAAAATAAAAACATGATGACATCAGCTCATAAGTTTATCCTATTATGTGCCCTATAGATGTCATAGATGAAAATAAATGTTTGCTCCATGATGAACCCAACATTTTAAAAAACTGCATTAATAAGGTTTGGCCATATTCCAGAGTAAGCAGAAATCTTTCTGGAGCATCTGTCACAACTTTGCTTTCATTCTACTACAGCATAAAAAGAAACTCCTTCTCTTTTGAAAATCTATCACACCCATCCCATAAGCCCTTCTCAAAGCACAGTATGGATGTGAACAATCTGATTTGAATGGCTAGGCTTGGAGAATTGTATTACTTTCACAGGTAAAATAAACCTATTTAAAAAAGAATTTATGCCTCTGCATTACAATTATGTGTTACCAATTACAAGAGTATAGTGAGATTTTTTAAAATTTATTAAATTGTGATTTTTTTTTACTTGAGCAATAGTAGTGGCTAGATAAAGGGGTGGTTCAAAAATGTATAAAGCATCCAAACAGGATACTTTATAGAAAATCATTTTGATTGGATTACACTCACTGAAATTCCAAACAGCTATTAATGAACAGCCATCTCACTGCATTAGAAACTATAAAGAATTTATCTTCTGAATTCATGTAGCGTTATGCTATTTCGAAGACATCATAAGATGAAAGTTTGAATGAGGATGGACAATCACTTACCACATATGCACATTAAACATATAGAAGTACAAGATGGCTTTAACCTTTAAAGTTCCAGAATCCTGAAATGCTTTACAAAGATAAAAAATACATGTCTATACATGTGAGGATAAACAGACTTAAGTAGCAGACTACACACTTACCAAAATACAGCCAAGATCAATTGACCCCACGAAGAAAATAATACATAAAACAAAGATTTGATGATGCCCAAAGCACTTTGCAAAAATAAGTTCTTTTCCTCATGGGTTCCCTTAGAAATGGTGCAGGGTGGGGAAAACGGAGAGGGACAGTCTGCCATAAGAAGTGTAGATGATTGCCTTATGCAAGCTGCAATAACCTGTTCTTCTGACCCTGAAGTACTGAAAGGTGACTAATTAGTCTTCTCTGCTTTGACACCTACAACTGACTGTCCTTGGGGCAAGCAATGTGTGACAATTTATCTCTGCAATCCTTACTAGCTTGAAAAAAATGAGATGATCAGATATATTTAGGGTTTTGACTAGCGTTCATGTGGTCGCAAGAGTGTCTTACATTGTCAGATAAATTAGCATAACATCAGTGTTTCAAAATCAGCAGGGTATTTCATAATGTAAAAATACTCTATGCAGAAAATGTCTTTCTCTCTGCTAAATACCCTTGAGCAGATATTCTATTTTCAGAGGATAGTCATAGCAAAAAGAGAATATAGCTCCTTCAGAAGGTAATGAAAAGTCAAACAAGATTTCATTTAGCATTTACACCTGCATACAATCATTTTGGAGTTTTTTACATGGTGTCAAATGCTGGTGGTGTTGAGAATAAGACAATTCTGAATATATAAAAAATATCATGCAGGAAAACATATATTCCTAATGGTATAGTCACAAGTCTGGGGATATGAAAGCTTTGATAGTGATTTATTTTTGAGAGATTCACTATACAAGCTGTTCAAGTAGCAGTTCATAGGTAAATGGAACTTAGAATGTTGATAAAGGCAGCCTAGTAATGGTGGTATAAATAAAAAGTGATATTAATAGCAGGTCCTTGGCCCTTGTTGCAAGTTAAAAATAATTGACTTGTTGAGTTTTCGGTGTCTTATGAACTACCAAGTGACTGCTGTAATCCTCTGTAAAGCTGATATAGATCCTTGCCTTAAGCTACAAGATCTGTAAATAGAACAGCAGAAGATAATAATCTGATTCTTATTACAATTTATTCTCTTTTTTGATCCAAAATAAAATAGAAATCCTTGTTCACTTTACACATGTGCTTCTAAGTTTAAAGTTTAGGATATTCACTTGGTTGATAAGATTCAAAACTATTTTTTGTCTGCACTGAAAAAATCTCACTCAAAATATCTTATATCTTCAGGTCATGACTTTGAGCAATCAGCCTGTGATAATGTTTTCACCAACACAGGGAAACAATGCAATACAACAAAAATGTTCTGACATAAGATGAGGTCACAGTTACTTCTTTCTGAGCACATTTTTGTCTCAGTCTCCACTCTGATCTATTTTTATCATAACACTTTCAGAAGACCTCTAAAAGTTACACAGACCTTTTATTTTTTCCCAAATGCATTAAAGCAAGAGTTCTTTGTCATATGGTTTAAGAGTCCATAGAGAAACAAGTCTGATCATATTTACTGTCAGCAGGATATTATACTTCTATTCATTTAAATTTTAGACAACCAGTACACTGAATTGTATAAGTACATTAATTAAATTTGTTAGAATCCAAGCAACAGCTACATAATTTACTTTACTCATATTCTCAAATCATTTTCTGAAACACTTATGATCATATGCGCTTATGACTAGGAAAGTGTCTTACATGTGCAAACGATAGGGAGCAAATCTGAAAAAAAATTCCTGCAGGAGCTCAAACTACAAGGCAATATCAACACACCCACCTTGCATTGCTCTGTGCACCATTTTCCCTCCTAGAAGACATATTGCCCATGCATGTAGTTCTATTTTGAATCACTTTGACAGATAACAGGTGGATACATTAGGAGTTATCTTCTCTCTGATCTTCCGAAACAGCTCCTCTGTTTTTCAGACCTGTGAAGAATCACAAGCCCATTGGAAGAATCTCTGTACATTTAAGCTGAGGAATAACCAAGGAGACAGTTCTGTGTTTGCCAGCTTGTCCCGGTTTAAAGGGACAGTATTACCAGGAAAAGGAAATTCAGGAACTCGCAGGCACAAAAAAGGTATAGGTTGGGAATAACAGTTCTTTACTGATATATTTATAAGACAAACAAAACCAGCATCAGCTATATGAAAGAAAAAAAACAGTGACAGAACAGAATGGAATTCAGTCCCAGTCCCTTTTTCAGTCACCGATGGCTCTCCGATGGAGCAGGGCAGGCGGCTTCTCAGTCGCGGCTGCTGCAGGGGTAGGGGAGGGGGCCAGGTGGCCTCACCACCCCAGGTGGAAGAAAAGGGTGAGGAAGGAACTCTGCTCACCGTGGGCGTCCCAGTTCCCAGTTGTTCAGAGGAAGCAGGAAGCTTTAGCAGTCCAAATCCAAGAAGCCTGATCCCAACAGGAGAAAAGGAACCTCTCTCCTCGAGTTCGGCCGGGAGCTGTGTGAGTTCTCCTACCCCCAGTGTCCTCTTACTTGCCGAAAACAAAAGCAGGACTCCACCTTTCCCTAATGGGGCCATCAGGTTGCTTCAGCTAGTCCTTTGTCTCCAGCTCTTAACGGCTAATAGGAGAGCCATCCCGGCTAGTTTAACATAATAATGGGAAAAATTTCTAAACCACAACACAGCTGGAGAATGGAATAGTCAAGGCAAAATCAGTATTAATTCAAGGCAGATGTAGATCATTGTCCTGCTAAAGAAAAACATCCATAGAAGTTGTTTAACATTTTATGGCAGTTCTAGTTTTAGAAAGATACAAGGTTGTGCAAGTACTCATGTTAAGGCACTAAAAGAAGTCATTGAGCCATCTTACTTCCTCTGTTCCATGACAGACTGGATGAAAGAATAGGGATCATATCCAAGACGATGTCCAGTAATTTTTCAGTGACTAAGTCGATTTCTGAACTTATCAACAGATCTCAACATCACAAGTACAGAGATGTAAATGAATGAAGCTCTTACTTGAGCAAAAAACGTGCAAAAAGGCACTAAAATAAAGCCTTTCTTCACCTCATTATCCTAATTTTTATACCTTATATGTTTTAGGCATAGCAACCTTTTTCTTAAAATTCCAAATACATTCGTTGTCTTACTATCTCCCAGTTAGAAATGCCCAAATTATTTTTGTATGGTTTTAGAAAAGCAGAACCACTATCTTCCTAACAATTGCGTGCAGATTGGACACCTGAAAAAATGACTCATAAGCCATTAAATGTTATACAAAGAATAAACCTTACGTTAAGATTTTCCAGAGAGCATACTTAAATAGACAAGACAGACAAGTCAATTCCTTAAATTGTGGACAGGCAGGAATTTCTTGATTGCAAAGAGGAATGAGAAAGATTGCCTCAGTGCTATGTGGCACAGGTTTCTAATATCCAGACAAATTATCTGCCATGAACATTCAAAGTTCAATTACCCAAATATACATTAGATTTGTTGCTTGTTTTCCCTGCAATTTCAATGCATTTTGCTTTAGCAGATTTTCAGTCTATTTCCAGCTGCATTGCAGTAATTGCAAAAATTATTTCATCATATTGTACAAGGTGAATTGAAACACAAGAGAATTCCTTTAACGTTTGTTGTTCATGACCTACAGTATGGTAGTTTTGCCATCTAAAAATATTCCTCTTTCTATGACTGATGTTGTGGTTCAGTTCTTACTGACAGGAAGTGAGAAGACCCCCTCTTGTCTCCATTAATCTGTATCTTCTCTGGCTTAGATTATTAGGCTTATTTCACTGTGAAGTGGTAGCCTTTGTCTCCAAAGATCTCAACACATCTTTTCACAATCTGATTTCAGGAAAGAGAAACCAATCAAACCAATAAAAGGTAAATCTAACAGATATTGTGGAAAACACTGTTTCAGTTGTTGATCTTATTTCTCTTCAGGCCTTTGAGTGTGAACTTACAAGTGGCCTTTACCTTGGTTATTATGGGCAAACCAAACTGAAATTTAAATATCTCTGGTTTGTATTTACAAAAAGAATATTTTGTTTTGTTTTGTTTTGGTTGGTTGGTTTTTTGATTTGTTTTCCTTTTCTCAACAATACTTTGATAATTTTCTTGTCAGATGATCACACATACCAACAAAAATTTTTTTGTAGAATAATCACATGATACACAGTATAAATTCTCCACACTATCAGACGGTCAAGTGTTCTTCTTTTTAATACATACTTCTTCTTCCTTCATATTTTTCTGTTACTAGATGAGCTGCAATTACACTTCTTTAGAGCTACAGTGGGTGTATGAGATATGAGAGATTTGTCTTTCTTTTTTCAACCAGATGCAGAAGAAAGCCGGAAACTTTAGGTAAAAGTGAGTTAAAAAGTATGCTTCAAAATATGGCCACTATGTTTTTTTAACATTACTAAGATATTAACAGTTAATGGGGTCTTCTTGATTTATTCCCTCAGGTTGCTGTTACCACTTTTCTAGAATACTAAAATTATTCAGTTCTTAGTAATATTTCCTTGATAATTTGACCAGGAGCTTTCTTAACCCCAGACAATCACTATTATGGTAGACAGCAGATCTCTGGTAACTCTTCTGTCTACAGAAAGGACTGCAGTAGACATATATTATGACAAATGAAATTGTGAAAATGCATATCTTGATTAAAAACTTGATTACACTGGAATAATAAGAAAAACATTTTATTTTTATTTACCTTTCTTTCCAATCAACTATTATGCAATATATTTAACTTGCCATATATATAATAGCCTTTCATAGTCGATGATAAATTTGTAACTATCCCTTCAGTCTAAGATTTCTCTTTACTATCTATAAATACAAATACATATACAAATACAAATACAAATAAATATAAATATACATATATATATAAACATGTGTTCATAAAGACACACATAAATTGAGTTTGCCATTCACATCAGAAAGTCTGATTTTCTTGTGCAGAGGGAAACTTCTTTTAGACCCAGGTAGACACAGACCACTGCCAAGAGGAAAAAATACTTAACTGACTTAAATGCAAGTGATTTTCTTTGTCTAACATTGTCTCTCCAAATTCAAACTCTAGGCCAACTTCTTCTAAATTGCTGTACTTGCAACTGTAGAGCAGTAAGGAAAAAAACACATGGAATAGAAAAAGATGTTCAGAACTGAAATAGGAACTCTTGGTTCAGTGAGAGCTGAAAAGGATATGACAAGATGGCTTTAAGGATACTCTTTTCCTCTGTTAACAACATGTTTCAGATAAAACTGAAATCATGGAGAAGATGAAAAGAGATGTTAGTCATTTACACTTCAAAAGATTTTCACAATGACTAAATTGTCTGTTCCAACTGTTAGTGTCACACATAAGGATTGTGCCTGCTTCAAAATGCTTTTTGCAAAATATGTATAAAAGCTAGTGCTTGCTTTGTTCTCAGCAGCACTCTGGTAGTTCCAGGGTATAAGTCAGTGAATATAGGGAAGCAGAATGGACTCCTTATTTGTTAGATAAAGTATTTAGTGGCTTTGAGGTTTCAAATGATATATTTGCCATAAATGGCATCACTTCTGATTCTAATTTCTTGGTATACTAGTTAAAACAAAAAAGTTACAATTCAGCAAGGGCATGTAACAAGATAGTCATCTGCAAGAAGTGTCCTTGCTTTGCTCTTCAAGAGTAGCCGTAGATGTCAGCAAAAATAACAAGAGTCACATTTTTTCATTATATGGTTAGTAAAATATGGGAAATGATTCCATTCTTTAAAATGCAGTCATTTCACGATTATAAGCTGCACCTGATAATAAACCGCACTTCCAGGCGTCGGCAACAGTTCTTTCTTTGTCCATACATAAACCACACCAGATTATAAACCGCACTTTCGTTCGCAGTGAGGATCCGAGTGCAACTTTCACAAAGTTGCCAATTAGTAGCAGAATCGCGGGGTCGTGAGGTTTACTGGCTCAGCTCGGGGCCGGGTGGGCTCGGCTCAGCGCTGCCCTGCTACTGGGGCCGTGTGGGCGCCGCTCAGCATGGGGCTGCTGCGGGCTCGCACTTCCGGGTTGGCAAATTTTTGAACTTCATTCATATATTGGCCGCTCTGGAGTATAAGTTGCACTTCCAGGTTCGGACCAAAGTTTTAGTCAAAATGGTGTGGCTTAAAATCATGAAATTACTGTACATAATGTCCATTCATACTCAATGAAAACAGGAAGATCTGCCATTCATTCTGTATAAATTAATATCCTAAACACAATATCTTATTACATATATAGTAGATTTCATCAAAGCTGTAAGATTTTCAGCTCTCTCTATGATCATTAATTTGAACCTGCAAAGCCCTTGATGAGATAAAATGTAGTAGCATCAAGCCATGGTTAAATTTTGTCAGATAGAAATATGATATATTTCAGAAATAATGGCTTGTAAAGATCCTTTTGGCATAAAAAGTTGGTACTTCAATAATTTTGGAACATCTGTAGCCATGAGATGATTTTAAAGAACTAAATTTTCGATTTTGACATCTGAAATGGCATTTATCCCTGACAAATCTCTGTCTCAGTAATCTTATCTCTGTCTTATTTTAAGACATCAAAAACTGTTCAAGATAAATAAATTCTAGCACTCTTATTTAGGGTGCTGTGATCTTTGAAAATATGTTTACATACTCATTTGAATAGATTTCACCATCTGTTCAGATATGAGTGGCTCCTAAATGATGATCTGCATAATGGTACTTGAAATTTTCTTCATATGTGGGAAGTTTTCATTGCCAACCCATCTTTGACTGCTGCCCTATAAAGCAGTAGAGTCACTCACCGAGAAGGGCAAGAAGGGTTTTTATTTTAAAACTGCTTTTGTAAATGTCTTTAGTGAAATTATTCTAGCTCTTATTATATTGAATTCATTTGCATGCAGTGAAATTTAAAAAAAAAAAAAACCAGCTTAAATTAAGTATATATATTCCATAATTTCAAATAAAATATTCATGATTGCAGAGCTATATGAACTATCAAAAAATCATCTAAAAGATGTCTACATAGACTATATAAGTGTAGACAGGCTATTAAGAGATCCTGGAATTGTTTCTCTTGATAAAGATAGCGATCCAGGACATCCTACATGGTTTTTATCAACCAATAACCACAGTAAACTAATGATGTGTCATGTTTAAGTTTGTCTAGTAGTGACATGCAAAGACTGAGGCAATGTGTCCTGACATTTCACTCAGATAATCTGTGACTAGTGGGTCAGAATTTAATTCCTCCCAAATTTTCAAAATTTAATTTTATTAATCCTACACCTTTAAATATGAAAATGCTAACTTTAGGTGATTTAATTTAAGCATGAGCTTTAAGCCAATTCTGGGTATGATTTCCACTTCTGACATTTTGAACTATGCTGAAACCCACTGCGTTTAATTCTTCCCAGTGCATCTTTTCTCTCCTACTTTAGTTATTACCTACTCTCATTTCTTGTTAGCAGTACTATAGTTTACAACTTTTTAAGCCATGAGAACATATTCTGCTCTTTGGTAATGATTAGACACGGCCGGTATACATTTGACACTTAAAATGTTGATATAAATAGTGACTAATGTAGTAAATAGATGGCTTTGAAGAGTCTAAAATTTGAAGTGGTTGTTGGGAGTGCAACCAAAAAAACAAACAAAAAAGCCAAATAAAAAATAAACAAAACCAAAAACAACAACAAAAAAAGAGAAAAAATTTTCCAGAGAGAAGGAACAATAATTAATGCAAAAACTTCATTAAAACATCTGGCAGAATGAGACATCTGTCTCTATAAGAAGTCTTGCCTTTTTTTCAGCCTAGCAACTCACCTCTGCCTTTGTGTGACACTGAACCAGGTGTAGGGACTGATCTGGATTTATTTTTTTAATTTATCTTTTTGATTCATTTCACCAGTTAACTACCAACTCATGGTGAAAGTTGGTTTCATTTAGAGAGAGATGGCCAAGGTCTAAGTGAAACTCAAAACTGAAAAAAGATCAAGTTGATTTTAAACCGCTTTGACTGAAAATTGAATTGATTTCTGAACTTAAATGAATGAATGTCTCACTCCTAATAGGTTGGATTTTCCCAGCAGTAACTACTTTTTTCAAGTAAATATCTCTAACATGGGGAGGTCTTTAGTCCTTGTTCCTGAGACATTTCTGTGTTGCTTTGGAAACCCGTTAGCCTGCTAGCAGCCAGAGAATCTTTTTTTTCTGAGTGAAAGTTATAATAAAATGGTCAATGGCTTATTAAATTGGTTGATGAGAGAAGTAGAATAGCTTCAGGCATACAAGGCTGTAGAAGAATAACTGGAATCTCTTATTTACAGGGTACACATTTTGGCTGTCTAAAGAACTTTAAGAGGAAAGATCTTGATAAGCATATTGTCTGAGTCTACCAAAACAGAACTTTAGGAGCCCGTTACCCTCTTGAATTCACCCATCAGGATTTTTTAAAGGTTGTTTTAAGAGAATAAACAAATCTAAATGTAAGGCTTTTTTCCTCCCTAAAATTTCTGACAAAACCATTTCCATTTTAACCATCCCTGTGAGTATATCTATTTGTCTGATCTAACTAATGAGATTTCTTTCTTCACTATATTCAATTAACTCCCTTGAAAACCACTGGCTTGAACAATTTGACAATCAGCTAAGCCACCCTCTTGTGTGTGTGCATACATGTGTGCTGCAGTTCCAGAAATCTTACTTGATCTATGGAAATGATACAGGGATAGTGGTTATTCAGATCAATCACTATAACTTGACAGAGAGCAGTGATCCACACTTCTTTGTTCTGTTCTCCTCTAATTGCAGTTTAATTTGCTCAAAAGCTCTTGAGTTAAGCTATGGAAATCAAGGTCATGTATCTGCAGTTATATTTGTCATGTAGAACAAAACTGTCAGCATTGAGCTTCCTGCATGAACAAACATCCACTGACTAATTTCTGCTTGCGTTCAAAGCCCAAGTTAAATACTCTGTAATTCTCTGATTTTATCTCAGAGATAATTTCTCTTAATGATCAAATGCAATTCTTTATGAAGATTTCAGCTGTGACAATACAGCATGACACATTATCTTTTCTCTTGCTCCCTTAGCAACAAGCACTGTGTATTGCTCCTTTATTAAGTTATGGCTTTGTTAATCCTGAATCTTTTGAGATGTAGGACACCTTTATTCCTAAGGAACTCACTGGAGATTGGTAGTGAGCATCACACCACAAAGCAGATTACATACTCATCATATTATAAAAAATTATCCATATTTTTTACTGTTTGTAATGCAATATTTCAATGTACATTGTGTTACATTTCATTATATTCCCATTTGATGTAGGTTTCTGGGCTGGATCCTGATATTCCTTATCTAACAGTTTAAATTGTGTAAAACTGTATCAAAAATAGATACAAGGTTTTATATTTCTACACTTTATTCTTTCTATTTCCCCTCTGAGACATGGAGGGAAAAGAGAGGAAATGGGAAGAAAATTCAAGTGAGAAAAAAGTTAAATGTTTCCACTAGTTCACAAATTCCAACACCATAGAAATCAGCACAAGTAGTTACATCCACACCTAGAGCTGTAAGGGTGTAAAAGACTGAAATATAGAAAAATTTGATGTTAGACTTCTGCTTCAGCCCATTGTAAATATAAAGACACTGTATCTGTGTTCAAATAGATTTTAGGCATTTAAAAAAAAAAACCCAAAATAAACTCAAAAAAACTATCTCAAACTCACAATCCAACCCAACACAATCCCAAACCAGCAACACCCCCACCAAAATCCAAAAACAATGTTCCCCCAAAACTCCAATTACTATAAATTATAGACAGAATGTTGTAAACATGATTTCCTATATGTTTAGTTTTAAAATTTAATACAAATAATCAGGGAGAGCACAGACAAAGTTTACACTGAGCTGTCAATGACCATGAATCTTTGATTTAGCTTTTGCATATACAAGAACCAGAATAGTCTTTAAAATCTGCATAAATATAGGTTTTCATTTTCAGTTCTATATAACTTCTTCAGTGATTTTGGTTGTCAATATAAACCTGGAGGTAGGTGTGATTTCTATAGGTAGCAGTGTACATCCTATGGATTTCCTACATAAATATCTTCAAGAAATTAGTTTATTGTATCAATAACAACAGGTGCAAGATGCTACTAAACTAATATTTTGAAATGCTAGATTTCGGGGGACACCAAAGAAAATTACAAGAATGAGTATTTATTCCTTTGGACTGGAAGAGAAAATAAGTCAATTGACAGTTTAGTAGGCCTGTGAATGAATCAGAAATTTGCAGTAAAAGGACTTTTGAAATGATTAAAAAATCCAAAATTAGTGTTTTGTCCTATTCACTTTGTTCAGGTTTTCTTGAAATTATCAGACCTCAAGAAAAATTAAGATGACATTTTTAACAAAAATCTAATATGTAATAGGAGTGAAAGAAAGCACACAATATATGGCGTTAAATAAAAAGAACACTCACTCTGATTCCATAACACTTTTCATTCATTATTAGGAATACTTTTATTTTTTGGTGAGATGGATCTGCTTACTTTGCTGTCTCCAGCAACCTCTATAGCACTGGAAGTTCTTTTTTATGTTTACAAAGACTTTGAGGATTTTATCAGTGTCCAGTAGTATGATCAAGCTGGAAAGAATGAGATATATCAAGGTATGCCCAACAGGTCCTTCAGTTAAACCGGTAAGGAAACTGTTTTGTAAAATCTCTCCAAATACAACAGCACATTGCTATATCTAGGAACAGAGAATTTCCTTTCAGTACTCCCTTTAAAACCTGTGTAAAAATTCAGAAACATTGATCTACAGTTAAGGACTCTACAGAGACCATTTGAGAGAAAGAGCATCCTGGGTACCTGTTCAGACACAAAGTGATTCCAAACTTAGCAGCAAATGAATCTCATGACAGAACACTGTGTTTAAAAGATTTAAGGAGGGACAGCTTTTTTTTGGGGGAGCGGGGGGTGTTTTTGTTTTGTTTTGTTTTGTTTTTTATTTTTATTTTTTAGTTAGCCATTTTCAAATCAATCTTTCTTTCTTTCTTTCTTTCTTTCTTTCTTTCTTTCTTTCTTTCTTTCTTTCTTTCTTTCTTTCTTTCTTTCTTTCTTTCTTTCTCCCTTCCTTCCTTTCTGTTAAATAAAGGAATCTGGACTTTGTACCAAACAAAATTTTCAGAGAAAAGTCTTGGCACATTTTCACAGTAAGACATCAAGTCTCCAATTTTTATGTCCCTTTAGGGTACTGGTCTTTCTAAAGGATTCACTCTGAATTATTACTTCGCCCTTCTACAGGTAACTGAGCCTTTTGGTAACTGAAAAATGAAAATAAATGTTATTAATTTTTATACTATATTGGCTAGGAAATGGTATGAACCATTACTGCCCAAAAACCTGACTTCAAGTTGGCATTTTTTAATTAAAAGAGAAGCAAAGGTGTGAAACTTCAGGTAGTTCTGCCCATCCCATATGCACAATGCTATATATATGTTTTGCAGTGCTTTGAAAGGGATTATGTTCCTTGTGCGTTGAATATGGAAGGGACTTATAGACTACACATAAATACTTAGTCAATTTTTAGTTTTATTTCTGACTGAGAAGATAGGAAAGTGAAGGAATCACAAAAATATGAGAAATATTCATGCTATAGTGAAGCAAAATAATAGATACACTGTCACAAAATCACAAAGAATAAGAAGTTTTCTACCATCACTTATCCTGCTTTATACTTTGAAAGGATTTGGGCACATGACCAAATTTCTCCAGGAATAACAATGTACATCAGCAGATCTTCTCTAAAATTAACATCCTCCACCCTGTCACACTCAACAAAGCAAGCAAAGCTGATAAAAAGCCATATCTAAATATTTCCACAATTCATGTGATTTTGATAAAGATATTATTTGGGAAATAAACAAGTTATATGCACATATTATTGAAAATCAGTCTTAGCAAAGAATACCCATTTTAACTGACAGGATTTTTTTTTTTTAAATGCCAGAAATGAGAGCTCTTTCCACTTTGACAGCTGCTGTCTTTTATCATGGAAAAAACATACTTCTCCACAGAGATTATTGCAATATTATCACAGTTATGAGTAGGACAGCTTTGAAAAGGTAAATACTAAGGAAAAAACAAATCTGACAGACTGACTAAAGAAATTAAATAGCTCAATAAATACAGTTGCTACTCATTGCAAATACACAGTGATGCACTTTCACACTTCTGCTCATTCCTCTAACTGTAGCATGTACTGGTTACTCATTCCAGGTGGGAAGGAAATCACTCAATTATTTGTAAAACTTGTTGAAAACATGCACTCCTACAAACATATGTCTTTGGTTTCATAGTTAAGCAGGCTAGATCAGCCTGTCAATAAATGGAGTTCTAACCTGGAGGTACCTCACCCCAAGGTGAAGGAAGGTTCCCCTAATAAGGACATTTTCATAGGAGGCAATACTACTATGAGGGATCACACAGTCCAAATGTCAACTCCCTTTTTTTTATCTGTAGTTAATATTTGACAAGAAATATAATAAATATAAAAGAGAAAGGATTTGAGTTTTGGTTTTGTCTCTGACCCAAAACCTTCCTATAGCCAAGATACTTAGCACTGAGTTAAATATGAAAAACATCTGAGAAGATGAGAGGTTCCTCATAGACTCACATGGCCCAGTAACAGAAATTGCTGAATTATAGTCACTCTGGGCTTGTGCTTTCAAATGTTTTCCCAAGTGAGCTGGCAAGCAGGGGCTGACAAAGCACTGTTTATTGTGACTGAAAGCAGCTGCAGTGTCTGGACTGAGTCTGGACTCCTAAGGTCAGTCATGTCTCAGAGTCTCAGAAAACAACTCCCCGCTTTATAGGAAATGCAATCCAGGCACATAGTGAAATTTTGATGAGAGAAAAGGAGATTGTTATGTCATCATTGCTGCATCTTAAATATAACAAGGCATTTCATTTGCTGCTTATAAAAATACACTAAATTGAAAGACACCTACACAATATATAGACAAGATTAATTTAACTAAAATGATGCAGATCCCTGCAATAGCTGCTAGTTCAGTCTCCTTACCTTCTGCTGTGGTCATTGTGGTGCAGCTGTGTTATTCATTCAGTAATGATAGCGATGACACATTAATTCAGCTTGTTAAAAAGACTGGAAATGAAAAATATTTAAAGAAAGCAAGACAAAAGCTAAAACTCAACAGGAGTTGGCAAGTCTGACAGGAAATTATATAGGTCCAGGTACACACTGGAAATACTCAAAGAATAAGATGCACAGGCCATTTTTCTGAAAGATCTCTTTAATTGAATATTTCTGCTGTGTTTCTGTAATCAAAGCCAACCTGATGGGCCCAGAAAAACAATTGCTTTTCCTATGCAGTATTAATACTCATAAGCAGCTTCTGCATCCCAGATTGCATCATATCTGTCATTACTTGAAGGTTGTGGTTTAGCACTGAAGCACCTGCAGCATACTAAATGCATCCCAGACAGACTCCTATAGAGTATAGTCAAATAGTGTATAAGTAAATTGTGTCAAATAGCTGGAATTATCTAGTCTCTCTGTAGCTTGTCTTACATAACCTGCTTTATGCTTGTGAGTTTGGAAAGACACATTGGTAGCTTGCCAATCCTCAAGAATTCATTGGGATTTTAAAGCTCCTAATGATCTTACTCGATGACACTGCCAAATATTTGTACAAGTGACTTTGGTTTGTTGCTCTTCAAATGAGAAGATAATCAGATGAGAGATTCTCCTAGGCTTTCTAGAGTGTGGTGGCTTTTTTTCCCTTAAAATTAACCAGCAAGTACAACTATCATATTCATTTATACCATTATTTCTCAAGAACATATTGACATCATTAAGAAAAACTAATTCTGATTCAGAATTTGTGGGAATTGAGGCAATTCTTATCCTTGTGCAACCTACATATCCTCACACTACGTTGGAAAACAGTAGTTCTCCTGACATTTACATGCAGTGCTAGAGGCAACAAGTCTAAGCTACTGCTTCATATCAGCATAAATGGCATTTCCTACTAAACGGTCTGTTCTACCCCCAGCGCTGCTGTGGCATGTACTGACAAAAAAATCAAGTGGTAAATGAAAGACTGCAGTCTGCCATTATCTAATCTCAAGATTAGATTCCAAGATAATTACACATTTCAAATAAAAAATAGATTAAAACTAGACTGGTATTCTAATCAAGTTTGGTCATTCTTATCGCAACATATTAAAAGAGTCTGGTACGTGTTAAGGCAAGCTGAAATATTATAACTGGAATAATTCAGACTCCTGAATATTTGTAGCCACTGGTTTATTTCACTTCAAGGAGATGGCTCATCTTTAAGCAGGTTAAACTACTCGGGAAGGCTCTAAGAATTTGCAAAGCTTTGCTTTAAACTGGCTCATCTACCTGTGTGAGGGGGTTTTACATGTTGAAAAAGTCACATTTAAATATTTCTAAGCTTTTTCAGCCCAGTTTGAGCAGCTGCTTCTCAAATGAGATATTTAAACCTTTCTGTACTGCACTCACATAAATAATTGTTCCTGATCCAAAATTCACTGCGCAGGATGGAGTTAAGTACAAAGAATATCTGGGTTGGGATTGCAGCATGGGGTTTTCAAAGAAACAGAATAAGATGAGGGGCTAAGGAGAGTATGATCTTATTTTTAATGTGGCAATTAATTAATTTGGACTCTCAACAAAGCTTGGCAAACTAGCTCAGCTGCAGGGTACACAGTATTCCGACAGCAACCTCGCAACTTGGTATCTTAATGTTCATTAAGAAGACTTGACTTTTCCTGCTCTCATTAAGGTCAGGTTGTGATTTCCTGGAGTGAATTTGATTGAGAATTCACACCCTGGAATTATACCTCTCTTTCCAGCATCTTTTCCCAAGGGAATAACTTGATTCCTAAGCAACTTTTCTCACACTCATGGTACTCAAATGTGTTTTACCAAGTGTGGGTTAAATACTGAAGGGGTAACAATGGTATGTAAAAGTAAAATAGTCACTATGTTTTCAGCAAATCCTGGACAACATCCAAAGACAGGCTTGTTTTAGCAAGAGGGGATCTTGGCTGGAATCCTGGTGGCCTGATATGGAAGAAGAGCAAATGCAGAAATCAAATCATATTCCCTCAGGCAGACAGTAAAGAGTATTGCTCATAACACTTTATTAACATTGACTTTCTAAAATTTTGCCATTTATGATATTTCAGGTCCTTAGTTCACTGGAATGTTGGGGATTTTCTATCAGTCCTTCAGCTCTTTCACTGATATGAGTGAATGAGTTCTTATTTATGAATACAAGAAGTTTATCTACTCATTCTTTTACTTCAATACATAGAATCAGAATCATAGAATAACTCAAATTGGAATGGATTTTTAAAGGTCAATTAGTCCAATCTTTCCTGCCACGACCAGCAGCATCTTCCTCTGGATCAGGCTGCCTCAGTACTGCCCCAAGCCTTACCTTGAATATTTCCAGAGATGGGGCATATGCCATGTCCTGGTTTGGAGGACAGGTGTCTGCTGAGAAAGGCAGGACCCTCTCTTTGAAAAGGAGAATGTAAACCCCCTCCCCCCAAATTATTATAATTTTGAAATTAAGGGGCTCTCAGGTAAAGGTATGGGAATCAGGAATAACAGTTCTTTACTAGGAAAATTAAAGTAGAAATACAGTATTACAAAAAACAAATTCCAAACCCTGACAAAGTCAGAGTACAACCTGACACCCTGTCAGGCAGGGTGTTGGTAGCAGTCCCATTAAATGGTGGCTGCATCCTCCTGCAGTGACAGATGTGATTCAGTTGGAGTAGTGCTCCTGTAGAAGGTGCAGTTTCCCTCCAGACGTCCAGTGGTGATGCGGAGAAGTCCAGTTTTCCTCTGGAGTCCAGTGGAGAAAGGGGCTATCTTAGTGTCCCAAAATCTGAGTTTTTATCTTGGTAAGAAACGCTGGGCTCTTCCCCCTGGCTGGAGCAACTTCCAATGGGATGAAGTAATTTTATCAGTCACCCAGTGGGACTCAATGGGCCATTAGCAGAAAATGACTCCCTGGAGGAAGGATATGTTGTGAAAAGATAAAGAACAATGCCCTGCCTGGTTTCAATGGATGGCCCATTAGCAGAATATCTCCCATGGAGATAAGGATCACTGCCCCCACCCTCAACAGATGGTGATAGGATAGATATCTTTTATCACACTCTGTATTGTAACCTAAGACATGTCACTTCTGGGCAAATTGTTCCAGTGTTTCAACATCCTCATTGTAAAACACTTCTTAAAATTTAATATAATCCTATCTAATCTAATCTAACCTACCATCCTTCAGTTTGAAAACGTTATTGCCCTTCATATTGCAACAAGTACAGTAATTTCACAAATACAAGCCGCACCAATTTGACCAAAATTTTGGTGGAGACCCGGAAGTGTGGCCAATATTCCGGGGCGGCTAATACATTAACAAAATTCTAAAAGCTGCCAACACGGAAGTGAGAGCCCGCGGCAGCCCCAAGCCAAGCTGGAGCCTGGCCGGCCCCGGCTGAGGTGGGAAAGCCTGGCAGAGGCGGGGCCAGCAGTGTGGCGGTGGGCGGCAGAGCCTGAGCCAGCAGGGCGGGGCAGGGGGGGCGGCAGAGCCCAGGCCAGCAGGGTGGGGGAGCCCGGGAGAACTGGGGCTAGCAGTGCAGGGGAGCATGGCAGAAGCAGGAAGCCCGGCGGGTGGGGCTACCTGGCAGCAGGGGAAGCCCAGCAGAATCGGGGCCAGCAGCGTGGGGGAGCCCGGCGGTGCGGGGGCCTGCAGTGCCGGCCAGGGCGAGCAAGCGCGGCGGTGGTGCAGACGGGAGGGGGCCGCCGGCGAGCCTGGCGGCGGCGGCGGCAGCCTTGCTGGCCGGGCGAGCGAACGCGGCAGCGGGGCGGTGCTGACGGGAGAGGGGGGCCAGCGAGCCCAGCGGCGGCGGCGGCAGCCCTGCCGGCTGGGCGAGCAAATACGGCAGCAGGGCGGTGCTGATGGGAGAGGGGGGCCAGTGAGCCCGGCGGCGGCGGCAGCACCACCCGGCCAGCCCCGCCGAGCCATGGCACTGAGCTGGGCCACCCGGCCCCGTCGGCAACCATGAGCGGGCCGAGCCTGCCTGGCCCCACCCCGAGCCAGTAAACCCCGCTATGCCGCGATCCTGTTACTAATTGGCCAATTTGTGAAAGCTGCGCACGGATTCTCGCGACGAACGAAAGTGCGGCTAATATTCGGGGTGCAGCTTATCTATTGACAAAGACAGCAACATTGTCGAGGCACCGGAAGTGCGGCTTATACTCCGTGCGGCTTGTATTCGTGAAACTACTGTACTCCCAAACAGTTTGTCCCCATCACTCTTATAAGACCCTTTTATGTATTTCAACACCTCACTCAAGTCTCCCTGGAGCCTTTTGCTCTCCAGGCTGAACAACTTCAAGTCTCTCACAGGAGATGTGTTCCATTACTCTAATTATTGTTATGCCCTTCTCTGGGCTCTCTCCGTTGAGGACCAGAGACCTGGATGCGATACTTTAAGTGGAGAGCCCCATGAGGCCATGAGGCCTCATGAGGCAGACTGACCTCTCTGCTGCCATACTTGTTTTGATGTAAGTGCACATTGCCAGCTCATGTCCAGCCTTTCATCTAGCAGCGCCCCCAAATCTTTTTCAGCAAGATTGCCCTGGGTCCCTTCATCCACCTGTCTGTATTTATACTGGAGGTTGCACAGACCGAGGTGCAGCACTTACACTTTGCTTTGCTGAGCCTCATGAAGCTCCCATGGGACTATTTTTTGAACTTTTCATCAGAATGGCATCATATTTCTCAGGTGGGTCAGCACCACCACTCACTCGGTATATCTGTCAAACTTGCTGAAGGTGCACTCGATCCCTCTGTTTAGGACATTGATGAAGACACTGAACAGTATTGGTCCCCATAAAACCCATTTGGGATATCCCTCAGCACTGATCTCCATCTGGACATTGAGATATTAACCACTCCCTCTGGATTTGACCATCCAAAACATTCCTCATCCATGTGGTTGTTCCCTCTACAAAAGATCCTTTTCATTTTCAAAATTTGTTACCTTTCACTCTGAATGGTTACCCCTTCATTTACAGAATCATATTTTCCATTTTCTTTAACTGCTTTAAATCTTATACACTTTTCAAAGATTGTGTTAATTTGGAATAATGAGTGATTTATGTACTTGAGTAGAATTAGCTAAATTTGTTTAACACTCTGTATGCTTTTCCATTCATAAATAATTATTCCTTGTAGTTCAATAAACTAGAAAGGTGTACTGAAAGAGTATAATGCTCTGTCATTTAGGAACAATGTTAGGATTGTGAAGTAAGATTTATTTCAAATATTAATTAGTTTTAAATTTTTAATTTTAGCTACAATAGAGTTCATATTTCATTGCAGTCACTCAAACATAATAAAGTAATGTCAAACAGTAGAGAATGATGCAAAAGTTTTCTGGCATGACCAAGACACACTGTGAATGCTATTGTCTATTGCTGTTTAATGGGCCTCAATTGCTGTAGCTAATATATCATATTGTACAAAGAAAAAAAGCATAATTAAATGCTATTTCTACGTAATTACACCATCCATTATTCATTATTAAAATTAAGGCAATTTTAAAAGCCTTCTATCACAATAAATTATTAGAGAAAAACCAAGATTGTGTGAGATGAAACCTTGTTTTTACACTTTGTTATATTTCATGTCTGGGCATCTGCAGCCTGTGTTGAAAAACGAGCAGATTAACTTCCTGGGAGAAGAAAGTCATAAGAGCACACCAAACCATCATTATCATCACTTACATGTGGGAAAGGATACTACAGAGGTATCAAAAACTCCCATATGAGAAAATCATGAGATATCATGCACACAATTTTTTGCATTCAGTAGCCATATAGGAAGAAGATTGTACATACAGCAAGAGGTGTTGAAAGAAAATTGTACACTTGATCAAGATAATGAAAATCATAAGTTTTTCCAATGTGTATCTGGGAACCTGAATCATAGAAATTTGTCTTTCAAAATTGTTATATTAATATATGGAACATATATGTCAGGAGGAACAAAGCTTCTATGAAAGCCAGTAGCATACAAGACCAGTCACCCAAGTGCTCTAAAATTGTTTTCAACAAAAACAAAAGCAAAGCAAAACAAAACAAAAAAAACCCAACAAAAAACCCCCACAAAAACAAAACAGAAAGCCCAACAAAACAAAAACAAAAAGCAAACAAAAAAACCAAAATAAAACAAACAAAAAACCCCCAAACCTGTTGAATTGCCACAAAAATGCCAGAGACCTATTTCAAGCATAGGAAAATTCTACTTGTCTGTTATAACACTGCTTAAATGCTGCAGCTTAAAGTGTAGTAGTGACAGGATCCCAAAACTAAATTCTGAAGCTTGTTATTATATTAGATCAACAGTACCTACAAGTAGGCTGAAAAAAAAACTCTCTAAGAACAAGTTTATCAACAAACTATTTATGTTTCTAAGAAGAAAACTTTATGAACACTGAGATCTAGGGAGATTTACTTAAAATATTTATCATGAAAACTTTCATAGAGGTTTGTTTCCTTCTCAGCAATTAGGTATATACATTAAGGATAAATGAAGACCAGAAAATTAGATGTAGTGAGATCCAAATTCCTTTTATCTTTTATGTTTCTTATCAAAAGAAACGTGGCCAGAAAGTTGAGGGAAGTGGTTCTGCCTCTCTGCTCTACTCTGTTCAGGTGACACCCCACCTGCAGTGCTACATCCAGCTCTCGAGTACCCAGAACAAGAAAGATACCAGCCTCTTATAATAAACCCAGAGAAGGGTCACAAAAATAATCAGAGGAATGGATCACTTTTCCTAGAAGGAAGCACTGGAATAATGAGTATTGTTCAGCCTGGAGAAAGAAAGGTTTTGGGGTGATCTGCCTGAGGGTTTCCAGTACCAGAAGGGAACAGATATGAAAGATGAGGGGACTAGAAAGGAGAGGGACTTTTTATAAGAGCATGTAGCGACAGAACAAGGGGGAATGGCTTCAAAAAGTGAAAGGATAGATTTAGATTAAATATTTGGACCTGAAACATTGCTTAGAGAAGTTCTGGATGCCCCATTCCTGAAAGTATTCAACATCTGGCTGGATGGATCTCTAAGTAACACAGTCTAGTGAAAAGTGTCCTTAATCATGGTAGAGGATTTGGAACTAGATGATTTTTAAGGTCTTTTCCAACCCAAACTATTCTATGATTCTATGTTCAGATGGTGAAGACAGGAGTAATGATGCAGGCAGAAGGACCTTCTCTGCCAATAGGGACACTGGCTGGCAGCAAAGGAAAAAGTGAATCAAGATGTTAAAGATATTCTTGAGGGGGGAAAAAAAGTACTGATCTATTCATTGATCTACTTTTGAAGTGCAACTCTCTATGAAAATCTCAGCATTTTAAAGATGGACTCCAGAACAGGAACCAAGAAGAAACTTTCAAGACAGGGATGATAACACACAAGCAGTGGAAAGATGGTGACACGTTTTTTGCCAAGGTACTACTAAGGAGATTATTTTGACTCTTAGATATAATATAAAAGATTATAGAGTCAGTATAGCAAAACATTTTTCAGCAAGTACCAGCACAGAAAATGAATCCATTTGCACGCTGATAGCAGAAGAAATGGGCATTTATGACAGCAAATAATGTCAGACAGATAAAATTAGAGAAACATGTGAAGCCAGTTACAAATGGGAAGATGGATTACATCTAAAGAGAAATGAAATTAACTGTGGTCATAAATTGGACACCATACCATGACATGTACAAATTCAGTGGTCAGATCCATTTTTCATGGTAAACACTAGATCTGTTAGAAGATAGGAAAACCTAGAAGATAAGAAAACTCCCACGAAAAAAGCTGGACAACTATTCAATGAAAGAGACAGTGCCCAAGCTATAGACAAGAAATTCCAAAACTTAAAGTTTTAACAATTTCCACAAAGCAAAATAAACCATGTAAAATTTTAGAAAATATAAAAATAGTATACATTCAAAAGAAATGAGAGGCAACAAAGGGAGAAAAATATTATTTTTTACGGAATTCAAATGGACTTAGATTTTGGTTTTAACAGTAGTCTGAGGCTAATGACACAGAGACTTGAATAAGACAGAAACTGACCCACTGTAACAATACATGGAATCATAGTTTGCATCCAATGTGACAGATTCATATCAGTAGTTCAGATTTTAGTTCAAATATTTTTAGTTTGTAGGTAGATAAGGATATTTTGAAATCTTAGAGATATAAAGAAATAAATTTCTTCCAAGAAAAGATTGCTACACCTTGCAAAACACTGTTAGCAACTGACAATTTAAATAACTGTAAAAATACAAAACGTATTTCAATCTATTGTTGATATATCTTCTACTGTAATTTTTTTATCAATCTCTTTTATTGCATACAGATTGCCAACAAATTACAATATGTAAATGGAAAAAAAAATCCAGAGTCAATGTTCCTCTCTCAAAATATTGCATTTTATTGGCTTATATAGATAAATACTACCATAAGAAAGAGAAAGCCCACTGAAAGTTACAGAGTGGCACCTTTGGAATGTATTGGTTCAATTAAATTTTCATTAAAGGTCCAGAAAATTCTGCAGAAAATACAGTAAAAAATAAGATGTAAACTTAAGTCAACCTCTACAGAATAGTTCACAAGTAAAGATAAAATCCAAGCTGCAGTCAGGTGGTGCTCAGTGTTTTCTGACTGGAATGAGAGCAAGGCATGGGATGTTAGAATGAGAGAAAGAGATCTTGTCCTCTCACCTTACCTACTGTCACCTATCATTACCTAGAAACATAATAATATCACCATCTGGCCTTCAATGAGACTTTTACTACAAAATTAGCTTAATTGCCAGCGGAAGTCGAGATGTAATATCAACCCTGTGTAGCAAATGCCCCTTATGCACTGGTCAAAATGTCATCTTTCCTACCAAACACCGAGCAATCATTATCTTTAGAGCTCCTGCAAAATAAGCCTCTTGCTGTGCTATTTCCTAAATACTTCCAAAATGTGATGCTCACAGGTGCTCTGAGTAAACTCTTGCAAAGCTGCAAATCGTTTCAAGGACTGACAGAAAGCAAAAAGAAGCTACATTGTAGCTACAGAGTTTTTAAAGCTCCATTGGTCTAGAAAAACCTGCTATTGCTATGTGACTGCATACCTGAAACGATTGATAATCACGGTGATGAGTCATTGTCCTGGTAATCTCAATTAAGTGGTTTCTAGTGTTCAGCAAATTCTTCATAAATGCATTTTGCTTCGAGAAGTGGGCAAACAGCAATATGACATTGTCCTAACCTTGTAGGAAAATGTCAGGCTTCATTAGTATTTTTATGAAGATTTACATCTTCAGGTAATGACACCATCTGCCTAAATATATTTTTCCCAAATCATAATTAGAAAAGCACTGGTAAAAAATTTATGTAGTTAAGGGTGGCTTAAATTACCTTCATTCAAATCAACTCATGTCAGTCTTTCATCACATTCTCTTTTTTGTCTGTTTTCTAGTCATGTCCATTTGACTCAAATGTCAAACTTCTAGTGGAATATTAGAAAACTTGTTAAATTCATTTATAGAGTAAAAGTAAACTGCTTTCTCAATATATCTTGCTGTGTGCTGGACATATTGCAGGCCATTTTAATACTTCCATTTTAAAGCAATATTTTCAGTTCTTAATTTAGGCTTGAAAATTTGCCTAAACTGTATTAAATCCGTATATTATGTGAGACTGAAAATGATGTAAGCCCAAACAAAACTATCCAAGTCTGATATTAGCTGCAAGAAACCAAAAGCATTACTGAGGTCTGAAGAGTTTAAGTTTTAATGTCTTGCTTAATTTCATGTTCCAGCTGGCTGCTTCTCAGATTTAAAATGAAAAAAAATTTAAAAAAAAAAAAGACTGATGAAGAGAAGTGGAAAGAAAAATTTTCTCATCACTTTTTCTAGTCCAAGAGCAAAAAGGTATCTAATAAACTAGCAAAAAGAAACCAAAGACACCATGCAGAGAGGACTTTGTGGAATCCCTTGCCACAAAAATTTTGCAGTACTAGGGAGGTTTGACGGTTTCACAGAAGTGGATCAATGGCCTTTTGTGTACACCATGGAATATTCTGCTCTGTCACCAAGGAGAACCCGGAATTCAGCTCAGTAGTTATTGTGAATTTATCTAGGCAATATCACTACATACTTGCACCAATTTGTATTTTTTCCTGAGGTATTGACAGAGGGGATGCTTAGCTGGGGATTTGAAAGTATCTGTATTGTGTATCTTACATTGTTAGAATATACACCCCTGTGCTTTTGCAAGTAACAGGTAATAGCATTATTTCTATATTGAAGGGTAAAAGCTTGATCTACATTTATACAAACCACTAAGTCAAGGTCATGAACTCATCACCTAGATGATTAGATTGTAGTCTCACCTATGAACTAATTACTCAGAGAAAGCATTTCTGTAATAGCCAGTTAAATGCCATTACAAGTTCTAGGAAGTATTTTTTATTTTTCTAGAAAGTCAGAGTGTTTTGAAAAATATGTAGATGTCTTGGTTTAGTTTGAATTTCCTGGCCAACACATGAATAAATGTTATAGTTTAGGTTTGCCAATTTTAATGTACTGGTTACATGCCCAGGGACTAAAGGTTAAATTTCAGTAAAATTTACCTTTGAGTGGTCTGCCATAAACTGGTGGGTTTGGAAGGTGTTTATACCAACTGCCCATTCCATGTATCATGCAGCTTTTTTATTACTGCAATTATAAACCATGATTTAGGTGTAATTTAGGTGTTCCTGTAATTATATGTGTTGCCATCAAATTCAAATTAAATATCAAGTTAACCTGACTTCCATTGGCCACGGCAACACTCAGAATTTGTTTCCAGAGTTGACTTGGCAACATGGAATCTGGATAATAAGACATCTCCTCTAGGTTGAGGGGCAATAGTGCCAGAGTTCTGTAAGCCAAAATACCAGTTCTACTCTACCATAGTTTTTTTTTTATAATTGCTATGAGGTCACAGACAAGTTATTTGGGGTCCCCGTGTTCCCCCTTTCCAAGAGCCTAATATTTATGGCATTTTTGGTTAAAATGTCAATTTGGTATGTTTCTTTAACCATTGAGAAGGCACAACCCCAAAATAATTTATTATCAGTAGTGACTCTCTGGATTCTAAGCACAGAATCGTTATGTAGAGAACAGAATTTTCTGCTCACAGTCAAAACTTTCAAAACTTCTCAGAGGGAAGATCATCTCAGAGCGCATAAATAATTGCAGACTGGCTTCTCTCTTTTATTTTTTGGTGGGTTTTTTTTCTTTTTTTTTTCTTTTTTTTTTCTTTTTTGTTTTTCCTGCCAAAAGGAATCACAGTCAAAACACAGAAGAATAAAATTAAGTATTAAGGATCGCTTTGGTGTGAATATTTTCTCCAGGAGAATTGTTCAAGTCTATATTAGGCAAAATCTGTCTTGCACCAGTCCATTTCAGGGAGGCGAAGCCCAGTGATGAAGTGATGAAGTGATGGTTGTGATTTTCAGACAAAACCTAATCTAATAATTTTACCACTTCTTTCAAAATTACTGTGAATCTTGCATACTGGTGGGAGGTGGCAAGGGGGAAGAGAGAAAGTATTACATGTGCAAAAACAGCACAGGGCAACCTCTTTTAGCAGTGATCTAGTGAGTGTTTGTCTGGGCTGCAGCTCCAATACAGTTCTGGGAAATGAGCACAGCACACACACACAGAACTGTTACACATAAAGAGTGAATCCAATACACGCCAAACACAGTGAATTATTTCATGACAAGATACAAAGCCAATGTCTGATAGAGCTAGCATAACTGGAATTTGCTGTGCCATCAGAAACAGGGGATACTTTGGCAATGCTCAGCAAGCTGTACAATGGGATCTGTACTCAAAACCAGCTCTACAGCAAATCTTTTTAGGCTGAAGGCTGTACCCAAAGTATTGGAAAGTTAGGAAAGTATTTAGTTCAATGAAGTTTAACATTACAGAAGCCATGGTTTGTTCGATGTTACTTAGAAACAATAAAACTTGATGAACTGAAGCACTTGTTTCTGATGTTATCAATCCCTTTTTTTAGTGATATAAAACAGCTAATTCACTAAAAGACAAAATTTATGCAACGAATTTTTTGACAACTGGAAAGAATACTACTTATAAAGAAGTAAAAGTGGTAAAAGGGGTCCAAAGCAAGAGTGAGAGAAGCAAAGAAACAAATATGATGACAACAAAGGAGAAAAAAACATGCAAATAATAAGAAAGGAATGAAGGTTCAGAGCAAGTGCAAGTCTATACATGAAGGTTAGTCTTGAACTGAACACATCAACAATGGATTTGCTTTATTATTTCCACAATTAATAATATAAAAGTGTGTAATTTATACCATTAATTACCAATTTAAATCTCATGTTCTTAAAACAGGTAATATCTCCTCTTCTCAAAGACTTGGTGTGCAAGATGAACATACAAAACAAGGAGCACAAGATTTTATTCACCCAAGAAATATAAGCTACTGTGGGAGTAATTCCATTAGACTGCAAATAACTCTCTACAAATACAGTATAGGAATCTTCACTTTCACTGGAAAAATAAAACCAGTCATAAAAATAAATTTATAATATAGAGGAAAATCTTCAGCTAAATCATTAAAATGAACACAACTTGGAATAGAATAAGGAAATACAAAATGTAGGTACTACAAAAAATATATTCTATTTCTTATTAATTTTAGAAATGTTGCTGACTTTGCAAAAGTAAATAGAAAATGTGTTTAAATATGTTTAATTACATATTAAAGAAATTGTAATTAATATATTTATTTCTTCTCTTAAAACACATGAATACTGCATTTTTTCAAAACTATTCTGAGAAAGAGTATTCATTTGTTCAGTGGAAGCTGGAGGAGCTAAGTTGAGCAATACTATTCTTTGTTCATGACTTGTGATTCCTTTGTAAACTCCAGCCTGGATGTTATCAGAAGAATTGAAAAGAGGCTGAGTCACCAGTTTCTTGGGAAAAAATATAAATTCTTGGAAGATGGTCAGAAAGCAACCAATAAAAAACCTAGAATTTTCATTTGTGAAGTAAAGAATTTTCATTCCAGAACTTTGATGAAGAAATGGTCATTTTTACCGACTATAATGCCCCATAGTATTATATTATTATTTAATATTATTTATAGTAGCATTTTAGTAGTAGTATTTTTAGTAGTATTTTTGTAGTATTATTTATAGTATTTTAGAAATATGAAAGAATGCATCCAAAAAGTTAGTCTGGGCACCACTGGGATTTTCTTTCTTCTAATATTTTTGCACATGCTATGGTGGGGTTAACAGTGCTGTGCAAAACCATGCTTTACAGGTAGAACCAATCCATTTTAAATATAGGAAGCAATATAACCATTTAAATGTAATAAAGTTGCTAGTTTATTTATGGCATTATGGTTTCTGCCCAACTCTTCCTTCCCCTGCCCCTTCCTCTTTTTATATGATATTCTTTTTTTCTTTCCATTTTTCTTTCCTTTTTTTAGCATCCTCTGTCTTAATACTCCATCTTTAAAATATGTTTTAGGAAGAGATGCAAGTCTGTAACTTACAGCAGTCCACTTGGGATTTTGGAATCTGGTTCTGTTCTCTTCTATTTTCCTGGAGAAAGATTTGATCACATCGCAATAGGAAATCTCTGTTTGTTTCTATTTTTTAAGATGTAAACTTTGCAAAGAAGAACTGCAAGTTCACTGGACAAAAAAATCTCAGAGAAAGAAAATGACCCTGCTCCACTATGTGTATTTCACTATGCACTCATTTGAGAAGAAGGAAACTCATTTTCTGATCTCTGCTCCAATTGCTCAGTATTTTTATTCCATTTAAGTATTAAAGCACCTTAATGCTCATTAATTTAGGTGCATTATCTTCGTTCTCCCCAGGAAATTAACTTGATACATTAATACTCTTTTGTCCTCACTGGCATTAAAATATAGAAGAAGGAAGAGCTGAGGACCTGAGTTTTTGATTTGTGCTTACAAATTCCATTTAACTGTTACACCAGACAGCAAAAGTTTTTTTATGGATTAAGGCTTTAAACTTTTATACCTTATCATAAAACAGAGATACATAACTTTCAGTGTCTCACAACATTGCTGAAAATTGCTTGAAAAAAAACTTGAATGAAAGGCAGAGAAATGCAAATGTAGATGTCTTTGCAGAGGAACTATGGAAAGGATTTCTTTTAAACAGGCTTGTCAAGCTTGGCCACATAATACACATTGCTTGCTAGGGATATCTTGAAAACAAGATCCACTTTCCCTCCCTTCTTTCCTCTGTTTTAATGAAAAACTTGAGCAAACACTCTCTCATTTCACAAATACAGCAGATAACTTCTATTTTCTTTGCCAAACTGAACCACCTTTAAATTGCTCAGCTTTTTTTTTTTTTACCCTCATGGGGAAAATAGTCTTTTTCTGGATGACAGAATAATGAAGTTTATTCATCCCTTTGCACTTATATTTAGGAAAAAACACCCAAACCAGAAGTTATGATCTTTTGAGCTCTAACACCCAAACAAAAAGGGAACAGTCCCCTATCATGTTTGACAGCATACCTCATGGGTAAATGGGATGAAATTTCATGCAATCCTTGTGGAAAAAAATTATCTTAAAATAAACAATGAAATAAGCACAGTCAACTGGCAAGATTTACTCTTAACTGCTTCAAATCCATACTGCAAATAAAACCATTTTTATCTTATGCCCTTTCCCACTTACCTTCCTTGGAGAATGATATTTTAAAATATTACAAATATTTTGAAATTCCAACGAGATACTATCTGTAATACACTGAGATGTATTCAGTATTTTTGTACCTTTAACTTCCTTGATATGTGTTCTGTGGAGTATATTGCTGGCTTTGAAAGAAATAATAGCTGAAGAGGCTTGCAAGCTTTAATAGTAATAAATCTGTTAATTTACTTCTCTTACAACATGTTGCATTTATATTTAAAATATTTTTACTCTATGTTGTTGTGAAATATTGAGAATGGTAAAAAATCTAGATACATGGTTTATGACCAGGAATGATAACTCTGCCTTTAGATTAAAAAGCTTGAAAAAGCGTATGATACAGCTACAGTAGAAAATATTTTTTTTTCTGAAGTCATCCACTTCACCTCACAATTCTTAAGAGTTGAAGATTGTGTTTTAACAAAAGTAGCAGGAGTTATTTATTCTCAAAATTCAAAACACAAGTGTCCTTTTCATGACACTTCCTTAAACATCAATATTTTATTTTTAAATTGTATTTATTAGATGAATAACTCATGCAATGCAGAGAGTAATAACAAAAAATGAAAAATTACACCCTAAGGTTTGCTTTAGGTTTGTAGAGGAGAGGTGTGATTTTCTGCAAAAGCAAATTAAAAATAAAGGTAAGCTTTGAAAAAGATACTTTGAAATGTCAGATTGCCCTTATTTTACTAAGATATTTGTGTGCTTTATAAAAACCTTCCCAATCTTTCTAATACTTTTGGTATTGCCATATAACTGCAGTCATTTATGTGATAGTAGTGCAAGTCTCAGAGTGAGTGTAGCAGTGCAAAATAGTCTGAGAATAATTGCACATATTTTAGGCTCCACTTTATTTTCATAATTTACTTTGGACTCTTTCAACACTTTTAATACATTTTTTGGATTGCATTGTGCCTGTTTGAGGAGAAATTTACTGTTTCTACAGTTATGTGCAATCGGACAGTCTCTGAGCACAATGCTTTGAAAAAATTGGCTTGTTCTTCAACTGCAGGAAGGAGCAGAGTTGAGGAATGATGCAGAATCATTATCACAGGAATCTGAGAGAAGTACCAAACACATTTTTTTAAATGGCTGTTTCTCCGTTATACAGAAGCTGAAAGATTAATGATTTCAAGCTTAATGACAGGAAAGGAATACTGTGAGCATTTTCAAAATGTTATAATTAAGTGGGCTGAGTAAGAATAGACAAATATCAGAAGTATATATTTACTTTGGATTAAAGTCAGCTTTCTTTGCCCTACCCTTAAAAAGGACAGTACAAGAATAAAAGTTACTGTAAAGAATAACCTTGACCATGAGCCAAATGTGACCTGCTGATACATGCATTAAAATCAACTACAGTTGTCCAAATGCATTTAAGAGAAGCTTTTCTACTGAATGTATTTCAGATAGAAATCCCCCTTTACAAGATCTTAATAAGCTACACAAATTATCAGAGAATCATATTCCCATAAGCCAAGGAAATTTTAAACTTCTCGACTATTTAAAAAGAAGTCAGGTTGAAAAGATTAGCAACTTTACTCTCTTTCGTGGGAAAATATAAAAAACGACAGATAAAGAGCAAGTTCTGATGCTGTATCAGCTCCCTATATCCTGGATTCCTGAATTCAGAAAATACAATTTTCAATGGAAAGTCCATTCCCCCATATTTGGACTGTGATCCTTTTCTGACAGTCATCTCTCAGTTGCAATGTTTCCCTGGGTTTTGTTTTCTACAGCATGGTTTTATAGTTGGAAGTTCGGGTAGAAGATGACATGAATTTACCAAAGGATTTAATTATAATGTTGCAAATTGGTCCTGGTTGTGTGTTTGAGACGTATACACATAAACAAGCAACAGTCAGAAGGGGCTGACAAGCACCTGCCTACACTGAAAATATTGTTTAATGTTGGGTTCTAGCAAAGTTTGACCCCTAGCTGCTGATAATGACCATGATTTGCAGTGAGTTGCGCTTGTGCCAATCAACATTGTATCTTCTAATTTGTGATTTCACCAAAATGAATTAACCAAAAAACGATTGTTCTTTTGAACAACCCTCACCTGATGTGCAGAGCCACAGCATCCCACTCTTTTTAACTAATCATTGATCTAGAGAATGCAGAATGAAAAACACATTAGCCTCCTATATGATAATAAAATGATGTCAGGACATTGAATTTTGTAATGAGGAACAGCCAAATAGTTTGCTACCACTCTGCTTCCTTAAACAGTGATGTTCATGAAATGGACATAGCTTTGTGCTTTACACATAGCTATGTGCTTTAAAAAAGATCAGAGCTAAAAATTGAAGGAAAAAAAAAAAGAAACCAAAACAAACCTAAGCCTCCTTCACCTGTCCCTCCTTCTACCCAGGCTCAACTTCTCTCCTTCACTTCCAACCTCTCTACTTCTCTACCTCTTCCCCGAGTGCCACAGAGGAATAGGAAATGAGAGTTGTAGTTAGTCCATAACAGCTCCTCTACGATGTTTCTTCCTTAGACTTTTCCACATGGACGTTTTCCACGTGCTACTGTCCTTTAGGATAATCCAGCTCCAGCATGGTTTCTTTATGGGCTGCAATTTCAGGGAATATGTGCCTACTCTGATATAGCTTTCTCCACGGGCTGCAGGTAGACAACCTGCTTCACTGTGGTGTTCTCCAGAGGCTGCATGAGAATCTCTGCTCCAGAGCCTGGAGCACATCCTCTTTGTTTTCTAGCTTGGTATCTGCAGAGCTCTTTGTCTCAGTGTTGCTGGGACTTTTGTTGTGGTGGTTCTGTGAGGGCATTTTGTTTCTTGTGCCCCCACCCCATCCCTGTCCCCCAAAATGTCCTCATTAGGTCCACAAACACTTTACAAGTTGGTTGTCCTACGTAAGGAAGCACCTCCTTTTTTATCAGATACGTCTAAGCCAATGAGTATATGATCCCCAGTAAGGCTGCACTTGCTTACACTTGCAAAATGATGATATTCTTTATCAAGGATACTTGCACTTACTCTTGATCTGGCTTAATATAAATTGTCAAATGAAGTCTTGAAGAACTTCTCATATTACAAATTTCCATTCTCTCCTTTTTTCTATGAACTCCAACACAAGGTTTTTTTTGTGTAAAACCTGTGCTTCATCTGTCAGAAATGCTAAATTTAGCAGTCACTTATGCTCTGTATGGGTAACAAAAGAGGAAGCTTTTCAGAGAAATGTTGCACAATATTTCAAAGTCACATTATTTATAGAAGGAGTAAGACATTCACTGAAGAATAAGATTGTTGGGGTTTTTTTTACTTTTTTAACTTATTTCAACTTTGCACTGTTTCAAGAGACAGTTGTTTTTGTGAATTTTTGATCATATGCAAGACTTCCTGTCTGAAAGAACTTCTCTGCCCAAAATGACCATCAGCTGCCTTCCCTCTACAACAGAGTGGTGATAAAGGGAGAGAAATTGAAAAAAAATCTTTACTACTAAAATTTATTTTGTGGTTAACTTTTTTTGTGGTGGAAGATGCTAAAATATTAATGAAGATAGTTGCCATCATTAATATTTAAATCATAAAATTCAAGAATTAGGAATGGATATTCAACATGTGCCCGAGTAATTCATAGCAAGATATTGTTCTTGTGGAATATATTAAGGATTGTTCAATAATTCTGGGTTTATAGAGATTGATCTTTCTTCATCAGATCAGATCCACACCACAAAAGATACAAAAGCCCAAGTTTTGTTTTTGAGAAAATATCTATATTAAAAGAAAGTTGTCAATTCTTAGTTGGATCCAAAATGATTAACTAAGGGCAAAGAATTTAATCTGTCTTTAAAAGCAGAAAACCAATACACCGTAACCTTAAGGTGTGATGTTAATACATTGCAGTTAATGGTTTGCCTCTAAAAGATTCCAGCAGAGTGGAGACGATATACAATAAAAGACATGGGGGCACTTTGTTTGCCAGGTCCTTGGACTGGAATACAAATTTCAAAATGTCTTCTTAACTAGGGGCTTCAGAACAATAAGCCAAGATACCCAATATTGATCATGACTCTGTGTAATGTTAGACTGGAGGCTGAATTCCTAGCTCTTCCTGCACCATTTTACACAGAAAACTAAAAAATAAAATTAAAAAAAAACAAAAACAATAAAAAAAACAGAAACAAACAAGCAAACAAAACCAAAAACCGAATCAACCAACCCACCAAAACCCCACAGAAACAAGTAAATAAAAGAAACAAAATTCCAACCAAACAAAGACAAAACTCACAAACAAACAGCTGTCATTTCATTTCTTACCTAATTTTTAAAAATCAAGCAAATGCAAATGGTCATGTGAAGGGACCTGATCATTTTGGGAGGCCTCACAAATCAGTCCTGTGTCTCAGATTAGCAGTGAGAAGTGTTACTCATCCCTCCTTAGTGAACATGGAAGCGTCCTCCAAGGTATCATCAAGGTGGTTTTTTTGGATCACAGTTTCAGAGCTGGGTGCACCTTCTCTTCCCAGTGTGCCCTTCATCTCATTCTTTGGAAACAATGCCACAATTTGAGGGTCATAACTCCATAATACGCTTTCCAGACCTACCAAGGGTGACATCCCACTGAGGTACTGCCAGAAGAGTGAGCCCTGTGGACTTCTGTGCCAGCCAGTCTCTGTGGGGTGTTGTTACAGAAACGCCAGGGCAGAGAATTGATCAGATATTGACCAATGCAGCTGCAAACAATGTTCAGTTACTTAAAGTTTTCCATGAACTTGCAAGGAGATCAATCAGAAGGGAAGGCGTGCTGTAGATCAGCCAAGTAAGATGTACTTTATTTCAGGAAATTTTGGAAAAAGTTGTAGCTTGCCAAACAGCCTTTAGCAAACATTATGCACTTGCGTCATTTGGAGACAAATGATGACAACCAGCTCTCGATACACCTGTGTTACAATTTGTGGTGCGATTTTTCATACTTGGAGATCAAGGAATATATCTTAACACATTACCTGAAGACAATTGCCACTGAATATTGTCACAGCTTTTCTGAAAGCTATGTTGGCCTTTATTCTGGACTTTTCTTATGTCCAGAATATTAAATTGGCTGGCTGTGTTTAATATAATGAATACACTGATAAAAGGAATTACAAGTGTATCCACACACATATATTGAAGAATTTTCCTGAAAATTTAAGTATTTTATCAAGTCCTTATACATAGGCAATGATATAAAAACTTTACTGGGATTAAGCAATAATTGCAGTCAATAACTGAAAAAAAGTGCAATTGTCTTCATTATGTGAAAAGGAAAAACAGACATTAAGTCAGTTCTGCTACTTTGAAAATGTATAAGCTTTTTTTGCTAATTGCAGTGTTGAGATGCTACAAGACACATAGGAGTCAATATCTAGTGTTCCTATTTTCCAGTAACTCACCTGTGTGATTGCAATTTAGCCTTTATTGTTATTTTGCTTTCTTGCAGATACTAAGAATAATTTTTCAATGTATGTATTATATCTTCTAAATTTTAGGAATATGCATGTTATTATGAATCATCCGTTTTAATAACTTGACATTCAGAAAGAGATTTTCTTTCTGATTTATGAAAATCTTTTGTCTCAATGTTACATATCATTGAGCTCTGTGCTAATAGCTTTCTGGTTTGGGGTAGTAGAAATTGCTGTCTACTGAATGGGTGCTCTGAGAGTTCTTTTGTTAATATCTAAAACTACCTGCAAAGATGTTCAAAAGAAACAAATCCTATTCTATGAGCCTTTAATACAAAGAGAATTATTTTTCTCCCAACTATTTTTCGCTGAGTGATTCTCAGAATGCAGAGATACTGATTTTAAAAGGAATCGTTTGACATTCTTGTTTTGTGTTTCAACTTGTGTTTTTAAAGATTTGGGATATAAGCAATTTGACTAAAATGTTCTGACAAATAAGTCCCTGCATCAAAGAGGTAAAATAGTAATAAAATATTCTAAGAGCTACAGAAGCAAGGAAGAACATCCTGGAGGGGCTCTGAGGTCCATTTGCCATTAATTTATTGGCACAACTTTGTGAATATTCCATTACAGAAACAACCTAACTAGCTATCTGTGAAATTTTATACGTTTGCCAATTGGTGATTTTCTTCTGAAACTGTCAGCACTTTTCACTGTACATAAGGCAACTTACTGTGAAGGATGAAAGAAAAAAAAATCAATAGCTAAATTTTTTTGATGTTGAAATGCAGGTATAGAAAATACTCTACTGAAAAGGAGCATAAGATAATTGAATCATATGAAAACACTGTCATATATTACTGTGGAAACAGGGAAACGGTAGAGTATAATACTATTTTTAATTTCTAAAGCAGTAGTTATGTTGCTCTTATGCATTCCCTGTTGCTGTTCATGGAAAAAGTCAAATTGCTGACACAGCCCAAGAACATGTCAATAAAATCCCATGCAACATTTTTGTTCATTGTGAATGTGTACTGCAGATCTTTCCTTAGGTACTTTGATGATTTTTTTTCCTAATATACAATGTTCATGAACATAAGCCGAACATGTGGAACAGTTTGACTTTCTGATATCAAGTCCCTCTCTACTCTGCCTCCAGTAGTGATTGATTTCCAGACCTAGATTCTACCTCCACTGATTAAACCAATAGTGTTGTCTTTCACTATTATTGAATAACATACATTATAAAATAATAATTATATTTTTAAAAATTCCTCATAACATGACAAGAAGGAATTAGTTGAATGTCTTGAAGCAAAGCCCAGCTATTCAATTGCAGTCCCTTTCGTCCCTCAGTTTACCAGCCAGCATTCCATAACTTTGATCTTTTGTTTAAAACTACTAGCAATATGGTCGTTTCAGACTTGGCTTTTATCCTTCTTTGCCTACTTGTGATTGTCTTCTTTGGCATACAGACTGATAACTGTATGGTTGAGGAAGGAAATCAGGATGAACAACAGGGTAATAGTATCTAGAAGTTGTTTCCTACACTATGTGAAGATAAAAGCATTGCATTGCACTGTACTATGACTATCATTATTTTTGCAATTATTATCTCACACCGCTTGAATATATCTATTCTTTCTCCAGAACAAAACAGTAACTTTGCCTTTCCCAAGTCCATTATTTTATCATGGACATTTTTAAAAGTAATGTTCAAAGTGGATGTAGTGTGAGATGTCTGAGTTATCATGTTTATCAATCATGAGCACTCTTCACAGCTCTTATAATGACTGAATCTGATTTATAATGTTTATATCACACAAAAACATATATGAGGTTATATTTATATATTAAAATAAGTATAGAAAGAAATGCATATTTCACACACAAAGTTATAAAATTCTTGCATTTCTCTCTGAAATGAGTATTTGAGCAGTACTATTTTAGTTTTCAGCAACACAATGGCCAGCTGAATCTGTCAGTCCTTTGAGTTTCAAACTGAACAAGGTCTGGCTCCACCAAGAAATCTATTTCTCACATAATTTTTTTCTTTCTCACATCTCATACTCATCCTATATCACACTCCATCTTTTCCTTTGCTTCCTTTTTTCCATAGTGTTTACATTTGTGAAATGTTTTGATGATGTTTTCTTTTTAGTATATGATGCTCACGAACACAGCCAGAGCATGTGGTTCTTCACATACTCTTCTTTGCAGTCAAAATCCTCCAGTAAGGCATACAGAAACTTTTTCAGCAAAGCAGGTGTCAATTATAAAAGCAGTTTTGTCAGAACCAACACATGCTAAAAGAAACATGTTGCTAGAATCAGCAACAAATAGTCAACAGGGGAAGAAAAATGTGGGGTTTTTTTTGGTTTTTTTCATTTCTTGAAGCATTCCTTTGACTTTAATAATTAAAAATGGTATCAAAATTTTCAGGTTTATGTTTGCTGGGAGGTTTTGTGTTTGTTTGTCTGTTTGTTCACTCTAACATAATGCCAAACAGGAAAAAAATCCACAAAAAATCTATTCCTGGGATAATTTGGAGCAAAAATCATTAAGTATTGAAATCCTCAGGTCAAAGAAAAATCCTGTTTTTAAGAAACACTGGTTTCATTTCACTTCACCATCATAATATATTTTTCTCTCCAAGGACATGCAGAAGTATGGACTGAACAGGTTTCTGTAGGAAGCTTACCCAAAGGGCAGAGCCTGCATTGGGTCACTGTCAAGTCTTGGCTTCTCATCACTCAGCAGCTGACCCTCACTGCTCCCTGAGGGTTAGAGATGAATGGTCAGGTATTTCAATAATTAATAAGTTTTTTTAATGTCAGGAAGCAATTTTCTTAGTTGGCCTTTAGAAGCGATGTTTCCTTCTTCACAGAAGGGGCAGCAGACCAGGGGAAAAAGGACCATGTCAGGAACCAGCCTGACTTCTAGCAGAGAGGAACATGAGACAGAACTCAAGGGAAGCTTTGACTTCTGTCCCTTCTCTCTATTGCTTCTAAGGAAGCTGGTCATAGTTTAAACCTGTCACCTTAGTTTTGTCTGGAAAATCATATAACATTTCCCACAACTGACGGAACCTACTTTAGTTACCACGTAAAACCAGCTTCAGTAGGCAGCACCTATCCTACTAAAGACTCAAAAAATATTTGAGATTTCCATACAGACCTTGGAAATTATCTTATCTGTTACCTGGAGAGAAATACTGTAAGTCTGTAGTAAGCTCTGCTAAAAGATGTATTTCTACTGAAGATGCAGTAGAGATATTTATGTTGTATGATGAGGAGAACATTTTGTTTCTCCTGATTTTTGTCTGATGTACATATTCCAGTCTTGAATTTAGCCTTTGGAGCAAGCTTATCATTTCTGTGATTATTTTTCTTTCCATTAATATGAGAAATGTTTGAAGTCTGAGCAACTCCTTTCATAAGAAAAAGCTTCATATCTCTGTGGAAACCCTCTTCAAAGCTTCATGTCACAGTGGGAAGAAAAGCCTTTTATAAAAGCTCACATTGTATGAAGCAATTATCTTAATCTCTTGGCACTGAGTAGATGTATAATTTTTAAGATATCTATGTAAGTGAGTAGGACTCCCCTCTGCTCAGGCACTTTGTTTATTTCAGGTTTTTTTCACTCTCATCATTGTTAGTATATAAAGCAAATGTATCTCATTAAGCCAAGAAATGTACATATTGCATGTTTAAAATAATAAATTTACTTTTTTTTTTTTTTTTTTTTTTTTTTGCAATAGTCAATTCAGACTTTGGAAAACAGTGTATTTAAAATTTATAGTTGTTTGAACCATTTTTTAAAGATCAAGGCAGTACAGGATAGCAGTATAAAATCCAACATCAAGGGGAAAATGCTTTTTTAAAAAAGTGAGGCCAGTTATTTTGTGTACATATGCACCTGTGTATTGGAGGTCTCTGTAAGTGATATACATAGTTACTGCAACCAAAGTACAGACAAATATTGTTAAAAATAGAGTTTTACTTGCTGTCTTGTAACAACATGTCTAGAATTGGTTTAGAATTAGTTGTGAAACTGTTATGTTCAGATACATATCTGAAATACCACTTCAGTTAAATCACTTTTGAAATATTTGAAACATAGATCTACAAAGATGCAAATTAATCAGTATTTAAAATATCATCTGCACCTAAAGTAATGGTGATTTCATGGTTGCAAATAAACTCAGAATATCAGATTTCAGCTACCAATAAGGAACATTTTGAGCTTCAACCAACTTAAAATTGACACAATCTGTTTTATCAAGTCACATAAAATAATAAAAATATTTAAGTACAAAATCATCTTAGCAAAGCTGTAAATTAGGGTGACATTCACTTTTCTCACAGCATTGTCTAGTGCTTACTATAAATTGTTTATTTATTGTCTCACTCTTGAAGAATATAGGACAGTTTCTTTTATGTTTAGACATTTTTACACAGTTTTCAATTTCCAAGAAGTTCTCACATGTTTGGAATCTTTGCTCATAACTGCCTAGCTTTAAAAAATAACCTCAAAGGCATTTATCTGTACTTCAGTGCTATACTTTAAATATTTTATTGGTGGTATAACTGAAGAAATAAACACAGCAAAGGAAATAAATAAAGCAAAAGAAATAAATATAGTAAAAAAAGTATTATTATTATTATTATTATTATTATTATTGTTGTTGTTGTTGTTGTTGTTGTTGTTGTTGTTGTTGTTGTTGTTGTTGTTGTTGTAATAACAATATTGTTACTGAAATCACTGGAATTTACTTTTGGTTTCTCAAACTGTCACCCTTAAGATCATCTGTCATTAGCTGACTCTTTATTCTTTATCCACTCATTGCTCATTGATTAGAAGTGCAGATGTCATCAGAAATATTCGTGACTCGTGCCAAGTGACAGACAAATCACAGGAGAGAAGTGAAGTAGGTATTTCAAAAACTGGAGTAGCATTCACATCTTTTACCTTGAATAAGATATAAAGAGATATAGATATCCACAGAACCAAGATTTTTTAGAGTTTTTTATGTGGAAATACTTTTTATGGTTAAGGTTTAATTTAAAACTTCAGTTATTGCTTCTTTTAAAATAAAAGGTTTTCTTAATTCTACCATTTTTGGGTTTTTTACCATCAACCTAAATCCAGGTATGTTAAAACATGTTTCTTCTCTCTTCCAACCCCAAAATAGATGTCTCTAAACTAGCTTTGAATCATGACCTTAACCTAAGGAAAGACATTTCCTATTGAACTATAAGCCTCAGTACCACAAGAATATTGGATTTTATTGATCGCTTAAATAAACTTAATTTGTGTTCAAGCAGTACTGTGATGAGTTGATAAAAGAGTAATTTTGCCCACTCTAAACCTATTCCACTAGGTAACATGCATTTGCATTTTGGTTCCAAATATTGATATTGTTATAACAGTGGAATTTAATTAGAAATTAAAACTATCTTCAGAGTCAATACCTGTCCAGATCTTAGACTTACTACTTTGTCATGACATTTTTCTGAGTGCAATTTTTAGCAGTTTTAATGCAACAATTTTTTAATATTTGTTCTCGTCTGTGTGCAACTTCTAGCTTTTTCTAACATGTACTAAACATAAGAACACAGGAATAGTGTCCTGACATCATAAGCGTCCATATTAGACAGTTGTTTCCATAAAGTGAGCGAGCTCCACTAAAAAAGTGATGAATGGTGGGGGATTTTTGTAGGAATTTTTTTCCTCCATTCATTTAGAAGGGTATTTTTCTCTTCTCTTCACAGGGCTTAGATGCTTTTCATATTCATAAGGACTGCCCTAATGGACCTGCAGCTCTGCCATCCGCCTTATGCTCGGAGCTCTCTGCCCTCATCTCCTTGTAAAATATTCCAATCCTCTTCTGCGCTGATTTTGTCTCTAACTTTGCGTCATCTGCGTTTCATTAGATGATCCTGCTATTTGCACTAGTGTCATTAGTAGAAAGAGACTGCCCCTCAATCTAAACGTCAAGGAATTCCAGAGACAAGTCTACCCAGAGAAATCATTGTCCTCTCAGCAAAGGTGTTTACACTCACTAGTATATTTTTTTTTTTGGTAGAAATTGGGCTACCTTGAATTTAATAGTGAATTCTTTTACACTAACTGATCCAAATATTTGTTAATGATGAGTATTCAAAATATTTGAGTACTGAAATATTCCAAAGTGTACTGGAAATGACAAATTACAAAATTAAAAGTTTTTATGAAAAATTCAGGGCTCCTACTGTTGTCCATAATTTTATCCAGTGAGACTATTTAGCCTTGATGGTTTGCTCATTGTGTGTTTTTTGTAGAATACACCAATACAATCTCTGGGATGATTTAAGTAATGCATACCAGCCCACTCTCACACACAGAAGTACATGCTTGCTCACTAATTGCACGCAAAATAAAGTGGCTGTAAACTCATAAAATTATATTAGCTGGAAGTTACTGATAGGCACTATCTTCACTAACATTGGTAGTGTAATTCATGCTTATCTGCCAACTTTCATATTGGTAAAGTACTTTTAATGGCCATAAAAGATCAAGAACAAGCTTTCTTCAAAAAGTCTATTAAATAGTCATGGGGTGGATATCTATATTCTACTTGCACCACTGAGCACAAAAATATAGTTGTTGTTTTTTCTCCTGAGGCAATTTCTAACCATAAGGCAGTCATTGAGAGAAATTGCATCCCTAGCTCCTTAAGGCTAAGCATCTTTCTACTGTAGGAAATGCAATCTAATTACACTGGCAAATAAGCAGTCTTCTCAAATTGAATTCCATGTGACAGTAACATGTGATGACATTTAGCAGTGTTTATTTCTTCGGAGTTTCTTTGTATTGCAAGAACAGTCTAACCTGTACAGGAAAAATATCTTGTTCTAATTCCATGTGATTTTGTGCTGTCTAAACAGAAAGCCTTATGGAAAATATTTTGTTTCAGTAGAGGTGTTTATGGAATTTCAGTAACAATATCTACATTGGAATATGAGACTTAACATACCACTTAAAAAAAAGACATTAAAAGTTTTTAGTCTCTTGATTTGAAAACCTTTGCAAGTAGGGGCCTAACACCAGAGATAATCTCCCAAATCTAAAAATCATGTTTAATTAGAATAAGGTAGAACAGCAGGGAGAAAAGCCTTTAGAAGCCACTATTTTTACATTGGTTGCCACTTAACCAAAGACACAAATACTTAATGTGTGGTGATAAAACAGACAACTACTTTTTATCCTGGCTTTTAAATAAAGCAGTGGCTTTGGGGAACTATCTGCTGATGTTGATTGTACAGAACACTGCCTTACTATGGGTTTGAAATTAAAGAAGAAATTTCAAAGGCAGAACAACTATTCCAGTTGGAGAGCTTTAGAGATTTCATGGTTATTGCACTGAATTTAAGATATCCTTATTGCCCTAGAGGTAGGCTATATCCATACTTCAGATGGCACTGTAGCATCCTGGTAAACTTAGTTTAAATGTTTGAATTCAGATACCAAGAGCAGGCAAACAGCAGCTGCACAGAGCTCTTGCAGCTGCACAAATGTGCATTAATTTACCTCTGCTGAGAAGGCCCGATAATTCCCTCCAGCTGAGCTCTGCATTAGCATGGTTAGGCTACCTGCTTTCCTTGAGTTATGTTGAGTAACTTCACAGTGCAGGCAAATACAGAGTAAAAGGGATCACCAAGGCTTGAAAGATATGAATATGGTGAATGGTCTGAGGCTTACCAGCAGTTACAGGTACCCAACAATATAGGGGTGTCCAAAGCATATAACAACGTGCAGTGCTTACTCTTCCTCTGCATCATGATATCATGTAAGAATGCATGTGCTCTGCATTATTTCTGTCTTAAAAATGCACCACTCTGTTATAGCTTTAGTGTGGATTTCATCTTTCTGATTCAATAGGAATGGCAGGAATAGGGTTGAAGCAGAATGTCTTCTAGGACACAGCAGAAGTACTCTGTTCAATTCCTCTGTTTCCTTCCTCTGTTCTGTCTGTAGAAGTGTTTGATTTCTTCAATATTTTTCCACAGGAACTATTCATCTGATTCTTAAAGCCTTTTCAACATTGCTCTCAGGAAATGCTTTCTCTGTCCAATAATATTTGTGAGAGATGGTGTAAATGACCACCATATTGATATTAGAATTGTGTGAAATGATATTGATCACTGCTTCATGTTTCACCAGCTGACAAGGGTGGATGACTGGTAACGATAAGTCTGGGGAAAAAAAGTCACATCCAGTTTTCTCTGATTTTTGAAAAGAAATTTTAAGAATAACTCCTTTTCTAACGGAGTAACCTTTTTCTAAATGTCTCATTCCTGTGTATCTCTTGTCAATCTCTTGATCTCTAAGGATATTTGCAAAGCAAATCTCTTTCTATTAGAGGCAGATCTCACCATCTTAGTAATTCTTTCTCCTTAAGCAATCTCTTTTATTCTTTCCAATGTAGTTAAGTTATGCATGTGAGCAGAATACATCATTCCATCTGGACACTTCCAGGTTTCTTAGTGTTTGGGTTGCTAGCTGTTTTGGTCCACCAAACATGTCAAGAATTCACTTGTCTGGAACAAAGAAGTCTAAATGAAAGAAAATGTAACCTTTATCATCTCTGATCTTCTTCCTACTATGCACATCCTCACTCTCCCTGGAACTAGAATACAACATAAAAAATATGCAGACTTCCAGCTTTAAGATGACAGGACTTTCCCTGTCAGGTCAAGAAATCATTTTCCTTTTTTATTTGCTCTGTATGTCTCTACTCATTATGTCTTGATCAAATTCCCTTCTCACATGGTCCACAACTCTGCTTGTTTACTGCTGTAAGTTTAACTGTTCTGGTCTCATGAAGATCCAGACTGATGTTCTCTCAGGTAACTTTCTTCCATAATTTCTATGAGACTCCTTTTAACAAACTGTTGGTGTAAAGACTGATGTCAGGTTTTCGCCTGGTCCCTGAACTATCTAATAAGTTGTAGTATATTTTCTTGTTTATTCTTTCTTTTTAAAAACACATCTCTTTAAGGCATATGAAAGTCTACAACATGTAAAGAATATGCATGTTATAGAACTAGAGAGTTCCTCTTTATTCCAAAAGAAAGACTATGTCATACAAGATTATTCCTAATTACTGTCCAGGCTGTTGGTAGAAACTTATTTTGTAAAATGAACTTTAGTTAATAAAGCAACATTTGGTTTCTTTAAGCTTGAACCCAAGGTGAAACTTCTGTTTAATTGTGTTTTACTTTCTGTACAAAGCAGAGGTCTGAGAATGCTTTGCAGTGTTTTATGACAACTGCTTATTCTCAAATGGAGCTATGAGTAAAACTGTATAAAACACTTGCAAAAGGAGTTAAGAAACTTAGCAACACTGCAAGTTATATTTTCAGAATCAGTCAGCAAAAGATGTCTTTTCATTCAACTAAAATTCTCACTGATTTTAAATGCCATTTATTGTAAAAATCTTTTCTCTGAAAAAGATTAGGGTTCTGTTGCTAACCATTCTGAATTTTGTATAACAGTTCAACAATAGATTTGTCTTTTTAGCCACATGATTCATATCCCTGAATGCTTTTATCACTTCTTTCCTTTTACAGTAATAGCAAACTTCTACAGTTGGTCTTCAATTCCACTTGCCTTTTAAACTCTTCCTACAGTAAATAAGAAAGATCAGTTTCACTTCTGACTGCTTCCTGGTGACAGCTGTCACTGCCCTTTTGTTTCTGTGCATGGTTTTGGTCACTCTTTTCTCCCTTATGTTGACACTCAGTATTTGGAAAATCAGCATGACAATATCCTTCTGCAAACCTCACAATCCATTAAACCTTCCTAAGGAACAGTAATAAAGCTGAAAATGCACAGCAAGGACTACCTGTCGTATCTGCTACCCTGTAATTCACTTTGCTTTTTATTTATGACCACAAATTATCCCTCGAATGTGTGTCTATCTCTGTGATAAACTTCAAGCAAAAAATACTGGGCACATTTTTGTCCTGAATTTGTATAATAGCTACAACAGTAGCTACACAAGACTACCTTGTTGGAACAAATGAAAACAGAATTTTTATTGAGATCTGGTAGAGTTACAGAACACAAACACTATTGTGTTACATATTCAGCCTTAAATCATGAAACCACTTTCACTCTGGTATGTCCCACTGCTTCAAAAGGACAAACACTCTGCAAAATCTACCAGTCAAATGAATTCTATCAAGATGAAAAAATCAATATCCTGCTGATTATGTTAGACCAACTGTTGGAAATAACAAGATTCCATTTAGAATTAAGAAACAACAACAAAAAAAAAGAAAGCAAAATCTTTCTAAAAAAGATTTTACTTTGAACTATTTTTTAAGCAATCCACATTTTCCTTTTAAATATTTGTACCATAGTGTATATTTTTTTTAAGGACAACAATTACTTCAATCTAAAGTATGGAAATATTTTAGCATTTATTTTCTCAGACTCTGAGTAGCATATTTGGTCTTTTAGAAGGCAAAACAATGAAAAAATTTTGTTCATCAGGAAAGGTTATCAAAAAGCAAACAAGAATCTCCATGACAGAGGAAAGAGAGAAAGATGTTCATGTTCTCTTTCAGGAATAATGATGCTGATGTTCACAAATTTGCTTTTCTATTTTGTCTCTGCTTAACCTTCACTCTCCCAAGAGGAATAACACTTGCCACTGACAAATTATTCACATTGTGTCAAATGACACTAATCAAGTAATTTATTAGCATAAGTTTTCAACTGTTCCTCAAAACAACAGCTCTAAATAGACAATTAATCCTCAAGTCATGCTGTGGGTATTAATAGCAGCCGAAATGGAGAAGGACAGTTTAGCAGGAGCAATTTGGTGAATTGGGTAAACAATACACATAACCTCAAGTAATGATTTATTATTTATCTATCTAATATTCAGGTTGATCTATACAGTCCATAGGACAAAAAAAAAGTTTATTGTGAAGATCAGCAAGAAAATACAGCATCAAGAAAATACTGCTCACCACTTCAGAGAAAAGGGAGATTATGAACATGATATTTGTAATAATTTTATTTTAAAAATAGATAACAGTTGAATTATTATTTGAATCATAAAGAAGATTTTAATTTCCTTAGTGCAGCTTCACTTGGTTTCAGACTGATATTGTCACCAGATTTTCAGAATAGTCCTTCATCATTCCCTATCTGCAAATCAGTGTCAACAATTGGACACTGACAGTCCCCTTCAAAAATTGGCTTTATACTCTTACTCTGCCATTTCTTTTGCAAGCTCTTTGTTCACAGTGGTCAACTGCAAAAGTCCTTGATAATCATTCTGTGGCTATGTCTAAAATAAAGATCAAAGCACTGTGCAGCATGACTTGAGCAAGCTGTCCCAAATGACACACAAAAAAGAAATCTGCCTACAAAACGCATATTTTTGGTCTGGAAAAAATACAACACATGATTCTGATCCTAAAAATCTGATTAACAGTAACCTTGAAAAATCATATGAGTTCTTCCACCATGGTTTATGCTATGGATTGTTGGTATCTCAGCTATTCAAAGAACAAGTTTATCAGTCTCATGTTTAAAACTTCATTAAAAATATTATCAAACAGATTTCCTCTTCTCACATAAACAAATTTTAAGTTTGAGTTTAAGTTTAGTATTTGCCACATCTTTTGGAGGAACAAAATTATCACATGAGATGAGCAACCTAAATTAATGCATCCATGACAGAGACACCATCACCTACTATTAGCAAAATTTTGATTCAGAATTATCCCTAATTTTTTATTTCTACGTACATTGTTTCAGACTTACTAGCAGATCATCATTCCTAAAAACTATCATTCTCTATAGCTGTCTGAACAAAGAACAGTATGCAATCAGACAAGTTTGTCACAGTTTCTATTGGTTTACCTCCTCCCTGACTCTTCTGGTTAAATCAAGTTTATGTGATTAAATCGTAATGAGATAATGAGGAGTATAGCAAATGAGTGGATGTTCTGGTAATATGTAAAGCTCTGGTTTTGTCATTTGCCCTTTCTTGGCAGAAATCAGGTTGTGAACATAATTTCCAAGTGCTAAACAAGGTTGACTCCATCTCAAAATGAAGCGGCTAAGGAAAAAATAACTAATTTGAAACAAAATTATGACAATGAAACAGAAATACTAATAGTATGTTGATCATACCATGTAATATTGCAGAAATTTAACAGTAAGAAATATCTGGCATTACTAAGCATGTATATTGTATTTTATTATTATTATTTCTGTTTCACTGTATAAAAAACCCTCCCATACTTCTATGCATTTAAGGAAGACTACTGAAAGCAAAGTATGGTGATGGTTTTTATTTTTTCTTTTGTTAGAACATAAATTGCCTAGATATATGTAGGGACTCTAGGCCAGAAAGTACCCAGAGAGCTGCTACTGAGAGCATCACTGAAACTTAGGTGCTTCTGTATTTGCTCAACTAATTCTTCAGGTTAAAAGCAATCACCTTCCTGAAAAAAATCTGTAGTTACAAAGCCTCTGCCAAGATTGCATTGCAGCAACCTCCAGCTGTCTGAGTTATATTTGAAGCTCTGATTTCTATGCTGATGAATACACTCTCTGTCAAAAACTGAGAACAGCAGTAGTGCTGTTCTCCTCTGTGACATCTTCATCCTGCCTGACAACTGTTTTTCTTCTCCTCCTCCTCCTGGGCTAGTAGGAAGATAGCTGCTGAGAAATAGTTGGGTTCATTCTGTTTCCATCAGGCTGACCGTATTTGTTACTTCTTCCTTCCCTCTACACGTTATATCTTTCGACTAACTGCTGTTCCACTCGCTTCTGTGTTTCCACTGATACTATCATTGCCTGGAAGAAATCAGGAAAACCCAGATGAACAGGAGGCAAGATCTTCATTTATCACCTGTAGAGCTGCTGTGCATCTTGTTCCTCACTCCTTGCATCCTATTTTTAAACCAAGCACAATTTAATTATTGTTAATTGAAATTACTTTGAGTTTATTTCACACCCACATTTGCTTACTACTGTGTTGATTGAACAGCTGAGCTATAATTTTCATTGTTGGAGCTGGTTTTGGAAGGACAGCTCTATCTGTGTATGGTGCAACTGAGTCTGTGGTTTTTGCATGTGTTTAAAATTCAGTCAACATTTTGGTGTGCTATAATAACACTTTAGAAACATGTCTAATGTGATTGCCTGGATGTGTGCCATGAAACTGCAGTCAGTTCTTTGTGCCATGAAGTATTTTCTTCCTGTCTACCCAGACACACATATTTGGGTACTGTCAAGATATAGGCGTCCACTGAGTATCACAGTTGGCGGGAAATAACTGATCATTCCGAAATCATTTCCCCTGGAGTCCCCTCCCAAAAAAATTCACAAGTTCTTGAAGACTGACTGAACATTAATCTGCAGGATGTGCACTATTGCACCATTCTCATTTCTATGTATCATTGCAGGAAAAGGTAGGCAAATCAGATGTTGCCAAAATATAAGTGGTAAGAGGTAGGGTTTGATGGAAAATAATTTGCAGCATTCTTCTTTCACACAGAGGCATGAGCTCAATGAAACATGCATGAGGGCAACAGCCTAAAATTATGATACTTTTCTTCTGATAAGCTAGAAAAATGTCCAGAATTCACTGAAACTGTCAGGAAAGCTTAAGTGGAGACACCACAAACATTCCTTCTATTTAGAAATTTCACAGACTTTTGAAAGTGTGCATTATACATCTAGAATAAGGGAGGAAAACCAGAAGAGAATCAAGGGTCATTTCTTTAAATATTTCTCTCATATTTTGGAATCAAAAAATAATGTCTGTATCAAGAATAGTGTGGCCAGAAGGATCAGGAAACAGATCATTCCCCTGCATTTGGCAATGGTGAGATCATGGCTCAAGTGCTGCATTTTGTTTTGTCCCCCTCAATTTAAAAAGGACATTGAGGTGCTGGAGTGGGTCCAGAGAAAGGCCACAAGGCTTGTGAAGGGTCTAGAGCCCATGTCTCATGAGGAACCAGGAGGGAATTGATATGAACCACCCCCATGAAGGCCAGGGTAACCCAGGTTCTCATTAATAGGTCCCATGGGGCAAATTAGAGTGAAACAACAATGAATGATTAGTGTTCGTAATATAGAAATATACAGGTTTTATTTTTGAACAACGTAGTTTCAATGAAGGGCAGACAGATATATATCCATTTTGGTTATTATTTAGAGTAATGTAGCAATATGAAAGCATAAAGTTATAGCTTGAAAAAAATCTGTAAAGATAGAAAAAGAAAGGATAAGTGTAGAAATTTAGAAAATCACCACCCATGGATCTCACAACAAGATTTGGTTGTTGTAATTTAGTTGTCCATTGGTGGAAGTGATTGTCTTGATCTGTCAGGAGTGGGGAAAGGGACCCTCAAAACACAATCTGGTAGGTTAAAATACACTCAGGCTAGATGGGAACACCCTGGTGACTCTCCTGTGTTGGGCCAAGTTTTGCACAGTCTCTTGCAATAGACACTTTTGGATCATGTGCAGTCCTCTGGTGGAAGGCTTCAGGAATGAATGTGGGCATCTCTGATGGTTTATGACACCTCCTTGGATGCCTCTTATATCAGTGCAGTTGAGCCAGTTATACTCCATTGGACCTTCCCTGGGGGAAGCAGTGTGGGGCAGTTTTTCAGAGATTTGTGTAAGGGAAGGCAATTAGCTCTCTTAAAATCCCACACTTCAGGATTTGCCTCTTATTGGACTCAAAGTTTGGCTTTTAGCCCCTAGGTGATGATAGTTCACCCCCTCTGTCTTATGCAGACCAGCCATTACACACCCAAAACTCACCTCCTCCCGCAAGGGATGCAAACCAAGTCTCAGCAAAGCATCCTGGCACCTCCCGAAATGAGCAAGCATTCTGAGTAATTCATCACTAATAGTCCAGTCTCTCAAGGGAGCTGGGTTTGTTTAGTCTAGAGAAGAGGAAGCTCAAGGGGAACCTCATCGCTCTCTACAACCACCCGAAAGGAGGTTGTCATGGGCGGGGGCCATGTCTTCTACCACATGTGCACTGAGAGGAACAGAGGAAATAGCCTTTGTTGAGATGGGATATTCAGATTAAGTATTAGGAAAAAAAAAATACTGTTAGGGTGTGCAGACGTTGGAATAGGTTGCCCAGGCAGGTGGTGAAGTTCAAGAAGCATCTGGATGTGGTACTGGGTGATGCTTTAGTGATTTAGGTGTCTCATTGGTAGTCCTAGGTTGATGATCTTGAAGATCTCTTCATGAGAAGAGATGATTCTATGATCTCTTCATCATGAGAAGACCTAGAGGATTCTATGACTTTCTTATTCAAACATTCATTCAGAAACAAAAGAATACATTTCAGTGTATAGAAATATCCTTTACAATACTGGTGAAAATTTCTAGTGCCAAGTATCCATAACACCAATTTCAGTTGATTCATATTTCACAAAGTTTCAGGATCTGTGAAAGGATGCTCCCTTCTGGTTTCAATACTTTCCTAAATATTATTTTAATAGATATCTGAGGGACAAAAAGAGGAATAATTGTATTCTTGAGGGAAACAAATGTACATAAAATTCTGCAAAGTCTACTACAACAAATTACATATCACCTTTTTAGACATGTAGGACCCACCCCATGCTTATACAATAAGAGTTTTAAAGTCACCCTTGAGAGGAAAATATCAACTGTCTCGTTTTTTTCTGACTTATTAAACAATTTATTCACAACATTTCATTATCCAAAAAAAAAAAATCCTAGGCTAATTTCTCTCTTTAAGGTTTCTCTTTTCTGCTGGAGGTGGTATGCAAGTAAGAAATTTTTAAAATATGCAGTCCAGGCAATGCCCCAGATTTTACCATCATTTCTCAATTAAAAAGTAGAAGGGGCATCACTGGGCTCAGATTTTTCAAAGAGTTATGAAATATTGCACATAATCCTGCAGATAGGTTGTGCCTTAGGCAGTTAGGAATGACTCCAACAGATGAGAATTGTTTCTTTCAGTGCTGACTAGAATAAGAGAATGCATAAAAATAATTATGCTTCATTCTTGGTTCACCTAGACAGCTCAGCAGACCAGTACATGAAGCCCTGTGATGTGATGCTGTATCAGCATCTGAGTACAACTCTCCAGTTTAGCCCATTCCAAGAAAATTATTAAGGAAGTTTTTCTGGTTGCCAGGATTGCAGTTTAATCTAGCCCTCAGGTATATAATGAATAGGGAGATTAGGACTTGATCAATCACAGCCCCTCACTTTACTCTAAAAACTTATTTAATGGAGTGGAATAAAAATATCTAGCAAACAATATTTGGTAGTCCTTTAAAATAAATATTAAAATGTTATTTTGCATCATCCAACGCAATACCATCATTCAAAATAAAAAGTCCTTATTCAACCTTTTTGTTAAAAGATTGAGACATTTAACCCTCATAAATCTACAAAGGGGATCTATGCCTTCAATATTAGAATGTACAGAAGTAATTAGGCTGACATGTCCAAAGTGGATTTCTTGAGAATCTAGGATAAATAACGAGGAGAGTGGAGAAATTTACCTATTGGTTCTCATGTCTGCTCCGTGGAAGGATTTATCCATTTTTCAATATACTTAAAGAAATTCCATTAAAGTTACAGAAAATCTCTAATTTGTTTAGTCATCCTCATTCAGTCAAAATTACCAGGGAATATAGTCACTCTTACAAAATCAATCTGTCAGTTTTTCCCCCTTCTCTGTGCTTGTTCCTAGTATTTAGTCTTATGGAAAATGTAGAAACAGTAAACTTGAAAAAAATTAATAATCTAAGGTTTAATTTCTTATGTAAGCACACAGGTATCTAATTACCATTCCTTTTTTATCCCCATCATGCAAATATTTGATCTCCTAAAACTTAGGGTTTGAGCTTTCATCCAGAATCTTAGCCTTAAGTTAATAATCTAAATCAAACTGTGAATTCTAAGAAGTAAAACCAAGTCCTGTGTAAGTCAAGTCCTCTTTTTCCAAAGATAGCCAGAAGCTACAAAGGGCATTTCACGCCATTGCAGCTTAGGTTTCTCACACTAGTAAGGTATTTTGAAATGGGCATGAGAAGAGGAAGCAGGATAAGATACATTCTCCACTCTCCCTTCACAGGTGATGCCATATGGTGCAGCTTTGTGCTGGTGTATGTACATCTTTCATTCTTTCCTTTCTCCCATGGGCAACCATCCATCATCCATCACCGCACTGTGTTCAGCATTCTGCCAGTACAACCTACACCTCTCCAGGGGTACATTCTGCTTCAGGTATGCACACCCCAACATTATTGCTTATTTTCTACAGGCCAGCATGTTTCCCTGTGCAATTTAGCTTCATTAGACTTACTGTATAGCATGCACAGAAAGATCATTTCTCTTTTAAAATGTCTCTGTATAAAACATTACAAATTCAAATTAGGAGTTCATGGCTTAACAAGAGATAATCCTGGCCTTTCTCAATGTAAGATCAGCAAAGATTTTTCCTTTACTGGCAAAACACATGGTCAGTGAATAATGATTTTAGAAATTCTATTATTATTAAAAGCACAATGCAAATGGTTTCAGCATGTGCAGCAACCTTACTTTTAAATCCAAATACAAAATTGAAAAATATGAAGTGTGCCAACATCAAAAGCAGCAGCTCACTAGGTAATAAGATGAAAACTGTGTGAAAACTCAGGGAAGCATTTGAAAATTACATCTCGAATAACAGTAATTGTAATAATTATATAAATATTTCATATGCTAATAGCTCTATATGTATTTACAAATCTATATATTCACTTTTATAAACCATATATATATGTAATAATCTCCCTTTATAGGAGGCTTTTATACATACACATACATGTGCTTTTATAAATGCATGCATGTATACATGTGCATGAAAGCTTCATTTTATATATATATATATATATATATATATATATATCTCCAATAGTTATTGATTTGAAACTGTGTGCATTTTTTACTTTTCTTTTACCAAATACAATCATAGGGCAGCGGTAGGTGTGGCCAACAGGGTATGCTGATTATGGTTAAGTACAGACTGACCTTTTAGAGAAGCAGCAGTGATTTGCATATGGTAATCTCTGCTCTGTATATTTTCCACCTCACTTTCTTGCTCTCAGACTTGTTAAATTAATAAATCACATTGTGGCTGATATAACTAACAAGAGAGATCGTTTAGTGAAGTGTGGATCAGTATATCCTGTTTGAACAGTATGTGATATTTACAAAATTCCTTTCTTTCCTGCAGGGAAAGTAAAAGCTTTGTCAGCTCTACTGTGCCAAATGCATTCTCCTGCAAATGGTACTTCCCACAAAACAAGAATAGTGAAAATCTTCACTCGCTAAGAGCCACTCAAGTTATACCTTACTGCACCACAGTGGAAGCACAGACATCTGTCAGCATGGCAGCCCTATGCAGGGATCAGTAGCAGAGCTGAGACAATGCTGGCCAAGACATCGCACCACGTTTGTGAAGTACATTCTGTGAGCAGGCAAACGGGAGGCAAAGAGCCAGGGAGGTCTGGGGTCACTGAGCCCATGATTGCTTTGCCCAGGGGCTGGAACCACAACATCAGAAATGTCTCCAAACTCCTCTGGGTGAGTAGGCAGAAATCTGGAGCTGAGCCCTGTATCCTGATCTATCAGTGAAACAGTGCCAGTAAAAAATGTTTCATCCTCAAAATTATTTTGGCAAATAAATATTAAAAATACAATTCCACGTTCACTTCTAGGTTACAGGGAACATAAATACAGCTTGTTTTTTCAGGCTCCATGCCCCAATTTTTGTAGGCTCGCTTCCTGTGAATTTTAGTGTAATTGCCTGCTGCTGTGTTTAAAAGCTAACACTTAAAAGAAAAAATCTTTTAGCTGGGTCCCAGTCAGGCCTCCAGAATTAATATTCTTCTGACAAAAGAAAATGTGGTCCTAGTGCATGCAGTGAACTGCAGGGGAACGTATTCGTAGTTAGATGCCTAAGTGGCTAATTTGAAACTGCTGACACATGATCAGACAGATACAGTGTCTAAAACCTAGCAATTAAATGACATTGAAAATGAAAGGAAGTTTCAAACTCAGTTTGAGTTCATCAAGGCAAAAAAAGCACTCTAACATTTGAAATTTCAAGTACTGAAGACTACTCTTAGGGTTTTCCAATCTAGTATTAATACTTAAAAAAAAAAAAAAAAATCAATATTTAGTAGGCAGCAGGCAATCAGTAAACTAAGCACTGAACTAAACTAAGTTTAGTATTCTTTCTACAGAAAATTGTGACCTACACTGCTAGACAGAATATAATAATAATTCAGAGTTATGAATGCATGTGCTGCATTCTTCTATAAGGCTATTTAATACAAGTCTGCCTCCTATAAAGCTATTTAATGCAAGCTTGCCTCATGCTGGTTTCCATTTCCACTGATGTTCTCTACAGCTCATCTACTCTAAAAAGAGCCAGATCTATTTCCAGGATATCCAGGGTAAATTGAAGGGATCAAATTACTCTTGCCTGTCACAGACCAGGCTCAGCTCTTAGTTTTGGTAGGTGGCTTTTGACCCCCAACACCCTCAATATCTATAAGGGCTGCTTAGCTGCTGCTCATGCACTTTGCAATATCCATCAAAACCTCCACAATAATAGCATGACTAGAAAAGTGAGGATGTGCAATCAATGTACAGTTCTATATTACAAATCAATACTTTAAGTGCTTTCCTACATTTTCAAAGCAGAGACAGAAGTTATCAAGAGTGAAACAAACCCACAATAGATTTTGAGAAATTGGAGAGGGCTTTTCCATCCTGAATAACTCCCCATTTTTTCTGCTTTATATAAAAATTCTTCAACACAAACTATGAGGGGTTTTTTTTGTTGTTTATTGTTATCAGACTCAGCTTCATGATTTTTAATGGAATTGTATATGTCTGCAACAATTATGGCTTTTGCTTTCTTTTCCACAACAGCCTAGCTTTGTGACTCAAAAAACACTTGTTGAACCTATCTCTTTATCCTAACATAAAAGCAGCAGTGTTGGACGGATTCAGTAAGAAAAACTCAGAAGAGGTTGAATATTCAGCATCAGAATTAAAATGCAGATTCTTCCTCTCTATCTGGGCAACACTAAGGTTGCAAATTGAAGACATTCTAGGGGTAGGAGAGTTTATGAGTGTTATTTATTAAACTTCTAATTATTGAACTTCTACATCATGTGAGGATGAGCCTTGATCTGTTAAGTTAATGAACAGAAGTTTCTACATGCTTAAAAAAGATACCAGGATATGATTACCAACCCTAAAACTCCAATAAATGAGCAGGCAAATATGGATTTTTTTCAATGAAACTGATCAGACAGACTACAGAAATATCTGAAGAGGGAGTCACAGTTGTTTTTATGGCTTGCAAAAGTGATGGTAAAAATTTTGGAGTTTTTAAAGTGCTCTCAGAATATTCCCATATTCTTCCACAGCTATACTTTATCTGTTATGTTCTAGTTTCACTGAGAAATGCAATGGGAAGATGAGGCCTTGAAGAGGCCTGAAGTTAAAGGCTAGTTCCATTTATCTTTCCCTTAAAAATATGTTTGGGTTTTAGTTACAGTACTTTGTGATAGCAGTTTGAGAATGAAATAGTGTCAAAATCTTAAAGATTTAGGGATCATAATATGAAAAATAACAATGGATTATATTGGAAGTGTATATTTGTTCATTTACACACAGTACAAAGGATGAAATTTGGAAATTCTTGCTCGAAATCCTGTTCTTTTCCAGGTTTATAATTTCCTTCAGAATAATTAGTAGGTGAAGTTGTGAAGTTCACAGACCAGATTTTCTAAGATACTAACATATCTAAACATGCAGCTGAGTATCTAGAAGGACTTGCTTTAGGCATGTAAATTAAAACCCTCAGTTTTAAATACGAACCTATGTGAAGATTACTTTGAATACAGGAACAAAAATTTTCATCTTCTTAATCAATGACTGACACATTCTGAGATGCAGAAGAAAAGGTACCAATGAATGAAGAAATTAACCTTTTCAGATGAGTCAGCTGAAAATTTCCTGTATACAGTTGAATGATAAATGCTAATTTTTGTGCAAGGCATGTTTCCTTGATTGTAGGTGAAAAATCTATCTGTACATTCAGACAGAAAAGAAATAGGCAGAAACTACCTACCATAACAATGTAATAAAATAGGTTGTTACTATCCTAATACATCTAAACAGAAATAATTAATACAATTTTAAGCAAATGGAAAACTATAAGGGATAAATGCAAGTTATGGCAGCATCAGACTCCAGTTTATACTGAGGTACTTGAGTATATAGTTGCGTATACTGAGGTTTTTGGACTCCACAACTATATTGCTATGAGACATAAACTAGCTAGTTTTACATCATCTTGCTAGCACTATTCTATATTACACACCTCACTGTGGCTTCATTGAAGGCATACCCTCTCAAGCTATGTTGTCAAAAAGCCAAAAATTCAGTTTCAACTTTTCCTACATGGACTATGTGGGGGTTCCTAAAGTGAAATACACTTACCTCTTTGTAGCCTCCACTGGGACCTGCAGTTCAAGTCCTGTCCTACATGCAGACACTGTCCTTGTGCCAGCATATCATATAGTCAGCTGCAACTTGTACTTCATACCAAGGACACAACAGTGCTTAATGGCCATTAAAAGTAATTAACTGTCTTAGAAGTTACATGTTTGGCAGCCAGTGCATGTGACCACCCAGCAGAAGTGTCTTTCTGTAAGCCATCTCACACATAAACCATAATCCCAGACCTCAGAGCTGTTGAAAACACCTTTGTAGCCACTTTGATGTGATCAAAATTCCAGTCAGAGACTGGAATTTTTCCAGCAAGTTTTCCACTCAGAAAAACGTTGGTAAGACAGGTTGGTAGCTGCCTGGTTTGGATACTTTCCACAATGAAGTATTCTCTGTACCCGTCACTAGTAAAGTCCAGGCTCTGTGAATCTATCGAGGATTGTATTTCCTGTCCTCCCTGATACTATTCATCATTTCCCACAGCATGCCAGACCTTAAGACAAATATTCTGTCTTTGTCATAGATCAATAATTAAGAATCCACCTCCCATCTACTGTCCCCTCAACATCCAGACAGTTACTGGCACAGAAACAGGAGCACACCATTTGAGGTAGAATATATTTTCTGGGCACAGCAGACATTCCCCTCACAATTTCAACCACAGCAGTTTTACCTTAGTTTGCAAAAACATAAATTAGATTGCAGTTCATTATTTTATCTAACACTGAAAAACCAAGCCACAGAATTCACCTCCATCAACCTTCTGCAACCTTGAATTTTAAAATACTGGAAAAATACTCTGTGGGGAGAGGTTCTGTTCTCTTTCTTTGTCTCATGTTTACAAGATATGGTTTTGTATTCTTCATGTAGTGGTAATAAATATCCTTCTTCAAAAAAATTAATAAAATTAATTCAACTTCTGTTTTCTTCACGATCATTGACATCTTAGACATACACAGGCACACAGCACATGCACACCTGAGCATTTGTAGACTTCTCTTTTCTCAAGCAGAAAATATTGAAGGAACATAAAAACAATAATAAGGAAAAGTATAGAAACAAACCAACAAGTCATTTCCTAGCCCCTGGATATAGATGGACTTCCTGATCAAGAAGTAGAATTTTCTCACAAAATCAAAGAAAATTTACAGTAATTTCACGACTAGAAGGTGCACACTTTTGACTAAAATTTTGGACTGAACACAGAAGTGCACCTTACACTCCAGAGCGCCTTATATATGGACAATGTTCAGAAATTTGCCAACCTGGAAGTGCGAGCTGCGAGCTAATACAAAGAAACAAACCCCAAACACTGACAAAGTGTCTTGGGTTACAATATAGGATGTGATCAAAGCATCTATTCTATCACTATCTGTTGTGACCAGGTGGGGCAGTGATCTTTATCTCTGTGGGAGATATTCTGCCAATGGTCCATCCATTGAAACCAGTAGGGCATTGTTCTTTATCTTTGCACCTCCCAATCCTTCCTCCAGGAAGTTATCTTCTGCTAATGGCCTATCAGTCCCACTGATAAAACTACTGCATCCCATTGAGAGTTGCTCCAGCCAGGGTAGAGAGCTAAGCCTTTCTTGCCTAGATAAAAACTGAAATTCTAGGACACCGAGTAGCCCTTTCTCTACTGGATTCTAGAAAAAAATTATATTTCTCCACAACACTACTAGACCTCTGGAAGGAAACTGTACCTTTTACAAGACCACTGCTTCAACTAAACCACATCTGTCACTGCGAGAAGACTGCAGCCACTATTTAATCAAACTGCTACCAACATCCTGCCTGACAGGGTGTCAGGTTGTGCTCTGACTTTGTCAGGGTTTGGAGTTTGTGTCTTTACTGTGTTACTATTTTAATTTCCCTAGTAAAGAATTGTTATTCCTAATTCCCATATCTTTACCTGAGAGCCTCTTGGTTTCAAAATTATAATAATTCGGAGGGAGAGTGTTTACATTCTCCATTTCAAAGAGAAGCTCCTGTCTTTCTTAGCAGACACCTGTCCTCCAAACTAAGACACAAAGTCAGAGTACAACCTGACACCCTGTCAGGGTGACACCCGTCAGTCAGGGTGTTGGTAGCAGTCCCATTAAATGGTGGTTGCATCCTCCTGCAGTGACAGATGTGGTTCAGTTGAAGCAGGGGTCTTGTAGAAGGGTGCAGCCTTCCTCCGAAGGTCCAGCGATGATATGGAAAAAAAGTCCAGTTTTCCTCTGGAGTTCAGGGAAAAGAGGGTGACTTGGTGTCCCGGAATTTCAGTTTTTATCTAGGCAAGAAAGGCTGGGCTCTCCCCCCTGGCTGGAGTAACTCTCAATGGGATAAAGTAATTTTATCAGTCACACAGTGGGACTTAATGGGTCATTAGCAGAAGATAACTCCCTGAAGGAAGGATGGGGGGGTGCAAAGATAAAGAACAATGCCCTACCGGTTTCAATGGATGGCCCATTAGCAGAACATCTCCCACGGAGATAAGGATCACTGCCCCACCTGGTCACAACAGATGGTGATAGAATAGATATTTTTATCACATCCTGTATTGTAACCCAAGACAACGCTGATGGCGTGATTGTTACTAATTCATTACTTTGTTGAGTGTGGATCCTTGCTGCAAAAAATAAAGCATACCTTATAGTCGGGTGCACCTTATATATGGACAAAGTTCGGAAATTTGCCAACTCCCGGAGATGCGCCTTATAATCCGGTGTGCCTTATAGTCGTGGAATTACCGTAATCCAAACCTGTGTGAGTCAATTATTCTGGAACAGTCAAATGTTTAACAAGAAGCCATGAATGTACAGACCTAAATTTTGATGATAGTTCATGTACTAGCTACATAACCATCAAAAAATGCAAAACATTTAATGAGTTAAACAGGCATCCCAGACTAAAAAGATAAATTACATCCAAATTTGGAGGTTTTTTTTAACATCTGTATTCCTCCCAATACCTCTCAAAAATCAGAACACGCTATTTTGAATCATTAGCAAAACTAGAATCAACCATTAGCACTGATAAAAATCATAGTAACCCAAATCAAGTTGGTGAATTACAAACGCAAAAAATAAAAGAGATAAGAACATGGTTTCTGTTTGGATTAATTAAAGCTGTGCCAGTTCATATCAGAATATTGCTCAGGAGTAACTCAGCCATATGTCTATCCATAGAGAGACACAAATTATGACATATTTCAATAACTAAAGTGACCTGAGAAAAGTTCACAACACAAATATGCAACCTCAGCCTTAATCTGCTTTTAATTTACTTTACACACAGAATCAAGCTGGTGTGAAGACCAAAGTCATACTGAAATCAGTGTTAAAACAGTGGAAGCACAACAAATAATCATGTTTTATTTTTAGCTCTTTGCCCTAACAGCTCCTTCCTTGGCTATGATTTGTTGAAGAGAACAAAACACTCATTAAGACAGATTTCAATTTGTTCTTTCCCTGTGCTGCAGGTCATCCTTTTGTTTTCCTTAGGTTGAAAGCCAGCTTGGTGCTCCCCACCCCACTCACCCCAGCTTGCACAGCAGGGGTGACTCACCCTACCCTCTGGCTTTTAAGGACACATTGCAGAGCAAGTGTTATATCTTGAGGAACAGTGGAGTAATGCAGCTACACTAGCTGCTTTCTTCTCAAATGGAAGAACAGTACTGTGGAAAAGGGCCATTGTATGCAGGATATGATATCCTAGAGAAGTTCTTTATAATTATAGAAAGATTCTTTCTTCTGAACAGGTAGCTAGAGCTTCACCCTGTGCATTAGAAAGAGGAACACAGGAGGCTCATGTCTTAATTCAAAACTGTCATTATAAGGGTTAAAAGAAATTATTAGACTCTTTTATCCACAAAACCAGACACCTGTTACCCATGCTAACACTGCTAAGCTCCCGAAAAAGAGAACTTAGCCAACTCCCTTAGAACAATCAAGAGTAATACCTGTATCTTAAGTAATTGTACCCATAACCTGAATTCATACAACCTTTTTACTCGTGCATTGCTGAAGTTAATCCTTTAAATCACACAATCAGATCAAGGGGGAAAATGGAAAGAACAGGAAGAGAACAAGAGCCTGTTTTTCAAAGTTATAACCATTCAAAATGAATGAGAAATGACATTGTAAGATGACTAGGTCCACTCCATTAGAGCATAATATTTTTTTTTTTTTACCTCTGCTTTCTACTGGCCATTTTCAGCTAAGAAACTTTTTGTTAAACTCATAATAAGAATAATGATTTCAGTGAATTATGTTCTTAAAAACAACTAGACTGAAGATATCCACTAGATATGCCTATCTCCTTGATATATTTTGTGATCCCTAAAGTATCTCCATAACTTGCACTACAGACATAGAAAAATACTGTACTACTATGCTGATATATTATTGTAATACAGAATGGGAAACTGTTCCCAGGGCTCTCATATCGCAATATTTATGCCAGTTATAGTTTCTATATATACATCCACACTTACAATGAATGGTCTAAAACACTGTTTTGAAAATTACACATTTCACATCTCCAGGATTAATCCTTAACAATTTACAGCCATGTTTAGGAGTAAACTCTTGGTCATTTTGCATCAAATGGGTGCTATGTAGAATCTCAAATTTCTGGATCCCTAGAGAATATTTGATTTTTTAAAATGTATTTTACCTTCCTAAAAGAGGAAAAAGAATATTGATCTTATCACACAAAAGGCCATTATGAATAATACTGATGAAAGGTTTCTATTAATATTAATAATGGTAATCTATCTGTTTGAATAATGAGTAAAACATAGACTGAAGAGGTCAGAAGTTTAAAAAAATTGCTAAGTTGCTCCAGGATCTGATCCAAAATCCCTGAAATATAGGCAGAATTTTTCAGTGGACTGACCTGTAGTGGATAAGACAGAATGCAGAAATCCTTTTGAGCCCAGTGAGACATATTTGTACAGAGTGTTCCTGATATTCATTTCTACATAACATTACTTTGCACACAGTGAAATTCCCATGAATTTTAAAAGGCTTTTCTGCTATCTCAAATATTCACAGATAAAAATTTGGGCAGGCGTCGTTTTTCTCACAGGCGCTGCGGAAGGGCAGAGCCTGGGGCCACATGGGCATGACTGGTTTGTGATTCCATACCACCCACAGTATTGCTGGTGGGTGTGGTTCTGGAAGGGGTGGAGCAGTGCAGCACAGACTGGAGGATCCCTCTTGGATATTTATCCATCATTGTTTTTCATTGTCTCAGGGAATTCCAGCTGCAGAAGTGTCCACCACCTTGCCTTTGACTTGGGAAAACCACGTGTCACTGCCAGGCTGCGGAATCATCCACTGCGCTGTCTTTGTCTAGGCAACCGTGTGGAACTCATCAGGGTGCTGAGCACCTTTCTGTGTGTAATTCACCCCCTCTTTTATATACTTTTGTTATCAATATTGCTGCTGCTACTGTTTGTCCCTTATTCCATTGATCGTTATCAGTAGATGGTTGTCTCAATCCACAGCCTCTGCCTTTGTCTCTCTCTCACTGGAGGAAGGCAGGGGGAAGAGGGAGGACTCATTTGGAGTTTTAATCCCCTGCTGATTTTAAGACAATACAGCAGAGCTGTAGGAAGGAAATCCTCTTCTGTGCAACCCAATATGCTCTCATTGAAAAATTATACCCTGTGCCAAATTAGTAAGCACTTTCTAAAATATTTTTTGTAATTACTAAACCCTTTTTCGTTGGGGACAGTTGTATTTACGTCAATAATTCACATTTTCTTCATTTTAAACCCAAAACAAAAGGCCACTTAACTTTTTTTCCATATTCGCAACTACCAAATAAATTTAAAATATTTCACTCATAAACTAAACATCTTAGTGTTATGATTTTCCTTTTAAAATTAATTTGTGAAGCTATAAGTTGATTCTATCACTATTTTATGATCTCCTTTGGTTTATTTGTGCAAAACTTGTATTAAAGAATGTAGTGCAATCTATCAATAGACCATACTGTAATTATACAAAATCTGTTCTGATATTCCTTATTTTATGGCATCAGCCTCCACTGTGTTAACCAGACCAGAACTCTGCCACTGTATCAAATTATAAACACACTATCAAAGTGCAGTTCACTGTGCTATTGCACTTCCTCACTCTACTCATCCCTGACAACCCACTCTAAATTACTGCTTTGCAGAAGCTGAACTCTCTTGAGCAAATCTTTTAAGCTAATTTTCCCTCACTTTTCATTTTTCACTCTGTGATTCCAGGTTCAATCTATTTGTACTGCTGTCAACCACTTATATGTATATGTATATATGCATTCCTAAATATGCATATATTAAGCATGTTTGTATCCCTTTTTCAAGCCATTAGGGTAGAAACACAGTCTTTATCCCTTTAGACATCCTGCTATACCTCATTAGACTTCTGCCCATGAACGTGTTGCCTGTGCATTAGTCATTTTTAGTATTTCAAACGCTGATTTCAGTCTCTAATAGTTCTAAAATTCAAACCAGACAGTTGAAATCTTTCAACAAAACATTTATGGATTTGTACCAAGGCCTTTTTTAAAATGCAAATGCATATAAAATAAACTCCAGTGGTCTGCTAATTTTGTCATGCTGTGGAAAAGAACAAATGACAGGAATTCTCAAAGAAGTATTAATTGGATCAGTGCAGTTTAAGTCTTTTTTCTCTTGAAACTGCTGAATTTCTGCATCTTCTGTCCTGAGAGAAACATAAAATTGTTTCTTTGAATACATTTTCTAGGATTATTCCTGCAATTTGATGGTCCTCTGTGAAAACTAGACTGATGCTGCAAATCTTCATTTCTACCCCTCACCTACCCTCATCAAAATGAAAAAAATGTTTAAAAGACATTTAAAATATATTTCTCAAGAATACATATTTTCTGCTGAAAATTTTTGTACTAAAATAATAATAAAAAAAAAAAGTTAGGAAAAGAAAGGTTTGCATATGACCATTCAGGCACAAGAAGAGAAAATTATATACAAAATAAAAGGTTTACCTTAGATATTAATGCATCAGTGATTTCTTTTTAAGCTTTCTGGATTTTTAAATTTCTTTTTTTTTTTTAATGTAATGAAATTTTTAAACAAAAAACTGCTAAAATGCAGACCATTCATCATACTATAGCACTTAATTATTATTTCAAAACATGGTATAGAAGCTTAAGAACTTCCATATAAAGCAGAGAAGGGTCAAACTTCTCTGTTGCATTCAGGAGGAAAAATCTGTCTGGTGGAAATCATCATGATCTTTGGCCCCAAAGCTGTGCTAAGAAACTTACTGGACTATGAATCATACCAATACCCCACTCCAAAATATCCCAGGAGAAAAGTTCTTGAGGAACTATTCAGAAATCCCAGATGAGAAGTAGAGGCAACTAAGAAACAGGCATGACACTTTCAGAGGGATGATACTTAGGGCTGAAAACAGTGTTTTTATTTTGTGTTTTTTTATTGGGAAGTGATTACCCACAGTAAAACAAAATGATTTCTGGTTTGCTTGGGAGTTTATATTTTTTCATTCCAGGAAGAATAACTGACTCCAGGGTTAAAATGTCTGTTTGTGACCATGTTTTGTGTCTACATATATGTATTTGTGTATATTTGTATGGAAATAACAATCTTCCTGTTCTCTGGACCCATTCTACTTGAGGCTGGACACTGGCCATGGAGATGTTTGAGCTACAAGCTAACTAAATGTTAGTGTAAATCATCAACATTTAATGTTTTTTTAAGATTATATGTGTAACAAATAAAAAGAAGAATAACATGCAGGGCAATTTGGATGTGTGTAGCACAGCAGGACAGCATAAACTCGACAATAGAGGAGGAAACTCATTTCACTGAAGTGCAATCCCCAATTTGCCCAAGAGTTTTGGTGTCCTGGTATTGGCTGATTGTTTCTTCCAATCCTCCTTCCCTTCAATTTCACTCAACATCTTTTCCAGTTAAACTCTTCTATTTTATCCAGAATTATTTGAAGTGCTCCTCTGTAGGGAACTTCATGGAATTAACGGTCCATTATGCTTTTTATTTGATAGGTGAGACTAAAGACTTGAACGCTTCTCTTTTCAGTAAGAGCTCATATATAGATCTGCTCCTTCATACAAAATATTTTGGTTGAGATCTTAATCACCCCATAATAATAGTAATTATTAATAAATGGAAATAATATATGTGAAAGATAAAAAATATGAAAGGGATATCAATCTCCCTCCTTTAACTGACAAGAAGTATGCTCATGTGTTAATACTAGCACCTCAATGACTTCTCAGCCTGTTCTGCAAACACATGAGAAATCTAGAAGGACTTTAAGCTACTCAATGGAAATATTCAAATGCATATTTTACAAAAATATAACCTAAAATTAATTGAAACTGTTCAGAATATACTTTTTCACAAGCAGAGGTAGCATACTTTTGATTGAACATATTTATAGTTTTGAATTTCTTAAAGAAGGTCTTTAATTCAGTGCTTGAGCTAAATGTGGGTATTTTGGATAAAGGCTATATCCCAAAACTATTATATCATCCTACAAAATTTGAGTGCAAAAAAGAATTTTTTCATACTTCATTTCAGACTAAGATAATGTTCTCAAATCCAAGAAAAAAAGTCAGATTTCAAAGTTTGTAGTTAAGAGTTCAGTTAATTTTCCAGATGGTTTACAAGGAAAAGTCATCCATGGGCAGGTGCAATAATTGCGAATAGAACATGTTCATAAGCGCTTATGCCCTGGTTTGATGGTGATCTTCCAGTTTGCCATTATTAACAAAGTCTTTTGGAACACCGTTTTGAAACAACTTTAATATAAAAAATCATACTTTTTCAGTAAAAGTTGTATTAGTTCATCAGCTAAAAATTATGCATTCTGGTATGCATTTATTACAGTGTTTGATCAGTGGTTTTCAGACTATTATATTTGAGTAAGAAGATGAGATTTGTGTAATCACTTTCAATAAAATCAAAATGTGTTTATTAATAATACTTATATTACTTACATTTTCAATAAAATAAAAGTACCTAGATTTCCTACTTAACTGCTGTACCTTTGACTTTATTACATTTCCTGTATGTATAGACTGCTCAGAAACATCTGAAGGAAAGGTTTTATGGATCTATTATGGATGTCAAACTAATCCAGATGCTAAATTTTACTGAATGTTTAATTCCATTAATATGTGTATCACTATGAGCCCAGAGGTAATTTTCTGGAAAGCAAATACAAGATGACAATATATATGCAAAGGATTATAAATAAATTTCAGGGAAAAAAATCAAAATTATTCATTGATAGAGGTAAAGCAAAAAAGCAGATGTTCTAGAGTTAGGGTACTGTGCAAAAATTTAATTTGGCTTGTTTTCTACAATGTACTCCACAGTGCAGGCAGAATGTAAGCGGATTTCTAGTTCTTATACACAAGAAGTGTTTAGGTTTATTTGAAAGTCACTTCTCCTTATTTCTTCCAAGTAGAGCTACTTCTGCTCACTTAATTCCTGTTTTTGTGTGATGATTTGTCAAACAAATAAAAGCCTAAAGTAATTAAACCCAATTTAGGACGTGAATTGTAAAATTCTGATTTCTGCTTTATTATTTCACAAAATTAAAATGTGCAGACGAAAATTATCTCATATTGCATCTGAGGTAATTAGAACTTATTCTAATTTCATATCTTGGATTTCAGAGGACAGCATCAGAAATTGTTCTGAGAAATCAAATCTTCATATATTATGTCATTCTAGAAATAAATAAAATAAATCAAAGGACAGAAAAAGAGATGGATAAAATCTTATATTGAAATTCATAGAAACTAAAAATTAAATAAAAAATCTGATTTTATTTAATTTATTGAAAGATTATTTTATATTAACTACTTTATCATGTGTATAGAATAACACAGTGTCCATATTGACAGAAGATGAGAACATAATTTTGCCTTGTATTCATAAAATGCCTTTCACAATACAGTCTTAATCCTAAGATCACAAGGCAGTCATAACAAGTAAGCTAAGCAGCAACACCAGCAGGAAAGATTATTTTAAAATAGAATTCACACAAGCTGGAACCTTCAAAAAGGTATACATAACACATTGAATTTACCCACGTGCTTAAGCATTTTGAGGATCAGGGTCTATGCTAATGACAAAACTGGTAGGCAAAACATGCAGATGGGTAAGGTCAAGAAAGAGGAAGGAAAGAACAACAGTAACACAAAAATATGTTCCACACAGAATGTGTGAGCTGCTGCCTGCCAAGTGGTTAGCAGTAGGCAGTACTGTGTAGGCACTGTGGAGGAAGCCAGGCGTGCAGAAAGAGCACAAGCTAGAGGTCTGCTTGGCTTCTCATATTGGAGCTTCATACATACCACATGGAAATACTTGTTCAAAGTCAGTCCTAATATTTCACAAGTGAAGAAACATCAAAATCATACCTGCTGATCCCATGTCTTCTAAATGCCTAATTTGGCTAAATAATCTAGCTGGACGAATTTACCTTTCTTATTTAAATACTTTAGGGACAGAGCAGTGATTCAGCAAAAAAAATATATGCAGTTGGAAGTTTCTTATATTACTTTATATGGTGTGTTTTCCCAAAATTTATTGTATTCAAAATGAAATATTTGCCAATAAAACCTATGTGGTGTGTTTAAGATTTTGTAGCAGTAACATTTAGTCTTCAATATCTGGAGAAAATTGGAGAGCAGTGGGTTAACAAAAATATGATGTTTGACAAAGAAAAGTATAAAGTCTTGCAGCTGGGGGAAGGCAACCAAACAGCCCAGTGCAGAATAGGATCTGTGTGGCTGGGAATCAGCTTTGCTGGAATGGCTCCTGGGGTCCTGGTGGACAACAAGCTGAACCAGAATCAGTAGTGCACTTCTGTATCAATGAAGGTTAACCATATCCTGTATTGAATCTGCAGGAGTATCCCCAGCAGAACTAGAGTCAGGATCATCCCACTCAGCACTCATCAGGCTGTACCTGGAGTACTGTGTTTGATTCTGGTCCCAACAATTCAAGAGTTACATGAAAAAAACACAGGAGGACCAAGAATATGACCAAAAGGGTTAGAAGACCTACATTGTGAGGAAATACTGAAGGTGTTAGGTCTTTTCTCCCTAGAGAAGAGATGACTTATGGGGAACTCATCACAGTATTCCAATACTTAAAGCATGGCTATAGAGACAACAGAGGCTCTTTCTTCACAAAGAGTGACATGGAGAAGACCAGAAGCAACAGGATAGGTTTAATCTCAGCGCAAGAAAGACAATAGCTACCAACAACCTTTCACTGGAATCGGATGTGGCAGAGATCCCACCAATTGAGTTCTCAGAGATGCAATAGCACAGTGTGCTAGATAATCTCATCTAGGCTCCCATTCTCATGAAATATTGGATCAGATGATCTTCCAAGGCCCCTTCCAAAATGGTCTGTCCTGTGATTCTACGACATTTGTCACTATAAATTGTAATAGTGGTTTTATAATCTTAATTTATAACAGGTTTTCCTCACTTTTAGTCTAAACAGTCTTGGACTTGGATCTGCTGCCTCCATATGATTCTTTTACCAGTTTGAAGGAAAAGTCAATGTAGTTCTATTACTTGAAAAGATTTATATTACTGTGAAGAATCATCTTATACAGTTAAAAAAGGAAATTTATAAATCAACTACAGTAATTTCATGAATACAAGCCGCACGGACTATAAGCCGCATCTCTGGGTGTTGGCAAACATTTCGTTCTTTGTCCATAAATAAGCCGCACCTGAGTATAAGCCGCTCTGTCTTTCGCAGTGAGGACCCGCGTGCAACAAAGTTGCCAAATAGTAACAGAACCGCGGCATGGCGGGGGGTTTACTGGCTCAGCTAAGGCTGTGCAGGCTCGGCCCACTCGGGGCTGCCGACGGGGCCAGGTGGCCCAGTTCGGTGGGGCCGCTCGGCGGGGCCACTCTGGGCCGGCCGCCGCCTCTGGGCTCGCTCACCCCAGCCCGACACTGCCCCGCGGTGGCAGGTGGGGACAGAGCACCCTCCACTCCCGCCACGGCCAGGGACATAGCACCCCCCGCTCCTGCCACGGTCGGTAGGGGCAGAGCAGCCCCCACTCCCGCCGCGATAGCGGAGGGTGGGGACGGAGCCTGCCTGCTCCTGCCGTGGCAGGCGGGGGCAGGAGGCCCCCGCTTAACCCACGGGCCACAGGGATGTCAGCACAGAGCCCCCCGCCTCTCCCCCGCCTGAAGGAGGGAACTCCCCTGCGTCCCTCCCCACCTCGCGCTGCCAGCGCTGAGCTGGCCCCACCCACTGCACAACACAGTAACCAATTTGTAACAATCGCGAAATCCTGGTTTTTACTGGCAGGTGCTCGGCTCAGCACCCTGGTTGGCACTTCTGGGGTTGTAAATGTCAGAAAATTAATCACGTATTAGCTGCTCCTAAGTGAAAACTGCATTTCCTGTGTGGGAGCAAAATTTTAGTCAAAATGGTGCGGCTTGTATTCGTGAAATTACTGTACTTTTTTAAAATGCAGTGCTATTATGGTATTCCACTACAAACCCACAACCACAAGAGATAAACATATTTCCTTTGTGTAGCAATTTCATAAATTATTTATGTTAGAACCAGTACTCTAAATCTGTAAATTTAGTTGCAACCAAATTAACCTGCCATTGTGCGTTTGAGAAAGCTGAGCAGAGACCGTAGGTATTCTTTTATCTTGGTGAAACCTGAGTTATTTACAATTCTTTATTTTTCATTAACAGAAACAAGTCATTGACCTGTATGTAGAAACACATATTTACCTTTGAAGAATATCTTCCACATGCTGCACGGAGCACTGTTACTACACAGCACTGTTGGTTAAACATATTTCCTGCTAAATTGCCTGATCTCATTTTCAAATTTTAGTAACTTTATCACACTAGTATGTTGGACTGAGGTTTTGCATCCCAGATGTCGGCCAACTGAAAATTTATTTAACATTGTTAGGGCTATAAGGGAAAGTGGGACAAAGTAGAGGAAAAAAGACTTAGTCCAGATTTTTTTATTTTTTAATGACTAGTTAAATATATATGAAAGCAAGGAATATATAATACTATTTTGGAAGGCTATGTCTGTACTTACCAATCCAAAATGCTCTGGCTCCAGACACAGACAGAATCTCTGGGAAAATATGGTTTTAAATCTGACTTGGAAAGGAAAGAAACAAAGTTAATGGTCTTCACTTGATTGTCTCCCATTACAAAACTATTCCCTAAAGCTATCCCTACTCTAAGTCTGGAAAGGCACTCGTTTTAATTTTTTTTAATATCATCTCATTATAGAAAATACTGGGTAAAAGAAGATAATTCTTTTTTTTTTTTTTCATTTTGGTTTTCTTTAAAAGTTATCTCTCTTTAATGATTTCAATTTGTAGTGCCTTACTTTCATGGCACTCTCAAATTCTAAACAGTATTCTAGCCGAGTAACTTTTTTCCTAAAAATCTTCTTCAATTCAAACTACACTTAACTATGACATAGATTCATTTTTTTAAGTAGGATGAGTCAAGAAATCTTGAAACATAAAGGTTAACTAAACATTCACTCTACTGCTTCCACTGTATACCCACATATTTTCCAGATTCCCTTCCTTTCTCTAGCATACACAGCTATTAACCATGCATGGACAAATTTAATTACTGTATGTAATCGGTGTCATTCCATAACTTTGCCTCTCAACATTGTTAATGGATTTTTGTGGCAGTTGTTGCAAAATACTGATGAAAGTTTAGTTTGCTAGGTTACAAAATCTCTTCCTATGAAAGTATCACTCTGTTCAGCTGCAGTATCTTACTAAAGATTACAGATACTTAGCATCTTGCATGCATTGCTTTAAAATTCTTTTTCATTTGCCTATGTGCACACTATGTAAGGCAATAAGCTTAGCATATCTAAGCCTCTCTGTGATACAAGATCCATCTTCTTTGATTATGGCATTAAAAGGTTATTGCTGGATCTCGAAAGCAAGTTAAAATTCTTCACTCTTTCCTGAACAGCGGCTGAATGTAAGATAAAAAAACATTTAAAATAACTGATTTGCATGGGGAAAAACATAGAATTAAATTTAAATTCCCATAAAACTCACAAATTTTAAATCCAAGGAATTAAATGCAAATATTTTGACAAAATATGGATGAAATAAAAGTCTTTAGGGTCTTTTTTCAAAATAAGCATGGTTTGATTCCAGGTTGGATTGAAACAAATATCCCAACAGCAATAGATTTCTGGGAAATGGAAATGCTGAGTTTCAAAATGTGAAGAAAATAAAAAGGTTGCAAGACGCTGTATAGACTTAGGACTTCCTGGAAACCTTTGCCAACAGGGTGTCTATGAATCCAGCCTTCTTTTTCAGAAACTAATAATGTTTCCTGCCCTTTCTCACAAGTCTGGCAGTTCTGTGCTCATGATGAGTACAGAACTGTGAACTCAGCCAAATGGAGTCTCCATCTGCCCAGATCTATAGAAGCTGTGCTACTGCGCTTATCTCAGTAAATTTTGCAACTTTTTCTCTATGTATTTTATTCTAATAATTGATTTATTTTCTTTCCCTGTGTTTTTGACGGTTTACACCCACTCCCTTCCTGATAACAAAATGCAAGATGAATTGACACTACATGTGTTAACTTAGACTTTGGCCGAAATCAACTCATCACCACCTAACTATGTTAGATCAGTATAATGTAATTTATTTCCAGCATTTTATTTCTATTAATTTCTCATAATAACACAACCATCATGTCAAGGATTGTGTCTCAAATGTTTTAAGCAATGCAGCTATATCCAGGTTCTTGGGAAGTATTGTCTCTCATGCAAATAAATTACAGAATCATAGAAAGGTTTTGCTTGAAAGGTACTTTTAAAGATCAGCTTGTCCAAACCCCTGCTGTGGTCAGGGACATCTTTCACTAGATCAGAATGCTCAAAGCTCCACACAGTCAAAGTATTTTCAATGATGGGGCAGCAGGCAGTAATCAGGCAGAAGACATATTCATGACCAAAGACTGTGGGGGGGTTCTGCCTTTCATTGTAAGAGGAAATTTATTAACAATTTCCCTTCAAATATGTAAGAATTGCTTCTTTTGCTATGAGAATTCATAATAGAACTGTTGTCATTTTTATTTACTCCTAGTAATACGATTGCAATGAGCCAAATCACTTGGTGAAACTTTTCTGTTCAGAACGTTAAACTCATTCTCTAGACACTCATTTCTGTGAATAAGGACACTATTCTCTGTTTGTAAATTATAGAAGAGGTTTTAAGAAAATGTAGACTTTGGAGTTAGAGGTCTAAGAGATGTTTATGCACAGAAAAAAATACAGCAAACAGGTCTACATAGCAAGGTCTTTATAACCTCTTATATTAAGCTGGCAATGACTGCTGGGATAATGAAATTTGGTTTTGCTTGAAGTTTTGCCTTCATATGTTTTATGTCCAGAAATAATCTGAATGCAATGATGAAAAACACTTATGACCTATTTCTTTCTTTCTTTTTTAATAATTTAAACTGTAGGCCTTCTACCAAAATGTGTAGTCTGTATAACAAATATTCAAACATATATTTCTTTGCATTAATATTCAATAGGAGAATTACTCTCAAGCAAGAATACTCTCAGGTGAGTACAGTAGTCCTTCCAAAACACAACATTTTCTAAAATCACCCTCATCTGAATCCCACACAGAACTATACAATCAGTCAGCTAAATTCCCATGCTTTCTCTCTGCTGCCTTCCCTACTAGTGAGTTGGTCTGCAAGTGTGGTGCTTTGATCCTGGCTGCACACCCGGTACCCAGCAAAGCTGCTCTATTATCCCATCCTTGGATGGGCAAGGAAGGGAAAACAGAGCAAAAGGCTCATGAGTAGAGATCAGTTCAGGGAGAGATCACTCACCTGTTAACAATATGGACGAAACCAGATTTGGGGAAAATAATTTAGTTTAATACCAATTAAATCCGAGTATGGTAATGATAACTAAAATCAAATCTTAAAATCACCTTCCTCTCCCCCACTTTCTTACCACGCTCAATTTTATTCCTGATTTCATCTCCACCTTTCCCCCTGCAACCACAAAGGAGGACAGGGAATAGGGTTATGGTCAGTTCAACGCATATCGTCTCTACAGCTCCTTCCTTCCGAAGCAGAGGATATCTCACACTCTTCTACTGCTTCAGATAGGGGTCCCTCCCATGGGAGACAGCCCTCCAACAACTCTGAAATGAGTCTTTCCCTTGGCAGCTCTTCATTAACTGCTCCAGCATGGGTCCTTTCCACAGGGCGCAGTCCTTCAGAAACAGGTTGCTCCAGAGTGCGTCCCCCATGGAATCACAAATCCTACCAGCAAACCTGCTCTAGAAGGAGCTAACGTCTTCACAGGGCTAGAGGATCTACCAGGAGCCTGCTCCAGCACAGGCTTCCCATAGAATAATGGCCTCTTTCAGACATCCACCTGCTCTGTCATTGGATCATGACATGTACTGCAGGTGGATGGCTGCCCTTTGTGCTCCTCTACAGGCTACAGAAGCACAGCTGCTTCACCACAGCCTGCACCATGGGCTTGCAGGGGAATCTCTTCTCCGGTGTTCGGAGCACCTCTATGGGAAATAGAAAAGGTATAAAACTCTCGGAAAACTGTGTGAAAGCAAATCTCAGAATGGAAGGATGTAAGAATGCTGAAGATACAAGGACAAGAAACAATAAGGCTATGAGCTGTGCAGAGACAGACTTTAGGAAAATGTTAAACAGGGTAGTAGAAATATGTAAGTTTAATAATGAAGCTTTATCCATTGTTTTTTAGCTATTCAAAGTAAGCATTTTCCAAAGCAAGGTATACCTGCAGCTTTATTAATTGGCTTTAGTAAACACTTGTCAGCTTTTAACATTATGCTATTGGCTAGAAAGTTGTTAAAAGACTTTTTAACAAAGAATTTTGTCTGCTGTTGTAGCAACTGAAGCTGTTCCATCTCCTGTGCTTGGCTCTGTAAAATGAGACTGATGATTATGATGGAAAAAAAGCTTCAAAATATCTACTTCAGTAGTCCCATCCCATTGTTTGTGTATATATATGCACATATAAGAAAAAATTACAGATCCAACACACCTCCTGTCCTCTTCCTCCTCCACTGACCTCGGTGTTACAGAGCTCTTTCTCTCACACAGTCTTACTCCTCTCCCTGGCTGCAGTTGCCGGTGCACAGCAATTTTCTTCTTTCTTAAAACCACATTATTCCAGAGGCACTACCACCGTCAGTGATGGGCTTGGCCTTGGCCAGCCCTGTCTGTGAGTCTGTCTTGGAGCCAGCTGGCCTGTCATGGGGCCAGATGGCATTGGCTTTGTTGGACATGGGGGAAGTTTCTGGTAGCCTCTCACAGAAGCCATCCCTGCAGCCCCCCACTACCAAAACCATGGTAAGCAAACCCAGCACAGGAAGAAAAGCAAGGAGATAAGAATTGTGCAGGTTTTTATTCTGTGAAAAGAGCACTACTGCTACAAATGAAAACAAAATCAGGAATCCAAGTTAGAGACATGTCTCTAGATAATGTTTCCAGAGAGCTATAGCAAATATTTAATGAACCAAAATTGTGAATTCCTTCAGAAAGGTCCTACCACAGCCTGTGTTAATTAACTGCTGTCTGCTGTCTAATCTACTTTAGTGGATAGTGATTCCCTTCAGAAGCATTGCCAGCTATGCTGGCAGAGGTTTCATGAGATAAAGGGAGTCTGAGCATTGGGATCAGATTTCTGTCCATGTGTTAAGTTTTATTCAGATAGGAGATAGCACTCAAGCATTAACAATCCCTTTATAGCATCTCAATATGCAGGTGAAATTTCTTTTGTTTTCCCTGCAAGAATGTAAAATCAAGCATTTATTTATTTATTTTTAAAATAAAATTTTATTTCAATTTTTTAAGTAAATAAACAATTTAAAAAAAAATCTTATAAAATACTATTCTCCCTATATCATTGCATAAAACAGATTTGCTTGTCTCAGACTGATGCTTTCTTACATTTTTCATATTTTTTTCAATGCTGACTCTGGGTTCAAAGGATTTCCTGGGAGCAACTGGGTCAGAATCTGTGGCAAGGCTTAAGTCAGCTTGTCACCTTGTGAGAAGAAGAGTGGGAGCAGAAGCAATTTCTATGTCATTCACTGGAAAGGAACTCTGACACTTCAAATGGAAACTAAGTAAAAAATGTGAGTGATGGTCTGCCACTTGCCTCTGCTGAGGTGCAACTCACATGCCTAAATCTGATATCAAGACACTCATGCTCAGGACTCCAGTCCTTTAGTTTTGCCAGAAAATGTACAGAGCTTTTGTCAGACATTTTAGTCTTTTTGAACAGTCACACAGATGATACATACTTGCTGTGTCTCCTAAAATGGAAAAGACCAAGGCAGACACACACAATGAGAGCAAAGTAAACAGAGCACCTGCAAAGTGAATAGATTATAACCTTAAAAGGTGAAAATACTAAAGAAATATTAAAATGAAGTTTCAGTTAATTTCTAAAAAAGTAGTCTCTGTTCTTCCACTTCTGTGCAATATCCACCAAGCCATATAAGCAGTTGCTTCCACATTTTTGGGTTTGTGGGTTTTTCATTGCTTTTTTTCTACAGAAATCACCATAAGGTGCTCAGAGACATGTGAAAACTGAGTTCTATGTTTTAAAAACGTCCTTCAAAATGCCATAATTAAAAATCTTCCTCATTCTCTACTTAGCCTTAACCATCTGTGCTCTGATATTCATTTGTGTCTGCATCTGTAAGCTATGAGCGTTATTATTAACAGCCCTGCAAATTATGGGTCAAAGTAGGTGTTTGGAAAGTTCTAGCTACACTTTCTCTGGGAATTAGAAGGTAAAAGTATTCATTGCTATGATACCTTAAATTCAGGTTTCTTTAAGATTTCAGGTGAGAGTATGTAATTTCCAACGTGCCTTAATTATGCTGCTAAGTACAGCTGAGTATGTGTGTCACTGATGTTCTTTAGTGCTTGACTGTTATTGCATCATATTGACTTCAAGGTGATAATTCACCATAAATAAGGAAGAGAAAAACTGACTCAAAATCCTAAGATACACATGCAGAAAAAATCCTTTTCTAGAATGCACTATCAGAGATCAAATCCTCCACATGGTATATTCTAAAGATCTCTGTTTCAATTAGTTGTGCTGAGAATAAGTAATAAACCTGCTATGTGATGCACCAAAAGAGAAAAGTATTGAGAAACACTAAAGAATTGACACCTCATATAAACTATGACCAGGAGTTATCAACAATCAAGGAGGAAATAAGGAACACAAGGAGGTATCAAAATGTCATACAGGACTTTTCACAGCATAATATTAGCATTATTTCAGAAAAACAGCAAAAAATCGTCTCAGTTTTGATGAAATAAAAGAATAATTAGACACATAAGTCCATAAGTCTTCTAAACACCACTTTAAAAGCTGAAGTTTTTTGAAGGCTCACCTCATCAGATTTTTGACAATAGCACAGTCCATACTGTTTCAGCAACAGAGTTCCCTGAACAAGTATTCTGGGGGCACCTTCTAACACTTCACTTTCAACAGCGTCCATTTTGACCTGAGTTGTATGCCAAACTATTAATTTTTCCAGCTCTGCAACTGAAAGAGTTTACTGATTTATGTATTCACAGAATCCTTATTTAATTTCTGTACCATCTGATGGTACCAGGCAACAGCAGAGTTGTATTCAGTCACTACATCTGTAGCACCTAATTTTCACTTGCAGGAGACATTCATATTAGTTCACACTCATCTCTTTTGGAATGAAACAATTTTGTGAGGTGGAAATAAGGTTAAATATGTAATAAGTGAATCCAGGTAGCTTCCACTGCACCGAGATCAAGTGGTTACAAATGGTTCAGATATACCATTCAAGGCTGCCTCATCTAGAAATGACCAGCAAATTCCTGTATGTAACCTTAGAGTTCCTCTGGCCCCCATTTGTGTTCTTGCAAGTCCAAAAATATATTTTGAAGTTGAATGTGTGGTTCCTCTGTGATGATGGGTTTGTAAAGTGCAACACTGGTCTCGGACACTTCAGACACCCAGAACTGAATCCATCATCCTGCACCTTTTACATACTTGGGAATTCTCACAGAGCCTTTTTTGGACTTGCAAGAACATTTCATAGGGGCTGGAGGAGCTATGAAGCTAAGCGCAGGAATGAATTTGTCACTTCTAGAAGCAGAAAACCTTGCTCTAATTGCAGCAAAATAATGAATATAGCAGAGAATGAGGGTATTTTACCAGCTGCAGTCTTGCCTTTCATACTTGCTGGGAGTAGGTACTGCAGTAAACATTATTCAGATGGGCAGCTGAATTTTATTTTGGAGAGTAAAAGATGGTTTGCAGTAAAAGGAAAAAAAAAAAAGAAATAAAAAGTATTCTTTCAGAAGAAAATGAATGTTTGAGGAATGTGGGCAGCTGAGGAATAAGGATCTGAGACCAAATAGAGAAGGCGAGTTATAAAACTTAGATATATTCTTAACATTCTTACAACCCACCACCAGGTGATTATGGTATTCTGTAGGATACAAAAAAACCCTGAGATTTGGTTCCAAAACATGGAGGAGGCTGCAGATGCTATAGTTTCAAGGCAAATTCCATATCTACTAGAAAAGGAGACAGAACTGTCTCATCTTACACTTACAGAGGAAGAAAAGGAAAAAAAACCCAACCAAGCCAAACAAGAGGCTCATGTTGGATATTTGAAAGCAACGTATACATGAGTATTTTCATGAGACAGTTTAGGTTAATGAAGCCCAGGTGTTGCTTGATTTTTGTTGTGGTCTGGGGGACTTTTCAGAATTTTTTCCCATTATTATGTTAAGCTGGCCGGTTAGCCGTTAAGTGCTCAAAACAAAGGAATGGCTGGGCTGGCCTGAAGGCTCAATTACAGAAGGTGGAGTGCTCCTTTGTCTTGTTTTTTCTCCGTGGTGGGACCAGGCTCTGGACTCCGACTGCTAAAGTTTCCTGCTTCTGAGAACAGCGCTGAGAACCGAGACTCCCACGGTGAGCGGAGTCCTTTCCTGCACCCTTTTCTCCCACCTGGGACGGCTGCTGCCGCCTCGCTCCCCTGCTCCTGCAGCCGCGACTGAGAGGCTGCCCTGCCCTGCTCCGCTCCATCGGGACTGTACGGACGAGGAGGGGCATCTGTGACTGGAAAAGTGACTGTTTCTGTCACAAACAGTTAAAGAAGCGGAGCTTAATTAAATACAGTAAGGTATTCCCTTCTCCATGCCCATACACAGATCATTCTGTTATAATCAGACAAGAACAGCAAAACAACCGATCAAAACTACCTCTACCTGGCATTTCTCTCTAACTTGATGACAGAATTATGTTATACACTAAAACAAATAGTAAAATATTTCTTTTTTTCTAATAAATAAATAATGTGCACACTAGACTGTAGAGTAGTTATCCTAGGAAAAATCAGATATGTTTCATACAATTTTTTTGTGCATCTAATTTAAATCATACCATGTTTTGACCTTAAAAAAAAGTATGCTACTGTATATGCAAACATATATGAAGAAAAACAAAATTACTTTTGACAGGAAAGTCTGAGTGACTATTACTATCTATGTTGCCCCCCTACACTTTATAAAATACTTCATAGAATAACATATGGGACAATGACTACCATATCACATGAAAGTAATTTTCTCTCCAGGCTGTTGATTTTTTTTTTTCCTTAAATGTGAATGAAAATTTTTACATGTGGGTCAGAAACAGAAATTCCTTGGTCCCAAGAAGATAAACATTAAAATCACATAGACTTACAAAGGTTGTTTCCAATATTAACCAACAAGGAAAATAAATAAATAAAGCTGTGGACTTCAATGAGCTTATCCAAATCAAAAGTACTCAGGTATAAGAAGAGGTTATTCCATGTCTAAGATCAAAGTAGGGGAAGCAGAACTTAAACCTCCAGGAGAGATACTATTGGCTTAAGTGATCAAGAAGTGCAAGTGATTCATTAAGTCTAATTGGGCTGCTGCTGCTCCTTGAGGGATTGTCTGAACAGCAGATCCAACTTGCTGGGAGCCACACTACCTCATCTATCTTGTAAGATCAGAATACAAATTACTCTCTATATAATAAGATCATCATCAACACCACCTGGAGTTCTCAGTGGGTTTTCAGCACTCAGTGTATTATTTTGAGGGTGTTATACTCCCTCTGTACCAAAAAGAATTCAGAGGAAGGTGATTATTTCCTGCTGACAACTGGAGAAGTTTCCAGAAACATTTAATTCAACAGACTTTTGATAACTGTTGGCAGTCTGTTTTGCTTTGTATCTCTATATACAAACATTGCCATATTGTATAACATATGTATACACACACACACTCTGTGCATGAACACAAACTGCGTTTTCATGTGGTTTTATAAGGACCAATGTGTCCTGTTCCACCCCAGAATTTCTGTAGACTTTGCAAAAATTGACTGATAAAATTGATTGATAAAATTGACTGATAAAGTCAGTGGATTCACTAGGACAAACCTCAAGCTTTCATTGTTCCTAGATGCATTTCAGTACACTTTCTTTTAGATTTCTTTAAATGAAACCGTTGGTCTCACTTGAGGAAAGGTCACCTTCATTGTAAAGATGAAGGCACATCTGTCAGAAGCCTATTGGGATTACTTTTAGAAAACCAAGTGTTAGTTCCATGCCCGAACGTTTACAGATCTTTTTCTGTCACAGATTTCGTCCAATCAGCAGCAAACCACAATCAGCATAGGTAGTGTTTTCTCCTATTTATGGTAGGGGACATGGCATTTCCAGGCTTTCTTCTAGGCCCGGCAATAACACAAGAGGTCAGATGCCACCCTTAGGGAAATGTATTTTAAATAAAACATACATTCCTGGTTGCTTTTTTGCCTTATATTTTTAATAGTCTATAGGAAAGGAAAAGTCAAATCTAGTCTCTCTACTTTGCTTTGTTTATTAGGGTGCTGAGAGATCTCCTTGGGGAAAAAAAGAAGTAAACATAATTCACAATGAGGATTTTAAAAATATTTTCCCTCTTCAGCTCCTCTCTTTCCTTCTCACAGTGATTTGGAAATAGTTTCCCTTGCTCCCTTTATTGATTGCTGAGAGGTACTTATCTATGTGGCCTCATTTCAAAAAAATAGAAGCAGTTGGAGACTCTTCTGGTTTCAAATATTTCTTTAGAAGGTAGTGCACCTGAAGTCCTTTTCCTTTCTCCTAAATGCTGAGCTGTTCCTTATGATAGAGAGAACTGAAATCCGTAAACAAACACCCTCATACCAAAAACTGCAGCAGTTTCACCTTATTTGTTTTACTATCCATAAAACCAGGGAAGCTCATTAAAAATGGAAAGAAACCTCATTAGTAAATCTGCTAATTATATCTAAGTGAAAAGCTCAAGTGGTTTTGATGAAGAGAACCAGTAGAACTCACTCTTGAGATGATTTTGAAAGAAAATTTAATGCAGCCAAGGTATTTAAAATTAAGATTTAATCTGGAATGTTTTCAAGGGAAGAGGTATGGCTGATGTTGTGCAACATGGATGAATTTGGTTATTTAGAACAAAATTGTAGCCCTCCAGTGTTGGTCATTTTCCTGCCAATCTTAAATAAATCAAATAGGCTGTAAAATTTGACTGAAAGTTACCAACAAGAGGTTTCATTTGGATAATAACCAAGTGGATAGGAACTGGGCCAGGTGTGAATAGTACCAATTCTAAAGAGGGTAAAAAATGAAAGAAGATTCTTTTCTTGCTGTTTAGTTTTTGGGGTTTGTTTTCTTTTAGATTTTTTTTGTTTTTTCTCTTACATGACCAGGACAATTTTTTATTACAGTAGTTTCACAACTATAAGGTGCACCCTTTTGACTAAAATTTTGATGGAAACCCTGAAGTGCGCCTTATAATCTGGTATGCCTTATATATGGACAAAGTTTGGAAATTTGTCAACCCAGAAGTGCGAGCTGCAAGGGGGGGTGGCAGCCACGGCAGCCGAGCCATGAGGTGGGGGAGGACGGAGGCCGCTGTGGCCAAGTTGCGAACTGAGTCGTGCCAGCTGGTGCCGGGTAGGAGTGCCGGGGCCCGTGGCACAGTGAGGACACTTGGGACTGCGTTTAAAGGCTATGCCAATCTGTGAAAAATGTTTGCAAATTGAGCACCTGCCAGTAAACCCCGCGATTGTGCGATTCTATTACTAATCCATTATTTGTTGTGCGCGGATCCTCGCTGCAAAAAAAAAGTGCGTCTTATACTCTGGTGCACCTTATATATGGACAAAGTTTGGAAATTTGCCGACACCCGGAAGGACACCTTCTAATCCGGTGTGCCTTATAGTCATGAAATTACTGTACTTAGGTTTTTTTGGGAAGAGTCAGACTGTTATTCTGGGTTAAGGGAACGGGACAAGTTAATCACGAAGGTTGTGGACTGTACTGTAAAATAGGTTAATTTATTCTACAATATGACAGAAAATATGACTTATTGCTTGCTATCCAATATTTTATGGCATAAATCAATAAGAAATTAGAGACTGAGATATGACGTCTAGAGATGGTGATGCTGAACATCAATACAAAAGCTAAACCCATAAAAGAAAAAGATCATTAAAATATTCCATTTTCTTTACTAAAACAGTGGAGAAGAATCTGTCTGCTGTGCAGATAAGTTTCTTTTTAGCTTCTTCTCTTCCTGTGGTCTGGAGGATTGTGTATTTTTTAATATAATTTCATGACCATAAGGTGCACCGGACTATAAGACGCACCCCCCGGAAGCCGGCACATTTCGCGACTTTGTAGATCAGATAAGGCGCACCGGACTATAAGGCGCACTTTTTATTTTGCAGCAAGGAGCCGCGTGGCATGCAACAAAGTAACAAATTGCTGGCAGGTGCTCAATTTGCAAACATTTTTCAAAGATCAGTGTAGCCTTTAAATGCAGCCCCAGGTGCCCTCCCCGTGCAGCGTGCCCCGGCACTCCCGCCCGCCCCCGGTACCGGCTGGCATGGCTCACGGCACCCGGCTCCCACCACACGACCGCACTGTGTCCCGGCTTCCCGTTACTTCCCCACTGCTGCGCTGCTTCTCTCCGCTTCCCTGGGGCTGCGCCACTTGTCGCTGCTTTTCGGCGGCTGCAAGGGGCTCAGCCGGTGCCACTTCGCCACTGCCAATTTTTGGTGGTCGGAGGGGCTTCCCCAGCGTGGCTTCTCAGCGGCCGCAGGGGCTCGGCCGGTGCCGCATCTTGGTGGTCACGGGGGCTTGGCTAGTGCGGGGGCTTCCCCGCTGCTTTTCAGTGGCCACTGCTTTTTGGCGGCTGCAGCGGCTTGGCTGGCACCGCTTTTGGCGACCGCAGGGGCTTTGCCGCCGCTGCTCCAATGCCGCCACCGGGCGGGCTCTGCTCAGGGCTGTTGCGGGCTCGCACTTCTCGTTCCCTCTGCATCCGGGCCAGGGCCGCCCAGGTTCTCGTTTCCCCCTCGCCTGGGCCAGGGCCGGCACCGCCCGGCTTCTTGTTCCACCCGGGCCAGGGCCGGTGCTGGCTCCCTCCCTCCACTTATGGCTCCTGCCAGCTGTGGCCGCCCACTCCCGCCCCCCTCTCGCGACTTGGCGCTCCTGCCGCACCACCCCCCCCATTGCGGCTCGCGCTTCCAGTTTGGCAAATTCCGCAACTTTGTCCATCAGATAAGGCGCACCGGACTATAAGGAGCACTTCTGGGTTCGGGGAAAAAATTTAGTCAAAAGGGTGCGCCTTATAGTCGTGAAATTACTGTATTTGAGACCATTAACAGGACAAACAGTGAAGCCTGACATTTATTCAATGACATAATTAGTTTTCTGCAAAACTCCAATATTGTTACCAAGTCCTCATATTTGTAAATGAACATATGCAAAATAAACTTCTACAGAAGAGTACAAAACATATCTCATTCTATCTTGCCTTTGTTCTTTCAGTGCATCCTGGGGAACATGTGGACATGTGTATGTAAAGTAAATACGAATATATACAAAGTACCTGTTCTTCTTGGGTGCTATATTGGTGGTCTCATATTGGTCTATATTCATGATCTTCCTAGTATCAATTGAGTTTTTTTTCCGTGAATCTTATTCCCTGGGTAGTTGTCAGGGCTGTTTCTGAGTCAGTTTCTCCTTTCTGTACTTCTGCTTTCTATTGTGTCAGATTTGGGTAATGTTTTTCAGTGGACGACTTTTTCTGTAGTTACTGCATTTTATCCCCTTCTCTGTTTATGGTACATGAGGATACACTGCTACAAAATATTTGTCTAGAGTCAGAATGTAGCACCTAAATATAACAGGACAGTGTGAACTTATAATTTGTAGAAGAATGACAACTTTGTTTTTTATCCAAGTGTAACCTTGGTAATGGAAAGATTATTAATTGAGAAGTTGAAAGTCCAGGAGGCACTGGAGATAAAAAAACAAGTGACTTTATAAATCTCTCTGGCTGTGACTGCTGTAATAATCCTTCAGAACTGAGCTGAAGAATATTCTCCATTTACATGGGCTGGTTTAATGGAATGGGAATTGTTATGGCTAAGAGTGCCATACTTAAGGAGGTTTGGAGGGCACCCCTCCAGGGAAAGAACAGTATTGATGATTGAACTAGATTGTGATAGAAGATGGGAATTCCTTTCTAAAAGATATAGGCCTTTGGGCTAAGTGTAAGTGTGGTATTATTCAGCCATCAGTTTAATATCTGAAATATCTTTTTTTCAAGTAGTATTCTCTTTGGCAGGGAGTGGATAAATGATTAATTAGATCTTTACCATCTCTAATGGCTCTTGTCTTGTGATTTATATTCAAAAACGTAGAAGAATGTCCTAGCATGAGGGATACTGAGAAAATGTGTGAGTGAAGAGGAAAGCTTGAAACCAAATGCCGTGAGTTATATCAGCTTTCTCTGATGGAGTTTTGAAGCCTGAATGATCATCTAGCCTGACCTCTGCAATATCAAAAGCCATAAAATTTCACTTTGCTATGTCAGCTCTAAGCCCAACTTATCTTACTAAAAAGATTAAAAAGTAGGACTCAGATTTTCAATGATATTTTGGTCTTTAAAAGGTGAAGGCAAAAATATCAGTACAAATTAGGTGCTTCTCATTGATTTCATGAAAGGTTGACATCCAACAACTTTACACTGTGTCTATAAACCTGAGTAGATCTCTCTCTGAGGGTTGAATTACATTGAATGTCTGGTCATACACATGGCCATATATTCATATAACATTACACTTTTCTAAACATAATTCATGGGACCAGATAGAAAGGCTCTTGGCAAGAGGCATGTTCATCCCCTTGACTGCACTATCTAATAAAAAAGTAACATTTCTTCATTGTTTGGATGGGGAGTTATTTTCCTAACTCAAACTTCTCTCAAATGACCCCTACAGCTAGTATCTGCAGGTTTAAAGGGTCCAGCATTCTAAACACCAACTGTGAAAAGTGCCTTGATCTCAAAATGTAATTTATTTCTAAAGAAACCTTATAAATGAGAGAAAGAGATCACAAGTATGTATTCTATGCATTCTAAGTGCCATCTTTAATGACATTTTAACAGGGATTAATACATACTTTCTACTTATGGCCACAAAAAATTCTTCGTATAGTGATTTGGTAATTAAATAGCACTGAAAAACGTATATTATATTCTGAAGAATATTAGCTTTCCAGATGCTTTAGGTAGGAATTGTGAGGGAGTTCAGCAACAATCCCTAAATTAAGTTTTACCTTAGCTTTTCCCTTCTGTAAATTACATAATTATTCTTCTTCTTATTGCTGAGCAGAAGGTAAGTAGGAGTAAAATTACAAAACACGTAGAAATATGTTATTATTTTTGCTGTGAAAAAAATGTTACAGAAGCAGAAAGAGCAACAATAAAAAGAAATGCATTTCCTTCCACCCTCACTTGAAATTTCCCAGTATGCACTCCACTACTACCCACCATCTCATAACAAAGGTTAAGCCAGTGTATGTTTCATTAAGTACTTAGAAATTTCTTAGCAAACTTTTTTTACTTTGCAATGGAATGCAATAGAAATAGGGTACTTCAAACTGTCGAATACATTTGAGGGAAATTTGAATTTTAAAAAAAGTCTAAGTAAGTGTACCACGCAAATTATATTTCTCTAATCGGTAAACCAGGATGAAGAGCAACAGGCATCATTCATTTCAACATTAGCAGGGTTTTCAACACCCTCTCTCTGACAGTACTTCTACACCCAAGACAGGACTTTATGATCAGGATGAGCACACAAGAGGTTAAGGAGAAAGGGTTGGGTGATCAGATTTAGAAGGTCATAGCTTATGGGTTGTGTTCTCTGTGTCAGTAACAAAAGGGCAACTGCAGAAGGCTCTACTGGGTAAACATCTCTGTCAATGCTCTGTAGGATTTAATGGGGTGCACATTTATAGAGCGTACAGGGAAAAGCGCCAAGTGCTGACCCTGGGACAGACAAGGACCTGTGATAGCACAGATTTTGGACAGACAGGTTGGGATCAGACCTCAGGTAAAGTTCCTTGGACCTGATGGGCAATGAGCTGAGCCCCAGACATCAAGGTAACCAAGTGCTTGGTGGGCTGTACGAACAGGAACAAGGGCAGTTAATGCAGGCAGTGATCATTCCCCTCTGCCCAATATTCACCAACTACAGCTAAAATACCGTGTCCAGTTTTGGGACCTCCTGTGCAAGAAAGAAATAAAAAAACTGCAGCAAGTTCAGCACAATAGAGGAGGTCAGAGCACTTACCCTGTTAAGAGAAACCTAGGGACTGTGACTGGTTAAACCTGAATACGGGGGAGCTCTGTGGATTCCTAAGAAGACCCCCCTTTGTGCCTACTGGAAGATTTTCAAGCAGACAGGTCCTCCATAGCCACACATGCTGGGAGGATGATATTCAGTGGCATGAACTGAAACTAGAGATGTTTGAGTTGGATATGCAGAAAAAATTTCTGACTCTGAGGACAGCCCAGCACCGGGACAGGCTGCACAGACAAGCTCTGCAATCTCCAGCTGTAGAAGTTTTCAAAATCCAACAGGGTAAAACCCTGAGCAGCCAAATCTAACCTCAGAGCTATCCCTGTTATGAGCAGGAGGTGGGAATTGAGACTTCTTGATGTCCTGTCTGGACCTGAATGTATTTTGGCTCTAAGAAACAATACGCAATATCTCAGCTGCTCTCCAGCCATCCTTAAATGTGGAACTAGGAAGATCGATGTCTTAAATTGGTCTTTCAACATTCAAGCAAACAAAAAGACAAGAGGAGTCGTTGGATCTCCAATTTCACAAGCTGTTTTAGCTATCAAGGCTGAGAATTGTAATGCACAAGCCTATTGAAGCCTGCCACCCTGATATCTGCCAGGTCAGAGGGTCAGTCTGAAGGCCAAGAAATTCATGTCTTGAATAAAAATCACCCTTGGTAGACATACCACAGCATTCCTCCAGTTACACTAATATTGGAAAGCTTAATTTTGCTTCTCACCCACTGCAGTCGATGCTCTCATCTAGTGATAATTCAGTCAAAGCATTTTCTTGTTTATTAATTTTAATTATAATCTCTTACATTGCCACAAAACTTTTGTTAGCATCATTTCTGGAAATATTTCACATACACAGGCCTGTAAATATCAGTTTGACCTGCATTTCCTTAGAGACTATTAATTGCCTGAGATATTTATTCTCCATGTCATTAAATAAAATTTGTTTCAAATGTAATTAGGCTGGTTTAAATTGTATTGTTTTATTTTGCAAACAATGCATGTGAAAGATCTTTCTGTTTCTGAAGATCCATATCATGGTGTGAATAACCACCTTAATCTGATAAATACCGGATGAACAATAATGTCTGATTCACTCAGAGGTTGTTAAAAAAAATCTGGAGTAAATAATGTTACCTACTTAATGTTGCCTACTAGTAAATGGTATTTTAAATAGTATTACTTTAATTTTTTTTGGTCAACCCAACTGAAGTACTTTCAGTTACTTAGATGCAACTCAGCCACTAGTATCTCTTACATAACTACTTTAATCTTATTTTCTTTTAGAGCAGTGTGCACATAAGCAATTATCTTTGCTTAAGACAATTACTTTAAGACATCCGACTACAGCAAGCATAAGAAGTACATATTATTTTACAGTCCTTATGCTTTATTGCTAATTTAATTAGCTCCCATTTACCCACAAACACAGTTTGATGGATATATTCTCTTCTTTATTATGTCAATTAGCACCCTGCAACATGGTGCTTCCTAAAATTATCTCATCTGTTGCAGATGACAATGCTCCTCAGTGGTCATATTCAGCAATATATAAGGCTCACTAGAGCTGGTCCTTGGCAGCTCTCGCCAACTTTTGCTACCCTGAGGCTAAGGATGAGACTATGATAATTAACAGGACCCTGAAAATTCTCCACTCTGTAGGTGGAGAAGAGAGCAACAGCTCCAAAGGCAATTCTCCATGAATTTTAGTTTCATCTGTCAGTTTTAGAAAAGCCAACTGAAATGCATATTTTTCTTTTGTTTGCAGAGGCACAATGCAAACAAGCATTGGGAAAAATAGACCTGTTGGTCTTTGCTGAAAGCAGAAAAAGCATGACCAGCTTCATTGCTGTTAACTTTCAGAATTTCATGTTCAGAGGGACTTAGCACTACTAGTAACATCCAGGAGACACCTATCCTAAATTAATGGAGAAATCCACACTTTCACAGTAAACATCTAGTGCTGATCCTGACAATTCCTATTTACTTATATAAGGAGAAATTATAACCTGTCCAGGGTATACCTAAACCCAAATATTACTGTAGCTATGGACATTCATTTACAACAAAACATGCACAAAAATACAACCTTTTATTTGTCTCCACTTCTGTTCTGACAGAGCCACTTCATGCTAATGTGGAGTGGATTATTCACTGTAGAATTCCTGTAAACAAACATCACACATGTATTTGCTCTTAGTCATGACTGTATGGTTTTATCTCATGACTGGTGACAAACTGGGCCTTCTTTTCTTAGAGCAAATACCAAAACTTTAAAATTGAGCCAAATATTGCCCTTTCAATGTGGCTCTCAGTGTTCCAGCTAGTCACACAGAAGAGCTCCCTTTTGCCCCTACAAAGCTCCCTCCAACTGCAGCAGGATGTCTGCACTCAGAACTGGAATATAAATTCAAAAGGCAGAAGAGATACCAACCTCTTTCATGACACCTTCTCTGGGACAGCCCAGATTAACTATTCCTAAAAGTAAACAAATAAATCCCCCAGGATTCCTAAATTTGAAATTCTATGAGCCTCTGTACTGTAGCAGAATTAACTCAGCTTTCTTTGCAGACAGCTTTCCCATCACAGAATCCTTTCTGTACAGACCTCAGTCTCCGAATGAAACATATCCATATGCACCAGTTGAATGCATTGAACATAAAATATAAAAAAAAATACAGGCTTATATGATACACTACAAAATGTTGGGCATTTTTTGAAACAGTAATCACTGGTAATAAGTTTCTTATACCTGACTGACACTTAAAGGAGAATGTTCAACAGAAGATATTTGGTGAATTTTCTTGAAAATCTTTTCTGTAATATTAGATGTGAAAAGAATGCATGCAGAAAAGTGCCAAATTGTAGATTAAACAAAGACACCATGTAATCGAACTGAGAATTAGTGTTCTCAGGAAATCAATGCCTTCCTGATTAATTAGCAAACAGCTGCTAATCACCCTCTAAATTGTTGTTACAACCAGACATAGGTCTGCCAATACACTTCACTAGAAATTACTTAAATGCCTGCTCATTTTGAATTCCTTGTAAAAAGGTGATCAAAAACAGAAATAAAAAGACAGGCCTAAAACATAAAATCTCAGTTTTCTAACTAATTTGGGGGCTGAGTTTATTCTCTAGCCTAGGGAAATAGCAGATTAACAAAGGCAGAAATTCAGTTCTACAGTACTTAGACTTTGACCAGATATAGTAAAAGCTTATTTTTACTTCTGTGATAACAGACTTCTTTAAATTCTAATTTTAAAAAATAAAATTCTAATATATAGAAATATTTATAAAATATACATAAACACAGATAAAATTCGAATGTTCGATATTACCACTTTCCCTTCCTCTGCTCCCCGATTGCTCTAAGGAAACGTATGAATCTACTGCTACATTTAAATCCAAGCTATCACCCAGGAACTTTAGAAAGCAGGTGAGTGTTTTCCACTGAAATTCCTACTAAGGGTAGTGTCAAAGCAAAACAAATGTAAAAAAAATTGTGAACACTTAGTGTTATATTGCATCAGACTTCTTTATCATTCTTTGCCTATTAATAAAGTATAATTTTATTTATGCAGGAATTTCCATCTGAGAAACATAAAAATGAAGATAGAGGAATTGAACTTAGTTGAACTTAACCCTTCTTTTTCCCAACAAAAAAATTTAATAGTGTTAATGAGGCAGAGAATTATAGCAAGCCTGCTCCAGCAGATAAACAGTAGAGAAGACGCTACATCAGATGTGGTGTGAGTTTAAGGATCCTAGAGGAGACTCATAAGTCTAGCCAGAAATAACATTAGAAAGTATTAGATGGGGCTCCCCTTGACTGCGCACTAGTTTTATGCACTTCCCCTTTGTGACAATCAGTGCCATCCGAACTGAACATTTAAAACTCACTAGTGCTTCAGGGGCTTCTTCTGGCATTACTGTTTTTGGCATTGTGTCCATCAGTAACTAGGCCTGGGGAAACCCATCCAGTAAACACAAAAATAAACAAATCCCTTCACCCAAAATGCAAATTAACTGGAATGTTACCATTTTAAAGTCAATAGCATGCAAACAGCTTATAATGCCAAAAGTATTTTACCTCATTTCTTGAGAGGTTTAGGTTGTTTGATTTTAGAGTTTTTGGTTTTTATTTTTTTAACTACAGTACTAATTTGGGTAAAATAGGGTATGCATCTTCAGTGTAATAGCTGTCCTAGAATAAAAGTAGATGGCTGCATTTCATAAAAAACATTAAAAGTGCATGAAAACATACACTGGAGAAAAAGCCTTCCCTCTGTTTAATTCATTCATTTACTAGTCATTTTACCAGTGTTTTTTCTGAATCAAAACCAAGACTTTTTTTTAGCCTAAAACAGTTAAGATGATTTTAATCTACATTCCCTGCCTTAAAAATGAAGCTAATCTGTGTTATTGTGCTCATGTACCTTCTGTGTCAAGTCTGTGTATAGCAACATCCTAAATCATAGAATCATTTAGATTGGGAAAGACCTATAAGGTCATAAAGTCCAACCATTAACCTGGCACTTCCAAGTCCACTAAACCATGTCTCTGAATGCTTCATCCATATATTTTAAATACTTCCAGGGGTGGTGACTCAACCACTTTGCGTTTTGGTATCTTTCTTGCTAACATAGTTCCAGTGAAGCTTGAATTAAAGCTTCTAGTCTAATTATTTGACCTGATTGCCTGCAATTACAAAAACATCTCATTCTTTTTCCAAAAAAACCCCAAACCCCTTGAAACGTTTACTTCATATCTGAAGCAGCAACCAATTGAGCCATTCAGTAGGAATGTTACGGGTAAGAGTAATTCTAGAAAGATGATATCTTGTCATAACACATGGGAACTGGATAGTTTGTTTCTTTACAGCTTTTGGCATGCTTCGTAACAATGGAGATTTGCTATATGTCTTTTATGTAGGACCCATAGGAATGTTAAGGTAATAACAGAAAACTAAACAAGACAACAAGGTGTAGAACTGCCATGAAAATTACCCTAACAGTAGTCAAATTTTCTCTTCTGAAGTGGAAATGTTGTAATCTGGTATCTGTCCCAAACTGATGTTAGATTACTAGAAAGAAGGTAATTCATTAACAAATTGAAGAAAAATAAAAATTTGGGGCTTTATGTTTGTCTGTTTCTCATATGTTTTCTTCATGATTAGTCCTAATACAGAAAAAAGTTGGGTTAAACTGAAAACAAATTTAACAGCAACTCATAGAATCATAGAATGGTTTGGGTTGGAAGAGATCATCTAGTAGATATAATCTCATTTGAACTTCCATGTCATGGACAGGGACAACTTTCACTAAACCAGTTTTCCCAGAGCTTCACCCAATCGGGCCTTGAACATTGTCAAACACTTATTTATTTTTCAGGGTCCAAATACTGGAGCAGTATCAAGGTAGCAGATTTCTCCTGTTTTCATCTATTTCAATTAATTGCCAGTTACATGGCCATATCCTCATCTCCATTGTTTCCTGGAGTGCTGTACTCAAAGTAACTCCTACTGTGCCAGTAGACCTGAAGTTTTTGAATTTCGGGGTCTAGATATTATGCTGACCCCATAAGACTTCTTTCCCTCTGCTCATAAGTAGTAGCAGCAAGCATAAAACCTGGCACCTGGCATGGCAGATGTTTGATCTAGACACCCCAAATGGCTGACTGCACGTGCCAGACAACATAAATAAATCATGAAGGATCCACACTCTGCTTTATTATTTTAGTATCTGCAAGTATCTACTTGGGAGTAACTCCTCTCCTTATTTTATCTGATGCATATCTTAGGCAAAGCGACCATACTTTTTAAGGAATTTATTGCATAGATATCTGGTTTTGTCTGTTTGTAGTATATAGTTGTCCTAAGGGTCTCTTCTGTTCAAGTTTGCATAAGAAGTTGGTGTAGCTATCTGTAGGTTTGAAGGAAAAAATTAGGATTTATGACATTAGCAACCTAACTTGTCTTTCATTCTTCCTGCAGTTTACTTCTGGCCTTTTCAACAGATGTTTTTGTCTTCAGTAAGGATAATAAAAATGTGGTGAAATCTTCCACTTCTAATATATAATCAAGAAACAGCACTGGAACTACCGTCAGGATGCAATACAGTGTTAAATCAGGTGCAAAATATTAGGTCAGTAACTCATCTTTCCTAGTGCACTTTCTTTTTCTGCCAAAGTTTATCACTGTTCATAATAGAAAATTACATGAAATTGAGATTTTACTGTTTTCATATTATGTAAAAGCCTTATTAGTTTTAAGATAAATAGAGTGTCTGAAAAGGGACTCAGTCATAAAGTGCTTGAATAGAGGTATTTTAATATTTCTTTTAGTAGTAGGAAAATCCCAGATCAACTGCAATATTTCAATGCATTACCTAAAACTACTGCTGGAAGCTAAAGGCTTGTGACTTCTACCTAATTTATTGCTGGATATGGTAGAAATAATAGAAATGTGTAATAAACAGGCAAGGCTAAAACCAGGCTGACATTTTACTGATTCCCTGTACATGCTGGAAGATGAATGTTTTTGTCTAGACATTTGCCCTCTTTCGATATCATGACATGACAAGTGTTTGTTGAGAACAAATATTTAAAGACAAAGTGCCAAGGCTAAGAGGCCACAAATACAGCTCTTGTTTTTACAAATAAACGTAGAAAGTATTTCATTCTAAATGCCTACAATTCATTTGTGAGCAAAGTGATAGTGATAAACTTATGGCTCCATGCAAAGCAGTGAAAAACTCATGAAGAAAGACAACCACTTTTAAAGAATAATTTCATGCTCCTATTTTATATTATAAAAAGTAATGTTTAATGATACTCAGTGTTGCAAGGCACTATTTTTTCATAAAATAATTTCAAATATGCAGATAGAAATAGTGAGTTCAAATGTAATTGTCAAGAAATTGCTTTCCAGTGTGTTCTGGTAACTGAGAGCAAAGTCTGGCCCAAAGATTTTTGTCTCATGTAGATTATAGTTTGAGGAGTAATTGCTATTAAAAATACCCTGTAGTCTGCTTATCTTATTATTATTCATTATCTTGAAGAAGCATAGGACTCTCAGTACTGAGGATGTGTGATTATATCATAAATAAAATCCTGCTAATGAGAAGTTTGTAAGACTAAAGCAATCCAATTAAATGCCTTATTTAATTAATGTATCTATTCATTTACTTCTTTATTTAGCTACATGTTTCTTTTGTTATTTTATTGTATCTCTGCTATGAATATGTGTTTACAGAACCATAGAATGGTTTGGGTTGGAGGGGACCTTCAAGTTCATCTCGTTCCAACACCCCTGCCATGGGCAGGGACGTCTTCCACTAGATCAAGGCTGCTCTAAGTTCCATGCGACCTGGCTAAATTGTTTCTGGGGACTGGGCATACACAACTTCCTGGGTAACCTCTCTCAGTGCCTTACCACCTTCACAGTAATAGAGTTCTTCCTGACATTTACAATAATTTCACGACCATAAGGCGCACCAGACTATAAGGCACACACCCCGGGAGTCGGCAAATTTTGCAACTTTGTAGATCAGATAAGGCGCACCGGACTATAAGGCGCACTTTTTTTTTGCAGCGAGGCTCCGCCCCCAGCTCCCCCCACAGGGTTGCTTGGCCAAGGCCCCACCTCAGCCCGGCAGCCATTGGCCCCCGAGCCCACCTGTACCCGACGGGGCCGGGGTATGTCCACCGCCGCTTCGTGCAGCGCCCCCGGGACCCCGCTGCTCCGGGAGTCCCCTGGCGCTTTGGGTGACACAATGCCGGCAGGCTCGCCCCACGTGGGGGCCAACCTCCCTGATGCCGGTGGCTTTGCTCCCCCGCCCGGGCTGCGCCACCACCCTTTCCCTCCCCCGTGCAACCGCTGCCCCAATGCCGCCGGGCTCACCCTGGCCCGGTGCTGGCCTCATGCCACCGCCGGGTGGGCTGTGCTCGGCTGGGGACTGTGGCGGGCTTGCACTTCCGGGGTGGCAAATGTCGCGACTTTGTACATCAGATAAGGTGTGCCGGACTATAAGGTGCACTTCCGGGGTAGGGGGAAAATTTTAGTCAAAAGGGTGCATCTTACAGTCATGAAATTACTGTAATCTAAACCTATTATCTTTCAGTTTAAGGACATTACTCCTTGACCTGTCACTACATGCTCTTGTAAACTGACAGCGCTCTCCAGCTCTCCTGTAGGCCCCTTCAGGTACTTTATGGAGGCCAAGGATTCAAAAGAAGAAATAGAAGAGGAGGACATAGAGTTTGAAGATGTTCCCCTGGACATCACAGCCCACTGTGTCATAAAATCACTTTCAGAAATCTTCTGGTGTTGTCTGAAAACTTGTCATCTTTCTGGTCCATTATTCACGTGACAAGAAAATTCCTTCAAGACAGGACTCTGAAAACATTTTCAGAAAACAGTTGTGAGGGTGTTTTTTTAAAATTTTCATATTTGCTGATCTTCCATGTTTAAATGGTTTTCAAGTTCTACATATCTATTTTTTTCATAAATAAGGAACTCTACAAAATCTGATAGTTTTGTACAGAATTGCTGAAAATACGACCTTAATCTATTTCTTGCTAGTTGCTTGGTACAGCAAATGTTAAGTTCATTGAAGAAAAATAAATATTTAAGAATTATATTTTTGATACTGATATATACTCATTTTATTAAAAATGAATAAAGCTACAAACTCTTGCAAGAGTGAGGAGATAATTTGTCAGAAGTTCATATTTGCATCTTAGGATGCACACAATTCCTGTCCTGAAAGAGTAAGTAACCAAATAAAAATCTACTTTTGGAAGAAAGGAAATTTGCTCTAGTGAAGCAATGACAATCATACTGAAAATGTTGTAAAGAATATGGGTATTGGAAAGTCTGAGACAATGAAATATCCAGTAAATTTTACCAGAGGTAATCTCTCAGACAGAATAAACACATTTGGCCATCCTGCATCAAATGCCTTGTTTTTTGGAAAATCACACATGAAAAAGAACACTGGCAAGAAGAATTGAAATAGGCAGCAGTGATGTTTGAAAACACTCATCGTTGATATATGCGGAGTAAATGCCAAACATTCTTGATAAAAATTATCCAGAAACAGTCAAATTTTTTCTTTATAATTTAAAAAACCCCTTAAAATGGAAAATACTGAGGTGATGTGGTGATCCATTTTATTCTCTTATGAGGACTTTGAGATTTGCTGTCTCTTCTTGAAGCCATTCTATGTTAGGGAGTCTGTCTCTGCTGAGGATACAGGGAGTGTTTCTCCAGGTTTCAGCACATCACATGTGAGACAGGATTATACAGACCAAAATTCTGGTTAGACAGTTCCACTCTCAAGTAGCAGTATGACCCATCCTTAGCCTAATAATCAGGAAAATTTTTCTTTTCCATCTAAAAATAATCAAGTAACATTGACAAAATTTTTTCAGCATGGTGCTTAATTTACAAGCTCCTGAAAATAAAATAATAAACCCTGGAACTTTGAAAGCACTCCAAAATAATTATATTCATGTTCCCTATGATACATTAAACCCAGAATAAGATGTGAAGACTCAGCACGACAGTATACTGCAGAAAGTAAAAAACTACTCTGCTGACTGTTTGGTTCTGCAAGTTTAAATCATTCTCCAGGGCCTTATGCATCAGACTGGGGGAAAATATAAAGTGTATATTTAGTGTTTTTTCCTACACAAACCATTACTGTCCTTCCTTTTTTCCAGCTAAATTCCGAAGTCCTGTTTTCTTCCCCCAAGGCAAAATTAAGGCTAAAAATAACTCCTTCTAATTTAGCATTTTACCTCAGAGAAAGTACATTAAGGAAGAAACCTCTGAGTGACTTTCAAAATGAGATAGACTGAATTGACAAGTACTCTTCTGGGGTATCTGTCTCTTTCAGGAACAAAATAAAATCATGTTTCCAACTTTTTCCCTTATCTGTAACCAAAATTACTGTATAATAAGTGTTCAGAGAGTTTATGGCAATTCTACCCAAATATCCTATTAAACAATAATAGGATTTGTTTCTCAATTGCCAGTTACCGTTTTGAAAATACACCCCCGTGTTCTCTGAATTCTCAGAACAAATTCAGATTGATTAATTTCTCATCTTCCTCCTCTGAAAATAAAGTTCTTGCTCTTTACCATTTTAAAGCATTTTGAGAGGTGATTAAACTGCATCCACTCACTTCTTTTTTTTTTTAGATTTATATAGTTTTGCCCACTAGGGGTTTTAGTTACATGCCTAACTGCAACCAGAAACTGACCTTTTGCAGGTCTTGCCCTTAAAATAAACTTTCAATTCAAGTCACTACAAGAAATTTATCTATTTACTTGTAGCTTTATAAATGTTAGTACTAGAATAAAATAGTCTATAGAATTTTTTTTTATATACTCCATATATCAAAGAAGATAGTGAGTCTTTGAAAGAGAAAACTCCTAGAGTTAAAAGTTTTTGTGTAAGATACACAAGATAGTGTCTACCCCGTGATAAACAGACAGGAGTTTTGCTTGGTGATTTTGAATGCTTATTAGGGAACACTTCATGGTATGAACATTAAACCAATTGCCTTCTTAATGCTGAAAATTTCATGCTTTAGCTTTCAAGAGGCTTAGGTAGCTATTTTCAGAAGGAATAAAATGAGTAACAGAACTAATGTTGTATTTCAGCTAGAAGTAATTTTTTAAAGGTAGGAGGAGGAAGGTTAAAGAAAGAAAAAAATGTTATTTGAAAAGACGAATGTGCATTCTCCCTTCAGTGGATTTTTCAGACAAAACAACTTTAATCCAAGAGTTAAAACTTATTCTGCAGATATAATAGCAGGGCTACAAACACAACACTAATGGTATATCCCCATTTAAAAGGTGTGATTGATTTCATAGATTTTCAAAGTATATCTATTAAGCACATAACTTCACATGTAAATAAAGTTCATCCTCCTTATAATAAATTCTGACACCTTAATCAGAGTTCCTTCAGGCGCCTCCTTCATGCTCTGGCGCTATGAAGTACTGAGCACTCTGTGTCCATGGAGGTCATCACTACCGCAGGTGGATGGTGAGGAGAGTCCTGTGGGACTCTTCATTCCAGGACACACTGTTCAGATTTCCCTGTAAATCACCGGTGAGTATTTTGCGTCAGAGTAGGACATAACCTCTCCCCTCTTTTAGCTCTCTTTATTCTGTTCTTTGACCTTCTGCTCACTATCCAGTGGTTTGCTAACCAATAATGATTTTGATGAAAGCATCCCTTTGGATGCGCATGTTCTGTGGATCAAAGGTCTCATCCCTTACTCAGAGCTTTTTCTTTTTCTTCTTTTCAACAAAGAGCCTATTTTTCTCTGCCTAGTGATTTTGCAGGGGTATCGCCTATGAAATAATCCTGAACTGGCAGTTGACTACTTACATCAAAAATTATAGCAGACACCTCTGATCTCTGCACAGGAGGGACCTGTTCCTGTTTTTCTGCCATATTTTCCTTTTTTGTATTAAGTTTGATATTTCTAAAGTCTTATTACAGACTTTTACTTTGTGACTGTGAACTGAGAAGAGTCCTTATTAAAATTAGAACACACAATCATATCTGTGAATGCGAATACAGACATTGTGAACATGGTAAAGCAAGAAATAACCTGATCAAATAATAGCATATTTCTGAACTACTAAATAAAAGGTGACATAACCAGTGAAGAAGGTAAATTAAGTCAGGAACAAATGAGATCCATTGAATATATCCTAAATATTTCTAGTTTTGAACAAGGAGAGTTAAGGGTTGGTTTTTGTTCTTCTTCTAAATTAAAAGTCAAACTTCTTTGGTCTCAGAAAAACATAGAAGTTGGTAATTAGAATCCAATACTAGAAAATTTTGAAGTATAAAGGAAAGCACTTGGTCTTTCTCATTAGCTTTTATTAACAACATTCTGAGTTTGTGAAATGAGTGTAGCAAGTTACAAATGATGCATGAAATTAAAAATTTCTGTTTACCCTATAGAGCTTTCATCCATGTCTGACCATGCTCTTCTGGAATATATGCAACAACAGGTTTCCAGTCTTAGCCAAAATGTGGCCAAAATATGTGGTTTCCACACAGAACCAATAAAATGTAAGATTTGGGATTTTTTTCACACAAACTGTTTTTACTTTATTCAGGAGTAAATATATCAAATTCATTCTAAAAGCTGGCCATGACTCTCTGTGAACTTGTGAAACAGGTTCACCTCAGAAATCTGCATGTAGAGCACGGGCTGAGGGGCACTGGACAGGAGCCGATATTAGGCTGACACTCACATCAGAAAAAAACCAACAACCCAAAATCTAATATTCATTACATAGCGCTTCATCAGACCACACGTTAATCATGTCCATAAATTCAGGGCTTACTAGGTCAACACTCAACAAAATGGTTCTGTGCTGCCTTCAGAGATGATTTGTATACAGCTTCTGAGAGGAAAGTCACCCATAGGTCTTAAAGCAGTTCTTTCAGGGTAATCATTCCTTTTAAGAGACACAAATTCTCAACTCACCATCCCAAATTCACCTGTGCTAAACTGAAAATATTTGTCTGTCTTATGCATGCTGTAGTCATCCTGTGATTTGTGCATATTGCAGGTCTTTCCATGGCCCCCTGTTCATGTAGGAGACTTTATACTTACTTTCCCACCCCCCATTGTTTCTTCTTTCTTAAATCTCCCTCCAGATATTTCTCATGAACAAACTGAGAATTATAAATGAAATATTTTCAATCCAGAAAATCCACATTCCACATTCTTTTAACTTTTTATTTAAGACTGTTAGATTACAGCCTCTTTGCAAATTGTTTCTGTGTTTGGAAATATTTTTAGCCATAGCTGAATTTTGTCTTAGAGTAGAATATAGCTTTCTGTTAAATCACTGTTAGAACAGGATAAAAAAACAAGGTGTTATCTAAGTTGTGAGGTCTTCAGAGAGCCAAATGATGCATAAAAAACCTTATATTTTCCCCACCATTACTCTTAACTATTATTGCTTATTTCTAGTGCTTTCTTGGGCCTGAATGTGATAAACACGTAAAGGTTTAGGCAATTGTTTCAGGTTTCAGTGCTGAATCTGACAGCTTTTTTCATAACAAACTACAGTAGTCTCCCACCTCTTATTTGTTTCAGGGTAGCAGTAAATAAACCAATAAATATAAATCCAGTTTGAATAAACATAGTTTTAGTTGTTCAGTGCAACATGAATAGTGAGAACCCCGCAATGAAAAGAACTTGCTCCTTTGCTTCTCAAACACAAAAGTTCTTTTTATTTTGTAAACTACATTTAGGCATACTGCTTTCGCTTCATCCTTGCTAAAATGATCTTTAAGCATGTTTTTCATTTCATTATAACTTTCATTAAGATTTTTCATTTTATATTGAGTGGTTTTAATAAATTTGTAAAAAGAATAGTTACTTGTTCTGCAATCGCAATGGACAATGCCACAAAGTAACAAGAAGTGCAAGAAGCATTTTCTGTGTGTATAAACTGTTTTCAAGAGCAAAATCTTGTCTCTTCTTTCCCTGTTCCTTCAAGACAAAACATTTTCTTATTCTTTCTTTTTTTATGCTTTGTCTCCTGTAAGTTTTAGTACTACAAACAAAATTTCCTTCAGTCAATTGACTTTTACTTAGGTAAAGTACATACTTAAATTAATTTTCAATCCTACTTAGTAGAATCTTCTTCCAAATAAGAGATTAAACAAAGTAAGAGACACCAGTTACCAGTTAGTAACTGAAAATATATTCGAGCTTCAGTTTCTGAAATTTTCATGTTACAAAACTCATATTTTAAGCACATACCTATCATATTTAATATCAAAAATCAATAATACTGATACCAAAACAACATCTTGATTTGAATTACAGTAATTTCACGAATACAAGCCACATCATTTTGACCAAAATTTTGGTGGAAACCCGGAAGTGCGGCTAGTACTCTGGGGTGGCTAATATATTAACAAAAATGTGATATCTGCCCTTACCGTGCCAGTCCTGTCCCGAGCAAAAATGGTTTGAAATCCATGGTTTCCCGTTGTTCCGATGATGAACCAATCAGAGAACAGCTTATTGCCTGCCTGTGGATGGTGGCGTTACTGAGGGGCGGGGGGTGTTATCAGGGTGAGTTCCCTCGGCGCGTTCTCTCGGCAGTTGGATAAAAGTGTGTGATATTTCTCTGTACTTTTTAAAGTGTTTTCAGTCTTGTGCGTCTGTGTGGCTGGCCTTGCTCACGCGGATCAGGGGAGGGGAGGGGAGGGGCCGGGCCGGGCCACACCTGTGCGGCTGAGCGGCTCTTTAAAGGCAACGCAGATTCATTGGGAATACATACTCGCAAAATGACCACACTATTGTTCGTGTCTTTTTCGGCTTGTAAATAAAGGGTATGCTGCCGCAGCTATTCTCTGTGTCTTTTTTCACTCGGAAATAATGTTTCCAAGGTCAGTAGTAAGCCAGTAAGCCCTGGTGATTCCGCAATTCTGTTACTAAATGACGACTTTGTGAAAGTTCGCCACAAAGAAAGAGTGGCTAATATTTGGGTGCAGCTTTTTTATTGACAAAGACATCAATGTTGCTGACACACCGGAAATGTGGCTTACACTCCGTGTGGCTTGTATTCATGAAATTACTGTAAGTTGAGCACAACTGATATTTTTATCTTTTACTGAAAAAGAGTGTAGCCAAATTGTTAAAGAGAAACCCTGGATGGATTCCCTTTTTACTAAACTGAGTAATAGTTACAGTATCTTGCTGATCTGAGTGCTTTTTCACTTGTCCAAAAAAAGTAGAGAGTTTTTTTTTTTTTTTAATTACTTTAATGTGTGCGAGAGATGCAGTGAAATGTAGACTTTTAATATTATTCCTCCATTACCGTACTTGTTATGAAAAAAGGAAGCAAATACCATGCAAAAGGAAATGCATACACTTACTCCTGTAGAAAGAAATAGCAACATTTCTGGCTGTATTAAATCTTTTATAGTTCTATAAGTTCTCAAGTTCCTGAAATAAACTGTTGCAATTATGCAAACTCATTCATTCTTAGGTATATTCAGACACCACATAGCTACATGTTTAGCTTTGGGTATTTTACATCTGTTGCTCAAGGAAACTTGTAAACCTTTTTAATAACAACACCAGATCTTTATGGGATGTGTCTTCAAAAGCAGCATCAATTGTCAGCTCTCACCTGAAAGATGAAGTGTTACAGCCAGTCAATTCACAGAATTCTTTGAGGCTACCAGGGACCAAGAATGATAGAAAGTGATCAGTTGATCTTAAACATTTCTCTGATAGTCATTCCTGCTGTGTCTTATTTCATTAAGAAACTTGTGATGTCTTCAGTCATTCCCTTCTACAGCAGATAAATACATTACTGAAATTATCTGATAAACTTATCAAACTCTAAAAAAAGTTAGGTACCTTTTATGCATGTTACTTTATTTGGCTACTGCTCAAAATTTCATTCTTATGGCTGCCTGAAGATCTGTTCTGCTTTTTTTTTTTCTTGAATATATTTCTGTCCAGTTTAACAGCTGCTTACAGCTATTCCAGAACTGTCATTTTGTTTGAACAGCTCTTGTACCTCAAGTACTGTACCCCTTATGCCTTATTTTGCTAAATAAGCCATTTTTTGTGTTCTCTTTTAGAGAGTACATCCTTCACTGTATTATATTAATAGACAATTTTTTGTCATTTTTTCCATCTTGACTGTGCATTAATAGAACTGTATTTAGAATTGTAGATGACAAATCTACAGTGCATGAATTGATGAATTGTAGTGCACTGACTAATTGTCATCCAGTGCATGACACTTCCTCTCCACACATGCAGATGTGTCTTCCTTGATGTTTCCAAAAATTACCTCACACTTTACTAGCTAGTCCTAATATCAGATGACTTGCAATCTTATCAAGGCTTCCTCATTCAGTGGTTAATTTTTAGCCAAAGCATATGGTCATATTTTTATATTAATTCATGTTCTGACATTCCAGACATTGAGCCATTCATGTATATGGAAGGTCGTATCTCCAACATGATATTTTGATCTTTATCTATACTAAAAATGTCTCTTATTTTTTTTCTTAATCAAAAAAGTCCTGCATCAGTTTTCTGTTCCCTTCATGTTTACATCTTTTTGGTTTTTTTGTCAAGGTCATAGTAATATTAAATAAAGTCTCTGACCTGTGAGAATTTCACTAGCAATCTCTTCTCTTTTTTTGACATAAGTAAATTCTTCTCCTTCAGCTTATTTCCCCACTTTATCATTCTTATAAAAATCCTGTCTTCCTCATTTTAGCCCAAATTTTTCAACATAGTAGTGCATTACATGCTTCACTTAACCCATGACAGATGAGAGATGCATCATCTTCCTTCACTACAAAACTCAGTTATCTCAGAAAGATACAAGAGTACTCTTGAAATAGTCTTCATAAATGCAGTTGGAAATTAAAGCATATGCAACATATCTACATTTAGCAATCTATTTCCCAGTTTCTCCAGTAGTGCAAAGAGAACCTTTCTCTGCTGAGCCTTAGAGCCCCAGAGGCTTAAATTTACTGTCGATACAGAGTTAGTTGTGACTGCTTGGAAGAGAAAGGCACCTTTTTCCTCAAGCTCTGTGTTTCTTTCTCAAGCCTATTTTGCTGTAAGTTTCAGGAATCTTTGAGAAGGCAAGTTACACACAGCAAGAACTCTAAAGTTTTAATGACAGTCTTCTTCATGATAACCTACTGGTGGGAACAGTCAGTCACAGAAAATAAGATTATGTTCAGTCTAAGAAAGAAGTAACATCTCCCCAAAAAAAAATAAATCATTAATCTTGCAATAGACATTTAGAAACCAGAAATCAATGAATTTTATGTTATAATGACCAAAACAAAGGCAGCCTAGATCCAGCCAGCTCTTAAAGGCTGAAGGTGTAATAAAAAGGTTCTGATCCCTGCTCATGCACTCATGCACCTTCTGTCACTGCAGGTAATACACGTAACTGATAAATAGCTCGGAAAGCCCACTTTCATTCCTGTGCCTTGACTGCCTCCAATATTAGGTAAGAGGTCGATCCCCTCATGTCTCTCCCACATCCCATGGCCCACGAACTCCAGAAATTCTTCCATCTAACTTTAAATGATAAAGCAGCATCTTCTCTAAGTCAGGTTGAATGTCCCCAACTCAGGACAGAATGCGCTAAGAATCCTGAGGCCATTGATTATAAAGTTCTTTTTTTCCAGAGATGCAACTCCATTAAGTACCCATTAGCAGTAGGCAGAATGCCTATGGGGGTTTCTTAGATGAAGATACCTGTTAGTTTGGGGTTTTTTGTTGTTTTGGGTTTTGGGGTTTTTTTTAATCTTTAAGGTTTCAGAAGGTGGATGTTTGCTTAACTCTTTAACTCGAGCTCTAGATATGCCCTGGAGATACATGGGGCCATTCACAGTCAATGGAAAGAGACATCTAAACTATGTGGCACTGCTTTCATTCTTGTGCATTTCTCTTTCCAGTGACACCCACCAGTGGCATTTGGAAACAACAGGAGTTGGAGACTGTGTTACTCACATAATCATACCAGGCCACAGAAGTGTCTATAAAGATATGTTTACAGAGCAACTCTCACTTTGTTTAATGTGTTCTTAAGACATATATATTAATGAGTTTCTAGTTAGTACATTAATAATTTTCGAAGCAAAGTAAATAATAATAAAATTGATAGATTTATGAAAATTCCCAATTTTATGATTTTTAAAACTTTTTTCCTGAAGTTTGGGGGTTTTTTTCCCCCCAGTTTTATTCTTTATGAGTTTCAATATTGGTGTCTGTTGATGTTTTTAGTTTCTTTGCAATTAGCTTTGAAAAAGAAAACCTGAGAAGATAGAACAGATACCACAGACAGAGAAAGCAGATCTTTTTCCAACCATGTTGCTAGTATAGCATGCATAGATCTTCAAAGAATCAATATCTAGGCTACATTTGCCTGAGTGTATTGAGTGATAACTTTTTGATAGTGGCAGAGGCTATGAGCAGAAGTCAGTCTGGTGCATACACAGCTGGTTCCGGCCCATTCCAGCTGGATCCGGTGGACCACCACTGGTCAAAGTTAAGACCATCAGCTGAGTGGGTGTTTCCTGTGGGGAAACAGGTTGATGAAAACCTAAAAAAAATGTTGCACAACAGATGTGAGAGAAAATATTAGAGAAACAGCCCTGCAGACATCCAGCCTGAAAAGGTGAGGGGAAGACTCCCTGAAAATTCCTCTGGGCTTACCTAAGGATTATTCTAAATAGTTGGAGATTTCAGTCACTTGGTCCTCATTTCACAGCCACTGATTGTTTTGGTATCTAGAGGATTTTGAAGCATAAAAGTTACAACAATTGCTCATCAATCCAGAGTTCAAGATGCAAAAGGGTATCTTAGTCAAGTTGACTGTAAAGGTGGTTTGTGGTATCTGTGTCTTGCAAATCTTTGCAGCTGTACCAAGATAATAATTTGAAATGAACTGTGCTCCACAATTCAAGGTCATCTCTTTCTTAGGTGGATTGATCTCCTTGCATTTCATTTGTGTAGCTAAAATGTAAATATGGGTATGTATATAATTACATGCAAATTTATAAATCTAGTTGAATTTTTGTTTCTAAATATTGACACAATGACAGATATATATACACATATATGAAAATCACTGTTGTAGTCCAGTGTTAAAGGAAAACAGTAAATCTGTGATATTTGAGCATATTTGATAGAACAGCTTGATTTCTGTATTCCCATCACATACTTTCAGCTGTTAGTTTGAAAACAAGCTAAACTGTAGGAATGCAATAAAGGATATGAAATGCCCTTAATTTTGAACTCATTTGCAATATGTTTTACATTACTCTGGAATTTTTAATATAGTCTTTCATTAAAACACACATGATATCCCATCATTCTTTGACAAGCTGAAATGCATAAGTAGAATATGACAGTGCAATAACTACTAAAATATTTAAATGATTTATTTAATTTAAATTTTCCAGTGGGAGGTGAAGGCAGATTAAAATGTTAGTGCCATTAAAATGAAACTACTTTGGTTGGTACCATACGGAAGCAAAAGTCAAAAAAATGAAAATTACAATCGGAATCCCAAAATTAATGTTTTTCCATATGAAGCCATTAAGTACAGATATCCAAGAAATAGTTTGATCATGATGCCCACAACATTTTTCAGTTCCATCTGAACCCAAAACTCTTCTTAATATAGACATTACCAATAGTTCCTCCTTATGGCATTTTTATGCTAGGTTACTCTTGGTAATGATAGCTAATTGGTTTTTATTGTCTGTCCATTTCTGGAAGTTACTCTTCCACAGGTTCTTCACCAGAGTTCACTTCCTTGCATTTCCAACTGTACATCAGTCATACCCATTTATTATTCTCCAGGTTAATTTTTCTGATATATTACTGCTTAAACTTACAAATAATACTGAAGCTTTTTAGAATATATTTATTCTTGCAGCTTTCTAAAAACACTTTTCAATAATTAACCCTGCATGCAGGAGCTGCAGTCGTGTATGATCATACACCCCATAATGGCAAAAATATGATACTTGTAATTGGATAAAAAATAAATATCATTACATAAGTGCTGTGTCCTCTTCAATAATAAAAATTTTTGTTTTATAACACATTCACATTTATCAGTGAAGGTTTGATCAGTAATTTGGAAGAAAAGTAACATAAGACCACAGCATTCCCCCTGATGTAAATAATTAATGGTTCTTTGCTCCTCCTATTTTTGGGTATATTATCTAATCCACATTCAGTCCACTTTATGTATGCTATTTTACTTTCATACCATTTCAGATTCTTAATGAAAACATTGTACAGTAACAAAAATTCATTGGACATATTTAATTACCATTATGTTAATAAAATATAAACAAATTTCATACTTAACATTTGTAATACTTAGCATTTCATAAAATTATATACAGCTTGTTTAATGAAATCAATTTGCCATAAACTCAAACTGAATCTAGTATCACTATTACTTGTGTTTACTCTTTACTTTGTATGAAAATAACTGCAATCATCATAATCATTAAATTTACTTGTATCTACTATCATTTTCTATGTAGTGCTCTGTAAGTAACCAGAGATATTTAAGCACCCTGATATCTGCTGGAAGCACAACAGAATGGGGCACAAAAACGTAGGAGGTTTATGGAGGCCACTGATAGCATCTTTGTGGTACAGGAGTCAGAGATAATCTTTGTGATAAAGGTAATAGAGGAGTTAACACAAGTCATGGAGGAGAGAAGGTGCTCTGCTGGGTCTGATAGTTAGGAAACAGAAAGAGCTGTTTGTGGGTGTGAACATTTGGCCAACTTTGATGCAGTGATCAATGCAGTGGTAGATTTCAAAATCCTAAGAGGAGGGAGCATGCAAAAATGAAGGACCACAGCCATAGATTTTAGGAGAGCAGACCTTGACTTAATTTGTCAGCATGTCATTTCAGAGCATTTTTTTTTCAGAATTGCAGTCAGTTTTGTCACTTTCATTGTATAACCATATATAGAGAATAATCCATATATAGATAATATGAAAACATACTTTTTCATTCTCTAACTAAACAACATACAAAATATTGAAAGTGAAAAATTCAATGTTTTGAAATGTTTGATTCAATGAATCAAATGTTTTGATTCAGAATCTCCAGTTGTCAATAAAACTATCTGAATATCAAGCACAGAAAGTATTCCTGTCAGAAATATTCATCTAAGATTCAAATCTTTCTAGCTTACAAAATCTTCAGGCAAAGGAAAACCTAAACCTTCTCAAAACATCTGGAGAGGATATAAGACTGATTAATGTTTAGGTAAATAATTTATATTTTGTTTCAGAAATAAATCCTTTCCTTTATCTTTCTCCCCCCTCCTCTTTTCTTTGAACTGTAATACTTGATATTAGAGGTGTTCAATCCTGTTTTCTCCCCTTTTCATCTCTAAAAGTTACTTGTTGCCAGTCTGACACCCACAAACTTCCTCAGTTGACATTATAAATATATTTCTAGCGTTGTGCAAATGCAGCCTGAAATGCATGACAGGACTGTGAAATACAATCCTGGATGCCACTTCCTTAAGACTCCATCTTGTGTAAGGAGTCCAAATTTATAACAGCTTCAGCCTGCATCTCCTACTCTGGTTCTAATGCATTTCTCTTCCTAACAAATCAACCTAGGAAGGTTGCAGTCAATCTTGGGAACATGACTGCAGCAGGGGTGATGAGAGAACTGGTGATTGAAAATAATGCTTGGACAATTGTGGACCATATCTGAAAATATTAATAAAGTAAATTGAAACATAACCAAACTACTCTTGGTAGTTCTTAAAACACTTGGAATCTGAATCTATAAAACTGTAAGACTATAAACCAACAGATGAAAACAACTCTTCATCTGGCAACACCATCAAACCCATAACTCTCCAATTTAGCAACAAGAATGTTAAGGGGGAACCATATCAAAATCCTCATGGAAGTACTGGTAAATAAGTAGCTCTTCCATTGCTCAGTGATGCAGTCATTCCATTATAGAAGGCAATTAGATTAGTCAGGCAAAATTCTCCATTAAGGAAGCCAAGCAGGCTGTTTCCAATACCTTTACTCAAAATTTGAACAGAACAGAAATTTAAAAAAAAATTAAGTCAGACAAATTGAACATAAATAAAAGACGGTTAGTAAGTAAACTAGCAATGTATCGAGTTGCAATGCAATGTTCTGTTGACTTCCATAGGTTAACATATTTAGTTGACTTTTCACATGGATGGAACTTAGAAATAAAGACAAGAACTTTGATATGGCATTACTTGTCACGGAAGTTTATGTAATTTAGGGAGAAAATCTTTATTTTGCTACACCTTTACCTCCAGAAGATCGTAAAAGACATTCACACAGTCTCATTTTTTCATTTCATTGTCATATGTCTTCATAGAACTGATGTAATGTATAATAGCAGATCACTCTCAACTCTCACCTAGATTATTACATATTAATTATCTGCATTAATTGTGCATTTGCATTTAGCACATTTACATGCACATTGGGTATATACATTTAGCATTTAAGCCAAAGGAGAAAAGATCAAATGTTATCTATTGACTCAGCAGGCTGTTGATCAGTCTTTTTAATTCATCATGGGTAAAAATATAGTTACATGAAAAAGGTATGTTCTCTCTTGACTACTAAAATATCTGTAGTCTGATGGACAGTACAGATGTCTACAACTGCAGAAGGCTTGGCAATTCACTGTAGAGCCTTCCTTTTTCCATGTGGAAAGGAATCTGTAAACAGTATTCAGCCAAATAACATATATTTGATTGCCCATCATATGCATGATTTCAATCTCAGACACCAGGAGCAACTAGTGGTGCATTTCTGATTAATAAATTTAACCATTCAAAAAGCAGAAAAAGTTGTGAAAGAAAGGAGGATTCTGCAATTATAGACATTTATAGTTCATTTGTTCTCAATTTGCTCCCCATTTAATAGGCTTTTATAATGATTTTAGTAATTAATAAAATGAACCACTTCCAAAGATCAGAAAATATGAGGGCCAATAAAACTAGAAGCAAATGAAGGTGCATAATCAAAACCAATGTGAGCTTCAAGAAATCCACATTACACTTGTAACAACCAGTGATTAATATACATTTTCAAGAGTAATTACTTATCAATGATGCATTAATTTGCTAGGAGCTTTTGCTGATCTGCAAATTGCCATCAGTACAATGACTGAAATTATATGCATATTATGTTTTTTAATATATGTTTTTAGAAACTACATTAGAAAGTTAGAAAATGCATCTACATCTTTGAAGAGCTCACAGTCATGTTACAAATTTTATTCCTTTTGCTTCCAAACACACATTTTTTAGTAATAGTTTGCACAGTTGTTAATCTGTAATTTTCTCCTCTATCTTATGCTCTGGTAATAGAGAGTCTGATAAAAATATGTACTTTGTGCTTTAATTCTAAAGGAAACTACTGCTGAAGGAAGCAGATCTCACAAAAACTCCCACACAGAAGTTGCATAGCAACTCTGCAGAGTATGTCCTGTAACAATAAGCCCCCAAAGACTGAAGAACCTGCTGTCCTGTGTGCTTTTGGTCACTTTCATCATATATTTACATCATCAGAAGAGACGGTTTCTGGGATAAAGTCCTAAAACAAAATGCTTGCAAAGTAAACATCCTTAAAAAATTTTCTGGGGATCCACAAGGCAAAATACCATCTATACAAGAGAAAAAAAAAGTCAAGCACAACCAGAAAAAAACACCCATTGAGAAAAAAGTCAGCATTCAGTTTTTCCCACATCTAAGATGCAAAAATTTTTTTCCAAAAGTAGAGGTCCTTCCAGAGTTTTGAATAATTATGGTAAGTTCTAGCCAGCTACTCACTAGTATAGTTTAAGATAAACACATAATTATCTCCAACATATACTGAGTTTAGTCAGAGAAAAATAGTGGACACGCACTCCTCAGAAGTTAGGCTACCAGGGCTGCCCTGTACTCTGACTTCTTACTGGGACATTGATTAAATCATAAGACAATCTTCATCAACAAGGAAAGGAAACAAAAGTCCTCAGGATGTATTCCTGAACTTGCCTGGTTTATTGTAATAGCTCTACCCATTCAATGCAAGACATTTTGCCTTCAACAAAATCCAGAGTTCATTGATCAGTCTTGTAACACATAAGCTGACTTATTTGCTCAGCAATCTGTTCTCATGGAAACAAATTCTCCTAAATGTACCATTCTAGAAAAATCAAAAGTAATGCAATTGCATATTGATTTTTTTTTTTATGACTATGCAGACACTAGGCAAAAAGTTGAGAAAGATCTTGAAGTAAGTTGAGAAAAAAAAAACAAGAATCACATTCATCAGTTTGCTTTTATTTTAACTAAATACATTTATTCATTATATTTATTCATTAGTAATCCACGCTACTGTTCATTGTTGAAATATCTATGGGGTTTTTTTAAATTAAAAATAGAAAAGAGAAGACTGTTCAGTTACTTACTTGAATGACCAAAGTGATAACCTTACCAGAATTGACACATTTGTATAGAAAAAAAAATTGAGTACATTTCTGCAAGTATACTACATCTGCTCAAAAACTGTTTCTCAACCTCGATACACTACAAATCACACAAAAGCTCAAGGGGTTTTTTTGTTTATTTGGGCGTTTGGTTTTTTTGGTTATTTTGAGGTTTGGAGTTTAGTGGACGAGAGGAGAAATTTGAATGAGGCCACTAGTAGAGGAATATCACACCACTACCTTTAAATTTAAGGGAAAAAAGCTAATTCTTGAAAATTTCCATTTAAACAAGGACTTTTATAAGCAGAACCACATGCCATTTATATCATGGATTCACAGCAAAGTAAAGGAATATCAAAAAAACCACCTCAATACCATTGAGGTTTGTACAGTTTTCATTTTTCTAACTTCCTGTTTGAGAATACAGAGAATGGCAAGGAAACAACCCTTGACTGAAGACCAATAGGAATATGTAGAGTAAATGCCCAGCACCAAAATTCTGTTCTTCTGTACTCTGTTATTCATCCACTAGCAACAATAAGATCTACCATGGCACTGTCAGGTTCTTCTTCTCACTCTGTTTTCAATTTTAGTTTTTGTCCTATCCATTTTATGTTCCTGTATTAGCCACATAAAAGGGGTAAAGGAAGGAAATCAGTAAGGTAAAACAGAAAATAAATAAATAAATAAATAAACAATTGTCTTTTTCTAGATTTGATAGAATAAAGATTAATTTTCCTCCAAAAATTAAAATTTAAAAATAAGCTCGGCCTAGAATATTCTGACACCTGCTGAGCCTGGCCTCTCTAGTACCAGCAGCAGTAAATGTATCACAGAGAATAGGCATGGAGAGGACAAACACAGTTGCAAGGATTGTACATATGCACCAGAGATAACTCTTGCTACTTGCCAAAAGACGTGTGAGTGACACGTCCATTAATGAGCTGGACTTGCAGAATGCTGGAGGCCTTGTCTGAGACAGAGGGATGTTATGAAAAGCAAAAAGCAAAAAGAAAATAATATAATTTTTGCTGCTTCTTTTTCCCTTTTTCTCAAACTCATAGCAAAGCTCTCTTCTATAAAGGACAAACAGGCCAGTGACTCTTACCTGTATCAAATACTTAAAGCCAGTGTTAAACCCACTAGAGGTAATAAAGAAAATGTTCAGCATCTGACAGTGAAACAGAAGTGCAATTTTCTCAGACTTTGCAATTACTGACATAGAGATAAGAATTACATGGGAAAATGATCCAATAGACAGAACTGTTGCACTATGGAGACATTTCTTACCTTGTGGTACAGATTAGTAAACCAAACTATTGCTCAGGTAGGTAGGACCAGCATCACAGAAAAAAATACATGCATCTACATCAGTAAAATATACTTGCAACATTCAAATTTCTTAAGCATGGTTTCACTTCAAGTGATTTCTCAGGCAAAGTTAGGAATGATTGGCATCTTTCCATAAAAACATTAATACATTAACCTTGTGAACTGTTGAGCCAGTGAACAAGATTGATTGAATTAAAAACAGACAATTCACTTAGGATAGGGAGGAAATGGATGCATTGATGCGAGGTTTATGTTCAGAAGTTAAGTGAATAAGCAACTGGCATTTGGTAAGTATTAATTTACACGTGATTTGGTGAGCTACATAAGAACCCCAGCTTTGACTGAGTCAGTCTCTTTATTCTGAGTTTAATTGCTAACTGTGAAGAATAAAGCAGCAGAAGAAAGTTAGAAATAATGTTTTAAATTCTGAATTTGTTCTGGAAAACCAGAAATATTCATATTTTACTAAGAATTTTACCACTCCCTAACCAAGTTCTTCCTTCATGGATCAAAAAAAGGTGACTTGTCAGGGAGTGGTAGACTTACGCAGTGATAAGCATCATCTTACATGTTCTTCAACCATCACAGATTTGACATCTTCCCCGCACATCTGGGATGCTTCAGCGCATTTCTTGAACTTGGCTCCCCATCGATAAAATTTGGATCCTCCAAATAGAATGTACTTAAATAAACCTTCTGTCTGGTATTGCTAATATGTACTTAATTAAACAGGATGAACCAGGTGTTTAATCAGGAAAGTAATTATTTGATTTGCAGGCTAGGAGAAATTAAACAGGGCAAATATTCTTACAGGAAATCATTTTTACCTACACAGATTCTGAAGTCACTGACTGTGAAATCCTTGAAAGATACCCAAGTCATCGTAATATTTCTCTCTGTTGTATGCAAAGAAATTATCAAACACTCTGAAAACAAAAAATCATGCCCTCTTTCTATATACAGAAATTATTTTTGAAAGTAAATATTAATTTCATCTTCGTGGGAAAAAAAAGCAAAACAAACCCACAATCTACTTAGGATATCTCCTCAGCCTTTGGATAGATCTAAACCACAAAGCCTTTACCCTACAAATTCACTGGACCTTTTGGCACCACAATACCAAAAATAGGTGCACCGTCAGAACTTGATTAATATTAGTCTCCTCAAAAGCTGGCAAAATGAAGTTCTGGAAATTCAGCAGTAAAAATGTGACAGAACTCTTGCCTTGATCCAGGACAATTAGTTTGAGTTAGAAGCAGAAATACTGCCCTTTGGCACAGGTAGTCAACTTTAAGCCAATATCAAAAGCAGTACAATCACATGGAGATTGAAAGTCCCTCCACGAAAAAGCAAAAACTTTTATTTTCTTTTACACAATCATATTTGGATTTGTAGTACTGAAATTTCAGAATCCTTACAAGGATGAATGCAGAATTTATAAACAGTTTCATAAAGCAAGATACTGGTAATTAAAGTTTGTCAAAAGTAAAGGAAGGTACCCGATAACAGATTTCTAATGAGATTAATGCTAAAATAAAACTAAATGTTCAAGGAATGAAACGTCATATTTACAAGATACAAGAACATCCAAAAATCAGAGGTTGTTCAATGAACATTTATCATTATTGAAATTATTCAAAGATAGTAATGAGATCTTATTACTTTACCATTTTTGTTATCTATTAGTTCTGTATTTACTAAAAAGCATTGCTCCTACAAAAGCATGCTTTTCCCCTTTCTGATTTTCTACAACAGGTGGGAATAAGCATTAAAGAAAACAATGAACACATCCTCAAATATTAATGATTTTAAGCTGATAATTCTATGTTGATAGAAACCAATATCTGTGATGAAAGCTATACTATCAACCACAACTCTCTCAGACAGTGTTACCTTGATTTTACCTTGGAGGATGCTTTTCTGATGTTCCCCATTCAGAGAAAGTTGCCTCACCCCATCCTTGATGGTAACAGCTGAAAATATAGATCATGGCATTATACCTCTTCTCCAAGCAACAGTCATTAAGTGTGGAAGGCAAGGCATGATTTAAAGGAATTTTTATTACGCTGAGGACAGGCAAAATAGAAAAAGACCACTGACTATCACTTTTGCCCTCCCAATTAGAAACGATGATTACAGTTTTTTGTCTCCACATGTAAAAGTAGATATTTATAGAAGATATCTTTTCAGAAGATATACACCCCACACGGGTGTATTTTATCAACAGAACAGTAATTTTATTTCAATATCAAGCTAGGACAAATGTTTAGGATGTCAAATAGTCTCTAATTAGATGCATGTCTATTTTGCTTAACTTTCATCATGATTTTGCTTTGAACAAGAATTTTAAGAGCTTTCCCTGTATCAAGACTGTAACAGTAATTTTTGTGTCACAGAAATGGTCAATAATACTCATTAATGTTTCGTGCATTTGTCAGTCTGACACAACCAGCAACTTAAAATGAATATAATCAAACCCATAAAACACCATGATTCCATATTTAATGTGGACATAAATAATGGCATCAGCTAATGCTGAGAGATAGAAAGTCAACAACATCATCAATTTAAAGATTATCTGCAATGAAGGAATAAAATAACATATATACTTGTAAAGGAATATCAATTTAAAATACTTCTAATTACATTGACAATAAAACAGGGCAATGGTGGGGAAAAATATATATTTCTGAAGTTGTACATCATTATGGCAGGTATGTTTTGCACTGGTACAAACTGTTCTCCACATAGTAAATTACAGCTTTATTTTCTTCGGTGAAAAATACTTGAAGTAATTGCAAATTCTTGAGATGAGGTCACATAAATCTCCTTGACTGAATTAAGGGAATCAGGGGTTGATTACTTACACTCAGAAAGCCCCAACAGAGCCTTGCATCAGATATCAGTAGAAACAGGAACAGTCCCAAGGTCCACTGCAGTAGATGCCTCCAAAAAGTAACATTACTGTGCTTACTTAAAAAATTTGTCCAGAATGTAAAGTTACTGTTCATTGAGCCAAATACTTAATTTCTCATTTTAATTACTGACATTGAAAACATGCAAGTTGAACTTTAATTAACACTAATTCTGCATCGAATACCAATAGGGCTTATCAGTAATAAACAGCAATCAGAAATAAATTAGATTACTTTAGCCGCATATTCTGCCAGTAACAAGAATTTTAGGCATACAACAAATTACTTAAAATATAAATACCATCCAAGACTGCAATTAAACAAATTCTACTGTTGTTCTTTCAAATTACTTGCTACAGTCTTGTATATGTTATGTTGTAGAGGTGCTATAAAGGCGATAGGGAAATTTGAACCATGAGATACCATCTCATTTTCATTATGCAAAATTACGCTAATTGCTTTTTAATTTGGCTTTTTTACTGCAGCCAATGTATCACTTTTTCTCTTGTCTGGTCTAATTATTATTATTGTTGTTATAATCATACACATGCACACCCTTTTGTCTTTAAAAGACCAAGAAAACAAACGTAAAATTTTGTCAGCAATGTTACTTCAGGGTAGACAGAGTTCACGTACAATTGAGTTATGTTACATCTCAGAAGTAGAAAACATCTGTATCTCATTTTATAAAGAGAAATCAAATTCTCAAAGGAAATCTGAGTCCACTGCTAACATTTTAAGAGTCTCTCTTCTGCACTGCTAAACTCGTGGATTTTAAAAGCAATGAGAATATTCTCCACTTTCCTCCTAGATTAACTTGCTTTTCTGCAATTGCTTTTCTCTTGTCATGATTTTGATGTTTATAAAGTCTATGCTAAAATTTCTTTGACTGCATTTGTCAGAAGAGACCCTCAAGTACAGCAGTACAGACTACAATTTTTGCTGGTCATGTAAGATAAGAATTTATTGTTAGTCCAGTGAATATTTTATGACTAATGATTAGCCTTCCAATCAAGCAATTATTTAATTAATAAAATTCATGATATTGTTCAATAGCTATTCTTCCCAAATACTGTGCTTACTCTGGATCCAGAGGTGGGCAGTTTTGTTCCACCTCAAGAACAGTGGAGGATTAAAAGCCATTATCAATGTCATCAGGTCTTAACTGGGAAGTGTCTGGTCATGGTGATAATGATGGAGACCTTTTTCTCCTCAGTCTCAGTGACCACTTAGGTAATTTTTACATGTATACTTATCACAGCTTGTTTCCTCCTCCTTCCTTCCCAGCTACAGCTTGCATTCCCTCAGTCCCAGTTATCTGGTGTTAGACGCACAGCATCAAACCTGGGTTTGTTAAACTGTTTAAAACACATAAGACTCACAAAACTTCCACTGAACCACATGAGGCTGTGGTCACTCTACCACCATAATATCCATTAAAAAAAACCCAAATCAGCTCTGGCTAAGGTAAACCTACACAAGTTCTGAGATCCAGTACTCCCACATCAATACAAAGTAGATGGCTTTATTTTAAAGTTGGGAAACTTATATCAGTCAGGTTTGTGAACACCCTCCTGCCCAGAGCAGCCCAGTGGATAATAATCCATTTGTATAGTCCCTGGGGATGCTTCAGAGCTGCACCAAGACTGATGTTGCATAAAAAGCAGTGTTCTTCCCCTATGTAGAATTCAAATTTAAATTAATTTAGCAATCCTAAAATTTACCTTGCAAAGGATATTTCGCACACTACACAGTTCCAGACTTCATTGCCTAGAAATGTCAGGAAAAGTCATGAATTCTCTCATGCCCAAAAGATAAAAACTGAACTTGGTGACATTATGAGAACGTCCCTTCTGAAATTTAAATAATTAAGGGATTTAACCTTTCATTCTCCTCAGACCACTTGACGTCATAAGAATGAGGAAAAGATAAAATCAAAAGAAAAATATGTTTCTCTAAATAGATCCTAACCCCCAAAGTGGTTTCAATATAACAGAAAAATACAAACAGGGCAGGTAACAGATGGTTTATTCTGCCCTTGAAGAAACAGTCAGTAAACAAATTTATGAAGTGCTGAAATTTTTAAAGGCAAAGGTCAGTATCATTGTAAATGCAAATAGTTAATACAGAATTTTACACTGAGAATTTATTATTCTCAAAATGTTATCCTTATAAATATTTTTCCCATTAATATGAAGCTTGTACTTATTCTTCTAATGCCACAAGGAAAAATAAAATAAATGATAAAATATTTTTTAATGCACAAAGGATTTATATAATACTTTATATAACATAGTCAAAACTGTTTCAAAGTCACTTTCCCTTTTGTTTCTCCTGCTATTTGCAAATATAAGCATTTATAGTCCCCCTTTTACTAAATAGCCTAGCCAATGGGATAAGATGCCATTAAATTCTTGTTTTGGGATCAGCGCAAACCCTTGGAGAGGAGACTCAGCTTTTTGAAGTGGGATCCAAGATGCAAGAACAAAAATAATAGGGAATCAACAATTTTGAAAACTTGTACAAGTATTATAGTGTCTTTAATAGAGCTAGCCCTCCTGTCTCTTAATTCTTGGGTGATTTAGTTTAAGGCATTTGCCATGACAGGAAAAGGTTCAGGTGAACTAACGTTTTTAAAGACTTTTAAAAATTATGAAAACTACATTCACACACTCCAAAAATAATGCTAATTTAACAATCAAGTTGCAATATTCCAGAAATATAAACACTGTAAACAGCTTGTTTCCCTTCTACTTGATTGCTCAGAGTAGGAATCATTATTATTTTTCTGATTGCATTTCTACTGTTACTATCTTTTGCATTGATCAAAGTGAGACAGTTAGGCTAATTTCCTCTTCATTGTTTCCTCATGTTCAGCAAATATTGCAATGAAATTCTGAAATTTTTCATCATAAACAAATGCATTCACCAAAAAAATTATTATGTGTTAAATACTTCTATTTTTTTACAGGAAATTTTATGACCTTTTCACACCTCAAACATATCTCTTAATAAATAATCAAGGTTCACATCGTTATCATGTCTTCATGAAGATTAAAAGGAAGAAATATAGGATAGGCAATTATTGACATTCTTACTTACACAAACTTTAATATTAAAGAAGTGACTGATAGCTCATGCATAGGTACAGAACTCAAGGATAACATCTTGAATCTTTAAGTGCGTGTGTGCTTCAGTACTGAAATATTAATGCACATAGCATTATCCTAATGAAATGGTACCATTCTCTGAAACAAAACTCCTTATAGAGGATGAAAACATAAACAGATGACAAATTAGCTAATTTTTACCTACTGACATGGCAGATTATTATTTTTCAAGTGTTGTGATCTAATCTTAATTGCTCATGTACCTCTGCATGCTAAAATGAGATGCCAGGTGCATATCAGATGCCTAAAATTCTAACCATGCTGTTTTTTATGAGAAACCACTATTTGGTGATTGAAGCAATTTCTATTTGTAGCAGTAATACATAGAGATTTCCTGTATCTGAGGCATGCTTTTTCCTTTCCAAGCTAAGCAAAATAAGGACATAAAAATATTAAGAGTGATACCTGTCCGGCTCACTTGACAGCAACTAATGAAATGAAAAATTTGGTTAAATTTAATGCAATTCGATTTCAGTAACTATATGAAAGTCAGAAAACTAGAAAATCAGCATGCTACACATTACACATGTTCATCTCTCAATAACCAGAAAGTCTCAAAGTATAATTAACTCTCAAGCAAAGACTCCTTGGTGAGTGGGTGTGTATCTTAGGACCCCACAGGGAACAATTCCTGTTTCTATCTATGTATAAGGTTGTTAGACAACAACAACAACAACAAAAAAAAAAAAAGAAAATTAATTCCTTACTGAATAATTTTGAAAATTACACAAATGCAAAATACAAAATGGAATAGGTAACAAAGAAAGAATTGTCTTTATTTTTCATTCAGGTGGTTAAAACCAAATTTTGCATGGTATTATGACAAAGTTTAACATTAATGCAGGAAGTACTTGCAGAATGGAAAATGCTGGTAAGCAGTGGGTCTGAAGAATTAAAACCCATGATGCAGAAAGATCTTACCACCTTTGTATCTGCTCTATAGTTGACAGTTATGAAAATGCCGCATCCAAGTTTAGTATTCAAAACTGAAAAATAACTGGAGAATGACCAATGCACTAGAAAAGCGAGATTAAATACTTCCATTCATTTCTTCTGCTGAAAAAAGGAATAATTTTTGTTACTTTGTTTACAGTTTCTTTATCAGAATGTGCATTTATATAAATTTATATAATGCATACAGAATTGATAGCACACTAAACTAATTGGTGATGACAGATGAATAATTTGTCATAGCAGTTAGGAACAGTCATACTGACAAAAAGCAGTTATCTTGTTCCAGCTAATAATTAGGTAGACACCTTGTATTGAGTCTTTGGTTTGTTTGAACATAGCTTCAAAACAACTGCTTTTAGTCCCTTATTTGGTTTATGTGTGTTTACATGCCTAAAGGATCCAAACTAAACTAAATATCTATAAAAAGACACTTTCCCATAAGCCTCCTGAAGTCTGCCACATTGACATCATACACAAATAAATAAATAAATAAATTTTCATTATCATCTTTGTTACAAACACAAATTAAGGTACCTGTTTTTAAGATAAATCTAAGTATTAACAGCCTAGAAAAATATCATAGATAAAATTTATTCCATATTGCTAAGAATTTAAAAAAATGTTAAATATTTTTCAGAAAAATATTTTGATTCAAGACTCAAGTCCCAGACTTAAAAATGGTATTATTCAGAAAACCTTACACCTTTCAAAAAGTGAGAGTAAGCTTCTTCCTTTAGCTTAAAAAGGATTTTTTTAAAAAAGTTAAAGAAAAATGGATCTATTAGGTTGATACAGAATTTTCATTCACTTTCCTTCATATTTTTTCATTGTACCATGAAAAGAGAGAGGCTATGTGATATCAATTAGGGGTATGCTGCCCTAAAGCAGCAAGAAAGGAGAAGAAAGGCAAGTAGACACTGTCTCTTTTTGCCTTATGGAACGTGGATATTGGTTTTAGAGTTCCTTCTGCAGAGATAAATTCTGAGTAAAATTTTGTTTTCTCTTTTTTCCCTGTGCAATATAACTGAAAAGAAAAACATATTATAGTAATTTCACGAATACAAGCCGCACTGTTTTGACCAAAATTTTGCTTCCATACTGGAAATGCGGCTAATATTCAGGTGCGGTCAATGTGTGAATAATTTTCTGACATTTTCAACCCTGGGAGTGCAAACCAAGTCAGTGCAAACTGCAAAGTCAAGCTCCTACCAGTAAAACCCTGCATTTACGCGGTTGTTACAAATTGGTTACTCTGTTGTGCGGCGGGTGGAGCTGCTCCGTGCAGGCAGCACAGGGGGTGGGGAAGGCGGGGCAGCTCTCTCCTGCTGGCCCCACGGCTCGGAGGAGGCAGGGGCTCTCTCCTGCTTGGCCCCGCGGCTCGGGGGGTTCCCGTCCCCGCGTGCCGCCGCCGCAGGAGCAGGCAGGCTGCATCCCCAGCTCCCATCGCCGCCGCAGGTGCTGGTAGGCTCTGTGCCCCCGTGTCGCCGAGGGGCAGCGCCAGGCCGGGGTGACCGAGCCCAGTGGTGACGGTGGCTGACCCCAAGTGGCCCTGCCGAGTGGCAGCGCCGAGCTGGGCCACCCAGCCGTGTCAGCAGCCCCGAGCCCTCATGGCCCGAGCTGAGCCAGTAAACCCCACCCTGCCGTGATTCTGTTACTATTTGGCAACTTTGTTGCACGCGGGTCCTTGCTGCAAACACAGAGCAGCTTATACTCAGGTGCGCCTTATTTATGGACAAAAAGCAAAATGTTTGCCAACACTCGTCGACGCGGTTTATACTCAGTGCGGCTTGTATTCGTGAATTTACTGTAATTCTGTCTTTTCCTAATACTTTTGGTTCCACAACCAGAGAGTGAATGAGCTCATGCAGGTAAGTATCCTCCTGAAACTGCCTTGTTTCTGCTCTGCCTTGCTTCTGCTACCGAGCTGTTTAAAGATATCTTTGTGTCAGGATGCTGTCTTTTGCACTACCTTTATGCAAAGACACATAGATACCATCGAGAAAACATCTTATACTAGAGATACTCTTTTATACCTCTTCAATCCTCATTTTCAACTGAAGTTCAATTATTTTATAAAAAATTTCCAATAATTTCAAGTAAAAATACTTAGTTTTAGATGAATGGTTGCAGTTTAACATAATTGGAAATAAGTAAAAGACAAGATTTCCAATGAAAACTGTTAGAAATAAAATATTGTAAATAAAAAAATCCGCCAAACACTCAAATGCTTAAATGTTTTAAAAGAAAATCAATTGTTATCATTATAGTTTTTATTATAAGCCTGAATACAACATCCAAAAACTCAGGATTTGAAATTTCTGCTATGTTTTGGTTTTTGAAATAATTTCTCATTTTCTTCCTACCAGCTGGCCTAATTAGTCAATATTCAGTGTCATAGATCTTAATAAGGACAACTATGATTACAATCCAAATTACTCTTTTCTTTGTTAATTATTAGTCTTCAACATCACAAAACTTATTGCTTATTCACTGTTGTGAAAACCATAATGGATATTTAGATTTTTATTAGGTTTCAATAATATAAAATATAAAGATTTTCCCACCTTTCTCAAGGCAAAGTGCCTAACACAGCAGTCACTGACCTCTAGTTAATTGTTCTATTATTGGCAACTGTTCTTCAACAAGATCCTATATCACACCCGAAGAACTGCCGATATTCATGTCCTGCCCACTGAACAGGGACAGCCTCAAGAGAAAATGAGAAAAATGGTTTGAAACAGAAGTAAGCAGATGAGGTTATGCAGGGATAGCAGCAGCAAGCTAAGATGCCAGGTCTGTAGCCCTTCCATGTCTGAGAATTCATTTAGCTGATTGTTGCTTCTTAATCAGCATGGCACACTTCATTTTATGTATGCATCTTCAGCCTTCTTTACTGGAGTCAAACATCTGTCCTGAACTAATTATTATTTATTTGTATGACATTCCTGCCTGCAGCTTCTCTTACAAGCTGTGATGCCATTGTAATTGATACTTGAAAATCACAGAGAACGATGGACCCCACCTAGAACTTTACAAAAAAGTTTATAAGTTTCACAAGTAGGTGATACAGCAGATGGATACAGACTGCCAGGGGACTTCATGGAAATAATGAGATGGTAATGATTAGAGCAATGGGGAGCAGTGTTGTAGAATTTGTGTGTGCATTGAAGGAAAGGGAAATTTAAGAAGAAATGTAAAGGAATAGCTTTGTTGGTACTTCTCTCCAAGACGTGTGAAAGGCAGTAGAGAGAAAAGCTGCTAGCTAAGGACAATTATCTCTTGGTTAATAGGCCTGAGGTTGAGGACTGATCAGGGAGGAGGTTAAATACTGAGATAAAAGTAGGAGAATGACAAAGGAAATCTGCTATCTAAGGTTTCATGCAAAGGATTACAGGAGGGAATGACAAAATTGAAGCAGAAAAAAGATAAAATTTATCAAGTCCTGTGATATGGAAGTACTGGAAATTAAGACACCTACTGATAAAAATTTTACCTGTAGAGCTGTCAACTCAAGCATTAAAATTAAAACAGCCTCATCACAGCAAATGTGTGTATAGAAGCCTGAGAAATCAGGTAAACACTTACTTAGTAGCATGGAGTCATAAAGGGGAAAATCCCAAAAACATATTTGTTACCTGAATTCACACCTCCAGCACATCGCTGAATGCTACCTAACACAGTCTTTGCCTCACATAAAGCACTCCCTGCTTTATGAACTTCTGACATCACTTTCATTTGGCAACTTATTGGATAGGGAGTGATGTAAAACTGACAGCATGCCTGGTTCTCTTCCCACCTTTTGCAGGTGATAGGTTCCTCTTGACTACGTTGATTTCTAAGGTCTATATTTCTGGATTCACCATCAAAAGTTGATTTTATACTGCTAAGAGGTCATACTTTACAAATTATTGGGATAAGGATCCCAAAGAAATTTTCTACAGTTGCTACCACTGCCCAAGGCTCATAAAAATTTCCACATGTCCATGCCTCTTCCACTGCCTGCAGTCTCTCAGGCTGACCCAAAGTGAAAAGAAATTAAATTACTGCCTTTAAAATAAAGTGATTTTTTATTATATCTCTAAATTTTCCTGATTCTCCGAATTAAAAATAGTTCACTCTGAAATATCCAGGGAACAATATCATGATTTCTGGGAGCAGTGGTTTAACTTTTGTATTATATTTGAAGGGATAACTTTGATGGTAGTGTATAGCCTAGCCTGGGGCTGGGAACTAAAAACTGAGTATACAGTAAATGCAGAGACATCGTTTAGAGTAGGCAACAAGGACTGCATTGATTTGCAGCTGAAGAGGTTGGACTTCTGCCTTGGGACTGAAGGCAGTTAAAAAAATCTTATAAATTTATAGGAAGTTATTTTGTGATTGTCTCCAGCTGATAGAGTAGCTTGGCAATAAAGATATGACAGAAGGTTAGAGGAACTTTAACAGTTAATGCAAAGTAGAACAGGAGAAGACAGAATAATGGCTTTCATTTGAAAGCCATCCTTGCAACGTAAGGCAATGATTCTTTCAACACATCATAGTTATAGAATTTCAGAAAAATCTCTCAATTTAGAAGTTTGGGCAGCATATTTTGCAAAATAAAAGTTGATCTTAGTTTTTAAGAGTTTTTTGCCTGACTAAAATTAAGGTTGTAACCCCTTTACAGGGGAGTTTGTTTGGTATTTGTTTTGAAGAAAGAGAGAAGAACTTCCCCAAGGTTTCTAAGTAAGAGTTAGTTTAATTACTTGTGTGACTGTTCTGTCCCTATGAGGCAGTGAGAGTCAAAGCAAGGAGCAATATTTCTAATGAGAGGACAGTGAGAGTTCACCTTTAGCTGGAGCCAAAGCTTAGGATGCTGTCAGATATGTGAAACCACACATATCTGACACTCCCACTCCTGGGGTTCTGAAGTGGGCATTGCAAAATGCACAGAGCCTGACATCAGTGCCTGCTCAGCAGCAGCATCTGCCAGTGAATCCAGCCAGTGAATCTGGGCTTTCTGTTTCATTTAACATGTCTTATTATCTGTGATCCTAGCTGCATCATATGTGGCTTTGTTCTGGGAGAATCACTGTAAAACAAAGGGATATAAAGTGCTGGCAGGTTCTCTGGGCTAATAATGATCCTATTCCTATTGTTACACATAAATCTAAACCCACTGTAGCCTATACTGCTCTGTAGAAGGTTATGCAATGCTGTTCATCTGTTCTATACAGCAAATAATAAAGAGAAATTAACTTCCACTGTCCTTATCATGATACTGTTTTATTAATATTTCTCCATTTGTAAGTTATCAAATACTAGTCATATTCATTGGCAAGTCACACAATTTACACATTCTGTTGGAATTTGTTCACCATGCAAATCCATATTTTTCTTGCAACGTAAGAAGCAGTTAATGGACAAGGCAAGTGCATCAAAATCAAAAGAAAGTTGAGGACTTTACCAGTCTAAAATTTGTTTGTTTGAGAAAATCTTAAGAAAACCAAAGATAAGTTACTTTCCTATTCCAAATGACCATCTGTTTTACAGATCAGTGGTGATGCTCTATAAATATAATCTTAAGAACTTCTAAAACAGTTTGTTTTCTCTTGTTTGGGACATAATTTCTGCTACTCATCATTGTTAACCACAACCTGGATGCAATTTTCAATGGTTACAGCCTTGAAGTTTTGGTTTTGCAAAACTTGAGGAAGTTAATCAGATCTTTGTCACTTTGGTTTAAACCGTTTGATTATCTTTCATTTTTTTCCTGCTTATCTTTCGGTGGAAACCTGAATGCTACTGACAGTGATATTGCTGGGCAAGAACAGCTGACAGGGTAAAGAGAAGTTTTTCTTTATTTATAGCACTTTGCTGAAAGAGGATGCAAATTGTTTTGTTACAATGAAAATGGGAAACAAGATTTCATAAACTTGTGCCTGGATTCTGAACTACTGCAGTCGCCTACAGAAAACTTGTGGCCTGGAGCCTGACAGAAGAGGAAGGTAACTAGCAAACACTTGAGAGCAGTGTAACTAAATGAGTTTTAGATTGGAGAGTGGGATTTCTGTTATGGCAATGAAAAGACAATAAGAGTCAGTGAAAATCCTTCTCTTGCCATCTGCCATGTTGCTCATCCCTTGGAGTAGTACTTCACACAGGTCCTTTGACATTTGGCTCTTTTCCAAGGTTATGCTGTCATTCTTTCTTGGATCTGTGTGAGTCTGCCAAGAGATCTGTTTTCACAAAGCTCAAAATAAGCACAGGCCTGAAATGCAGTTAATACTTCAAGTGCAAATTAAGAGCTCGAAAAACCTCAGTCTGTATAAATTCTTTGCAAGGACTATCATGAACTTGGCAGAGAGCGAAGATGATGCTCATAATGGTACTGTATTGCATGTTCTTAGGGCTCCTAGGCATCAGGAAGCTGACTCCCTGCACAAGGACCCAAAATTCTATAATTTGGTGAGGAAAAGCTTTGTGTGACTTTTGATGAAGTTGTAGCTAATGGAAACAATGGGAAACAAAACAGTGAACAGGACAGCTGGACTGGCAACAGAGATGGGTCAGGCCTCAGTCACACAAAACAGATTGTAGGAAGAGTAATCCATTGCAAGGAGTATGAACTCTAAGGAGAAAAAGAAAGTATTAAACATTGGAACACATTCCTGCAGGTCACAAAAGCAATGAATGAAGGCTTCACATTTTCTGATTTCTGGTCAACTTTGGACTGCTTTCATGTTTCTAGCATAACAATTTTAAAGATTGTTTATGGAGTATTGGTAAAAATGAAGTACTGCAGAAATTGATCCTCTGACAAGTAGCTTGCAACCTGGCTAAGTGTGCTACTCCAGGATTCCTTCTGCGCTGCAGAAATTATTTTGGCAAGCCTGTCTCAAATTTCTGTCCCCCATAATCTTTGTTCAAAACAATGCCTTTTCTATTAAGTTGATTTGCTAACATTTTTATACTTGTTACAGTAAAAGATATTCATGAGGTTATGATAAATTAATATTATACTGAAACCAGCTTCTTAACAATATAACAACAGTTCTATCAGCTGCAGCACTGTTTCAAGTGCATCAATTGCCAAAAACCATAACCAGATGCATATTAGAGCCTTCTAGTCATTATCAGACATTAATTGCATTGATTCAGAAGCACTTTTACGTAACATTACATACACCATCAGTGATATCAGTGTTTCATGTTGTTGCTCTAAAAAAAGGGCTAAAAAAGTGAGTCTTCAATAACTAAATGATAGACAGACTCTTAGGTTTTTCATGTTCCCCAGTGGCAGAGGTTGAAGTTTTGGGCTATAGATGAAATATACATGATACATTCCTCAGCTAATTATTTGTCAGTATATTAATAAATCACACCAGTCCCTGCAAGGCTATCTAAATTTAGAAGGTTCATGAGAGGTAATACATAATTAATACCCTTAGATTGGATGGCTTAAAGGCAAGTGTTTTCCTGATCTCATATGTGGTAGAGAGTATTTATCACTAAGTCATGAATTGCCAACATGCCTGCTTTTTGGGACTGGGTAAAAATGTTTCTGTCATTTATTCTGGTTCATGAGGAGAAAAAAGAAAATACGTTACAAGCAGAGCTAGATTTTTTTTTTTTTTAACTCACAAAGCTCTGTTTATCAATGATAAAGAAATAAAATCCAATATGTGCACGTATCGGTAATGAATTGACATTTGATTATAATAATCAGTTGAAGATTTACCACTGATATCACAAGACCATTCTCAGGTCACAAATATATGTATGAAAATACCTTCATGCAAAATTTTCCAATCATTCAGGCATGTGTCTTTATGTTCTCCAGTCTCTTCTCAAAATGTTCATCCATAGCCTTTTGGGAAGATGGTCCTCACAGCTTCCCATGCTGCACCTTTATCGCCCTTTGCTCTGTGGCTCTCCATAGGACTGTTTTCCCTCATTGTCTCTTTTTTGCTTTACTTCTGCATGCCATTATTCAAGTGGGAAGAACCACAGTTTACAGAATTCATTTTTCCCCAGACGCAATGAAACTCAGTTCTTGCAAGTTTGCTAAATCTTGCTAGAGTGATACACTCTACCATGGCTTTTACGTATCTCCAAGTTTTCTACAGGCAGGACTGCAGACAAACGTACAGGTTGACAGGAGATAGTGTGTTTGTACATGTCTCCTCCACCTTCCTATCATCCACAAGGGAAAGCTTTATTTCTGAGAAAAAATTGCCAAAGAGTGTGAATTAAGTTACAGAATCACACAGAATCACAGAATCTAGTTCTACAATAATGTTTCTGCTTTTATCTATAGACATGAATTCTTCTGTCTGAATAGAATCTTACCTGACTAGGAAAAGCAACCCTTGAATACCAGGCTACCAAAAGCAGAGCTCCCTCCTGTCCTTCAGACCTTCTTCAGTATCTTTCTGACCACTGCACAACCATTCAGTCTTTCCCACTGTGGAGAAAATAAGCAAATCCTTCACTGATGAGGTAATTTCTCCACAGGTCTGTGACAAAGCTTATGCCATCATTTATGCAGTTTTATTTACACAATTAACTTCTCAAAGTTCCATCAAGCAGATGGCTTAAAATCTTCTGGAGTTCAGTGGTTAGAATAGAGTCTGTAACTCCAGCTGCAACAGGCCTGACCTTTTTTATCCTGTCTCTTAGGTCATATCATTAGGCCACTCCATTCAGAAAAGGTAGAGTGCAAGCAGAAAAGGTAGAGGACATCAAGAATCAGAGGTAGAAAATAAAGGTGATATTTTTTTTTATTTTATAATAAACAAGGATAGAAAATAACCATCTCCAGGTTGAGAAAAAGGAAAATAAAGACAGTGCTAATGGCTTCACAATGGCAAGTGCTGAAATACCAGCTTTTGAAGTGGAACTTCCTTTCAAGTTACCCAATTCCTTGAAACATTTCCCAAAATCTTTCTTCTGCAATTGAACATATCTTTGCAATCACAACTTAGGCCACTTCTTGCCTGTGTGGACAGATACACAGGCAATGTTGAATGTGGACTCAGTAGCATTAGAGAGGAAGGCCACCTGGATAAAATCCTGTTCCATTCAGGTGTGTAGCTTTAGTATGAGTCTCATCTCTGACTTGACCTGAAGTCCTGGTAGCAGCTGGGATGGAATTAGTTTTTTTCTCAGTAGCTGGTGCAATGCTGTGTTTCAGGAGAATGAGAATGATAGAACACACTGATGTCTTTGGTGTTGCTCATTAGTGCTTACCCAAGTCAAGGACTTATCAGTATCATGAAGTGAAGAGGTCCACAAGTAGCTGGGGTGAGAAAAGATGGGACAGCTGATCCAAACTAGCCAAGGGAATATTCCATGCCTCAGAATGTCATGCTTGACATATGAACTGAGGGGAATTGGCCATGCGCCATGGACAGCTACTCAGGAACATTGGTCACTGCATGGTGAACAACAGTATTGTGCATCACTTGCTTTTCTTGGGTTTTATTCCTCTCTCTCCCTCTTTTTCATTATTATCATTATTATAATAATTATTATTATATTTTACTTTGTTTTGATTATTAAACTATTACAATCTTTACCCAACAGGGTGGGGAAGCAGATGCATGGCACTTAATTGCCAGCTGGAGCTAAGGCATGACACCTGCTTTCAGTAACTGCTTTCCTGGCTTTCACAAACAAAAATTTATTCCACAAATATTCATAGATAAGTGATCAGAAGAAAACTTGTGCTTTTTTTCCACTGGATCCTTACTTTTTACCTCAGAAAATCCAATATACGAGTACAAATAAGACCTGGATTTCAGGTAGGAAAACATCCCTGTTTTCATGCTACCTCCTTGCTGTTTTTAGTTTGAAAAATTTTTTGCCATATATGTACAAAATGGAATTATTATTATTATTATCACCTTCCTTCTGCCATCTTCAATACCCGTCTATTTCAGGACTTCAGGACCATAGTAAAACTAAAAATGGCTTCACTGTTGTCTGTTACTCAGTGTCCTAGGGTGATGCTGGTATCCCTAATTGTCTGTTCTGATTATACTGGATATGGAGTTCTGAGCTTTTAAAATTAGATCTGAGAGCAAAGGGAAGGAGAAGGAGAAGTGGTGGGTTTTCTGAGGTGGTTGTATTCAAAAACATAAGGATACGATCTTCAGCCCTCTCATGGACCGTGCTGTCTACAGCACAGACAGCAGGAGACCACTCTCCTTTGCTTTTAGATATTTTTCTTTTTTTCCTACCTGAGGCAGAGAAGTTCCCCAGACTGTGGCCTTTCTTTTTCTTGGAACCATTCAGCTCTGCTCTGGATCAAAAACCCAGAAGAGCTCAGAAGCTCACACCTGTGGCTCACCAGGGCCTGGGACACAGCATTTTCCAGCACTGGAGGGATTGATAAGGGACTGACCGAGCCAAGCTGCACCCCACAAAAAGCACTTTCTGAATTTGCCATCTCTTCAGAACAATGAGATACCATTGTTTAATATTATTCATTTTTCCATGTTTGTGAGTACTTTCCTTGTTAAATAAACAAGTTTTTCCACTCCTTTCATAGAAGGTTTATGCCTCCCAAACTGGTGGGGGAGAGGGACCTCTTGAATTTGCTCTCTAGAAGGACCCCGTTTGGAGGTTTCCTCCCAAATTTGCCCTAAAGCAGGGCACTCAGAAAGTGCTAATTGCTGAATGCAGAGGCAAAGACTACAGAGGGAAATATTGACATGCTCAGTCAAAGACATCATCTTCAGTACCTCTGCCTACTAACTTATCTTGCCCATATTATGGGAGAAAAAATGATCATCCTGCTTCTCTTCTCATATATTTCATTAAGATCCTTTTTCGTTTATGCAACTGATGCTGAAACTGTGAGACGGTTTTCTGTAATTCAGTGCTGGTTTTCATCAGTATTTTCAGAAGACTGCTATAAGTCTAGCATAGATATTTTGCAAATAATATTTTTTTCCGTTACTCTTATTTGGTATCTTTATACAAAATGGAATTATTAGTTTGTTGTCATATTTATTATATTTGATTAGTCTTATTGTATTGCAAAGAGTTAAATGTGTAAATCTAAGATCAACATATTTGAATGATTTATTTGCTGCTTCTGCAATGATCTACTAAATGGTTACGTGATTTGTACGCCCAACACACACTAATTAACATTGAATACTTTGTTATTTGAAATAAATGCCTGTAAATCTGGTCAGTATAGAAACAAAGGTTAACTTATTAAAAGCACGAGAATTACTTCTCCGCATCTGAAAACAGCCATAAGTGTGAAGAAGACTATAATGCCATTGCTTTTTTTAATGCATACTTTCCTGTTATAATAATTACAATAATCCGATCTTGAACTTTGCATATTTCATTATAGGGAAGAGAAACATTTTCCTTATAGAACTTGCAAGCAGCTTCAAACATATGTTTTATAGAGTTAGTTCATTTTTATAATTTAAAATTTATAAAAATTTCTCTGCTCAAGCAAGCCTGTAATGTTTTTTTTAACTATAGGAACATTTTGTATGAATGACATATCGTTTGGTCCAAATTGTTCTTGAACCTAAAAGTGCTTGTACACTGATAAAATAGTAAAATTATTTCTTAAGGAGTTGTTACATTTTCCAACATATTGAATTCAATTTTTATCTCTCTTCTATTGTTTAACTCTGGAGATTTTACTACAGAATGACAGAAATATTAAGAAACTAGATATTCAGCAATACCTTCAGAGACATATCTTTAGAGATATCAGCACCTACACATGGAATGTCTTAAAATTACAAAAGTGCTGTACCTGAAGGTGATGGACTGAGTTCTTTGATCTCTCCTCCTCTTTTTGGCTGAAGGGTAAAATCAGAATCTTCAAATGTTCCAGTTTAGACCCAGGGGAAAAATAGAACGCTTGTTCTGTTATGTACTTGAAAAGTGGAAGATTTATTTTAAGAGATTGATGGTTAACACAGTAAGGAAAGGGCAAGGGTAATACCTAAAAATAATATGAAAGAAAGCGTAATAGATTAAGATATTTTGCATCAGATTTTTTTTTACAGAGGGAAAGCAAATCAGTCTTTTTAAATTTAAATTTAAATGCCTGTCCTCATATTTTCATTTTGTCTTACTGTATTGCTTAAGACCATTCAGATTAGCACTAAAATGCATGCATTTTTTAACAACACCCATAGACTATTTTTCTATCCAGAACATATCTCTAAAACAAGCAAGATGCTCAATCAACACAGAGACAATGCATCACGAAAATGCAATCTCGACAGTGAACAATTTGATAGGAAAAAAATAGATCATCTTTCATTCCAGCTTTATAATCTCTGAATAACAATTGTTAATTGAAATTTGTTGTACTGCAGCTCCAACAAGGTAAAATAGCTTAAGTTAAAAAAAAAAAAACAACCCTGAAATGAAATACTTACATAATTTTTCTCAACACCAAATTTGAAGGAAACTGTTCTATAAAATGTATGCTACCTTGCAAACATCTGTTCTTTTTGCTGAAAAATCAATCTGACAGAAAATCATAAAGAAGTCATAGAGGTCTTTTTTAATCAAAAGACACAATTTTTTGTATTCATGCTATGACAAAAGTCACAGTCACACCATGAGGCAGGGTTTCTCCTAAGATAGATCACATCCTACATATATGCTAGCACTCCAGCCATGTAGTGGCTACATCCTCATCCCGGGTAAGGTCATACCAGCATAAGTTTGCATATTTTGAAATGTTGATTTTGACGTATGATAAATGGATATAATTTTGTTTTCAAAGAAATAAAAATATTACACAGGAAAAACATTAGTACATAGCATTTATAAGCTAGAGAACACTTGCTTCCATTCTTCATGGATAGAAACAGACAAAGTTTAGCAACAGAGAATGAAGATTAATTAAAGTTTTTTAGGCATGTAACTCCAATAGGAAAGGAGCTATGGACAGGATGACTATGCTAAATAACATTGCAATTTCATGAATGGCAAAGAGAATTCTAAGTACTACCTCATAAAGTCAAGGTCAGACCAAAAAAAATGCTTCCTGCAAAAACTGGTTACAGACTACATAAAATATTTTGAATATATTTAAGAAGATTTTAAAAAATAAACCGACATGGAAGGATGCAGCAAACTTATTTTGTATTATTTTAATCCCTCCTTTCATGGTATGATTATTTTGTGATTCTGAGCTATCAATTTACTGAATGTTCAGTCTTGAATAGGGATTAAAGTATAATAAACTACTCAACACAAGCAGCCTGTCTGAGGACCAGATTTGGATTCAGGACTGTGCAGGATAATGAGAGACAGAGATTCCTCCTCTGACCTGTTCCAGTTCTACCATCCTGCATCATATTGCTCAATTTCATCCATGGCTGAGAAACTACAATAGTTATGAGTGCTTCACAATGACAATCGTATGGTATATTCTAAGTTACACTTGCGATAAAAATAATTATTTACTTCTCTTTCAGTGACTCCATAACTTTCCAACAATGACATCATATACTCAGTTTTTGCATAGAATAGCTAAGCCCCTTAGGATATGCAATACAACACCTGTAAAATTCTTTTATTCAAGGTTTAAAAAAAATTATTCCATTTATTATTGAATATGTGTGTGCTTTCTTTTCCTTATTATTTTTTATCTGGTTGATTTATAGTTTCAGACCCATAACCAGTATGAAGTGCCTGCCTGGAAAAAGTATCCTGCCATTGTTACAACTTTTGGAGGAAGAAAAGACTCTCTGACACAAATATTTTATTTAGATTTGTCTTGCTTTTGCTAATCTGAAATCAATAACCTATTTGAACCTGGAACCAAAACTAGGATGCACTCACCAAGGGCAAGACTGGTGGCCCTCACCACACAAAACACAATTTAGGTGTTTAGTGAGAAAACAGGAGGGAGGGACAGGACCCCTTCACAGCTCTCACCCACACAAGCAGCTGACAGGGAATCTGTGAGGAAATACAGGTATATATTAATGCAGTTTGCAGGCTGCTGGGAATGTTCCACACACAGGCTCTCTGCACTCACCCCTTTGAGACTGCGGGCATGGCTGCATCCCTGGCAGCTGCACTCCATGTCAGTGATAAAATCAAAGCCCGCATTAAAAAAACCCAACAACTTCACTTTGTCAAACAATTGGGGAATTGTCAGCAGAAGCAAGTCAAAACACTAGCTGATTCCAGGTGGCCCCGTGTAATTTCCAGACACAAGAAACTTTTCCAGATGTTTGGACTAATATAACTAAAAATGATAACCACAATGACAGCATTACTGTAACATTTTCATTGTATCTGATGGGTGAAATACACTGCAAAATTGATTTCTAAATGCCCTCAAGTGATACTGGGCAAATTTGCTCATTTTGCTGTGAGAAGGAGAGGTACAACAGGGAATGTGCTTCGTTTATAAAGTAGCATGGCCAGATATATAAGCCAGAAACCTCACTGCTTCTCTACCAGTCTGAAATGAGCACTTGAAGAGTTTATATCATATTAATGGCAACCAAAAAAGCAGCTTTTCATCCTTATCAGAGTGATTCTAGATGAAACTATCCCATATAAACAACAGTGCTTGCTTAATAAACAAGAAAATGCTTGCCTAGGTTTTCTCTTTCTCTATATTCTTAAAACTTTGTCAGAAACCATACTAATTTTTCTCAAATAAATACATCAGGGCTAGGCAATTAAGTCTCCTCAACAATGAAATCAAGATATAAAATAGTAGGGAAATGCTCAACAAAATATTTCAATGGTAACAGTTTAAGAATTTGAAATAATCAAGTTTTTCATTATTGCTGGCTCTAAGCAAAACTGTTGTTCATTCATAGTTTGCTATCCCAAAGAACTGGTGCCTTAGAACATATCAAAGCTAGCAGCAGCTGGGAAGCAAGTCAGTTTAATCCAGTATTGAAGCTGAATTTTCAGCTGACTTGGAATACAAACAGATAAACCTCATACCTGATTAGGACGTGGGTCATATCTATATGAAGTGCCCTGTAAGTTTGTCATCCTAGAATATGTGATATAGACATATTCTTCCTGAGGTGTACAGTCCATCCTTTTACATCTTTTCTCAGACTTCTGATTTTTCCCAAGCTTTCTAATCTTCTTCTCTGTTCCTTTCTAATTTTCCCCAAATAAATGCTACATATGGTAAATTATTTCTTTCTTATCACATCACAGAACTCATTTTATCCAGGCTTTCTCATATAGTATTCTTTGCTTCAGGCTGAAAATCCTGTACCCTTCCTACCAACTGCAGCCTTGGCACACGTGTCTGCTTGCACATGCCTCCAATGAGGCAGGAGGAAGCATAAACAAAGAAGTTTGTATTCAGACACCTTCAACAAATAAACCAGATATACAGGGACCAAAATTACAAAGACAAGTGTTTCATGGGGCATAAATCTGTGCCCACACAATAAAATTTAAGGTTGAGTGCTCTTTAAAAATGTCTTTGGAATAAATCTAAAAGCTGGAAAACAGCTAGTGAATCTTTAATGTGTCATTAGAAATAAAGACTTTAAAATTTACAAATATATATACTGTTATCAGGAACACTCAACATAGCCAACTCAATCCATTTAGAGCTATATCTTCATACTGTCTTCCTTTTAGCCCCTCTGTGCTTACCCAAATCTTTCCTGTAGGATTGCAAAAACCTCCATCATTCTGGGAAATGATGTACCATTAACACTAAGCCAACCCAGCTAGTATGTGTGCATAAGTCCTAGAAACAGGTTTTCTCCTCTAATGGATTTAAAAAGTATCACATCCATTCTGCATATAGAATTAGTGACACTGATCATGGAGTCTTTAAAAGCATAGCAAACTGCTATAGAATAACTTATTAAAATAAATAATACTGTTCACATTAACAAATTCTCGTGTTATTGTCTATGTCTGTTTGAGTTTGGATTTGAGTTTGGGGGGGTTTTTTATTTTTAAAATTATAATTGTAGACACTAGTCTTTAACATACATTTTTAATTGGCTGTTATGAGGAGTTGACCATGTATGCAGACAGCTCTGCTACCAGAGCATGCAGAAACAGAATTCTGTCTATATTCATAATAAATAGTTGTGTACTACTATTTTGTAAAAGCACGATTGGAATAACAAATTTCAATTATAGCCATATTTTGAACAAGATATCATCTGTGTTTTCAGATGAGCTGTTATTTCTCATATTTCAATTTCCTGTAATGATACTTAATCTAACCAAGTACTTTAAAAGTAGCTTTTTTGATGGATACCCACTAGTAATTGAAATAGCAACCATTTAGTTTAAAAATGAGAATTTTAAGTTCATTATCTGTTCCCTGCAGAATATGCATGGATAATCTAGTCCTATCCACAATTCACTCCTCGAACAACGCTCATTTGTACTTTGGGAGACTCTGAGAACCATATGCCCTGTTTTTAGTTAGACTTTGATACAAAACTAATGTCTGGCACAGTCATTTATAGTCTCTCTAGAAATTAGATCCTCCTTCCTGTTCTTTCCATGTGACTTCATTTGCGCATGGGAAAAATTATTGTTCAGATCAGTATTTGCTGAGTGGCATTTCTGTCTTTTTAAGTTCTCAGTTTGAAGCTAAGCTGCTTACAGAATTTTTGTTGTTAAAGAACACATTTAATGATCCCAAAGATGTTAATCCATGTATACAAGAATAGATGGATATAAAACTATCTGCCTAGAGAATTTAATAGCATTCAATAAGATTAGGTCCCCTGACTTTATGGATACCAAGGAAGATTACAAGATCCACTGAAACAAGCAGACATCTCAAGTATATCATGTAGACAGAGAATTCCAGGCTCTGCATCTCAGAAGTCAAGTCAGAGCCAACAAGCCAGAACTCAAGTGTCTGAAATGTCTTTCTATACATTTAAGTTTTGATATAATAAAACCAAGGCCATCCTACGGAATCACTGCGTGTTTGGGGTTGGAAGAAACCTCTGAAGATCATCAGGTATAACAACCCTGCTTAAGCAGGATCACCCAGAAAAGACTGCATAACAGCACACCCGGGTGCGCTCAAAACAGGCAGGTTTTGAATATCTTCAGAGGGTACTCCAAAACTTCCTGGGGCATCCTGTCCCACTGCCTACGCCCCTCTCAGAAGAGAGGGCTATCCCCACACTCAGACAGAGCTTTCTCTGTTTCATTTTGTGGCCCCTATCCCTTTTCTTCTTGTGCAGCACCAAAAAGAGACTGATCCATCCTCTTGACATCTGTCCTTAAGGTATTTGTATGCAAAATCCTCTCTCAGTCATCTCTTCTCCAGGCTAAAAAAGCCCAAATCTCCCATCATTTTCTAATAAAAGAGATGTTCCAGTCCCCTCATCTTCTTCACAGCATTCTACTGGAATCTCTCCAGTAGTTTCTTGAACTTCTTGTTCTGGAGACCCCAGAACTGGACACACAACTCAGAAGCAGCCTAACCAGGGCAGAGTAAAGAAGCAGAGCATTGTTGAAGGATTGCTTCCTTCAGTTATGCTCTTCCTAGTGCAGACCAGGATACCATTTGCCTTTTTGGTCACTGCTCTTGGACAGCTTATTATCTGCCAGGACATCCCAGCTCCTTCTCCAAAGAGCTGCTTTAATGGTCAACACTGAATTAAGATAAGATTGTCTTGCATAAATTTAAGCACGCGTTAAACACTCTAGGGTGGCAGAGAACAACTGTGGGTGTTTCATTACAATACGTATGTATAGAGTTATGATATGTAACTTTTATTTCAAATTCTTGTATTATCAGGTTTTCAAGACTGGCTTGAACAAATCCCCAGGCAACCAGGTCTAATCCCAGAGCTGGCTTTTTTACAAGCAGGTCTTGAGCACCCTTCCAGTTGGTATTAACTGAAGACTGTATGGACTGAAAACAGAAGTTTGGAGCTTGCAGAATTTAGTGGAATAAATTGCATAACTTCTTTTACACTGAAGGGCAGCATAAAAATCCCTCCTGAACCTGAATTTTACAAATCTACAAATCTCAAGGGCTTAGTCTAAATTAGTGCTTTGGTTCAGATTATTGAAGTTTTGAACTTCATCTCCTGTACTTATCCCCTCTTACAGTGCCTTAGCTTGGTTCACATGGCAGTTTTGATTTATGCAAACCAGATTTCTTTAGGAGGAAACCAGAGAGAAAACTCTGTAACAGGCATGCACCAAATACAATCTAAGAAAAGTAATGGGATCATTAGTGTTCCAATTAGAGGTCAGTGCTTTAAATTACTTCAAACTGAATGTGGGATGAATACATTTGAATCAGGGAATCAGACTAAATCTGCTAAAAACAATGCCCCAGGACAGTGGACAAGACAGAACCAGCTAATTTGATCTGATTATGTGTTTCTCCTTTGTACTTGCTGATGTAGACATAGCCAGTACTAGAAAAGCTAAGCTGCCTGGCAAATGTACAGTTGGAAATCAGTGCATCAAAAGAAAGAGAAATCAAAGGAATACTAATCACCTAGATGAAGACCACAGTAAAACTTCAAATTATTTGCCTAAGTTTAAAACTTCAGTCTTACAGAGTTTTAGGATATTCATTAATCTACAGGTTGAGAATGGGAATTAGTTCTCTATTTTTCCAAAACTGTAGTACCAGTTAATGGTGGTTTTGGCTTTAATTTTTATGTCCTTTCTATTTGTATTTTCAGAAACTCCTCTAATACAATAACACTGAAAGAAAACCAATACAAAATTCCTCAGTTCTACAGGGAGAAAAAGATGCAGATAAACAAAGTCCCAATTATGATTACAATGCTATGATGTTTAAGAGTATAATAACCATCCATTTGAAGTCCCATAACAAAAAGAAGTACTTAAGCCAGAATGTGGGCCAATATTTACCCTTACTTCCTATTTATTTCATTTTGTCTTTATGGAGAGTATATCAAAATAATAGCAAAACATATAAGCACAACATAACATATAAATGCAATACAGCATGCTAGCAAAGGCTGTAAAATAGTAGAAAAGGAGGTGGGGTAAGAGGACAGGAGGTGTTTGTCCAGCTGTTTCTTGGGAGTAACAAGTAATCTTTATAAAATTTTCAAAATTACACACATGATATTTCAGTAAGTTACAATTGAATATAAGTCACTTTATATATCTTATAAACACATGATATATGGCATATGCTTCTCTACCCTTATCCTGTCCAGCAACCAACAAAAAAACAATTAATGACTCTGGAGTAGCTTCTCTGAAAAGAATTGCTTGCATCTCCCTGTTGAATATGAATCCACAGAAGAAAATGTATTTGTACTAACTTTAGTATCAACTCACTTTCAATGATGTCATGAATGAGCAAAAATTATAAAAAATTTAATTGACCTTAATTTTAATCAGGGGACTGAGGTTGGACAGAAAATCAATGGAACTTCCCACCCATCTAGTGTCTCAAACTAATACAGCCCACAGTTCATGAACAATTAAGCAATTTCTGTCAGTAGTCATTCTAACAGTTTTTACAACAGCTTATATAAAAACTGAATGTTCTTTACTTACCTTAAAGCTAAGGAGAGACTGACACACAACTCAGAAACTTTGAGCAACATTTGAGTTCTCACTTAATGTACCTTTTATTAATCCTAGCATTTTCTATAACATAAAGAAATCCCCCAAACAATTCCTTTGAAGTTGTTTTGAAATATGAATAAATTTTTTACATTTTCTGCATAGATTAGAGCTGTACCTAATCAATATAAGCAAGTTCCATTTCAGTAAAAAATTTAAGCTTCTGCATAGTCTTAAGCAAATCCACACTAATCACTGAATTACTGTACCCACTTAAAGTAAAATATGCTGATGGTATTTTGCTGAATCAAGACTGTTTTTTTTTTAGACAATCAGTAGGGTTATGGCAGAGGAATTAGAGGTAGCATCTTATTTCTTGATGTAAACACCAGAAGAGGGAAGATGTGCAACCAAGAATGCAGAAACATGTTAAATAATCAATAAATCAATATAAAAATTACTGATTTGTCATAATAATCAAAGGAACCATCTTTACAGACCTATTAGAAGATTATTTTTTCTACTCTGATGACTAAAAATTGTTTTTTATTTCTTTCATTTTTCCCCTTCCTTCTACTGATCCTGCCATAACACTGATGATGTGAATCATCATAGTACTGTTGATTACTGCCTTTGCATATTTTTGATTTAGGGACAAATTGATGTGAACCATCTTCACTTTCAGCAAGTAAATTGGATCCATTTTGTTAAAACTCAGCTTAATATGCAAAAACTTTATAAGCATGCTAAAATTTATAGGTCACTGCTTTACCATCCATGAGTCTTTCCAGGACAACCTGTTTAGCCATCAAAAGATCCTTTGGCCTGGCTGAAGCACTGTGAACTGAGTGTGTGGGCACTGAGGAGTGAGTGAACTTCACAGTCTTGAAGCTTAGTATATTCATCATTATCTTCAATTTAAAATTTATCAGTCAAAAATCCTTCCTCTTTTAGTTTAGTCAGTTTACACTGACTGAAACATTTTTCAGATCTAGAACTGAATGGAGTAATTTCCACTATATAACTAAGTAGACTTTGGTGTTATTTAAAGAAAAAGATCTTTATTTATTTTATGATTTATGAAAAATAATTTTGATAGTATTTTTATTAAGAAAAGTTAAAATACTTCCTACTCAGTCAAATAAAATAATTTCATTTGACTTGAACATTTTGGCTTATTTTGCTTGAAGTAAATTTTAAAATTTTCTTTAACCTAAACCATTTTTTAATTTTTTAGTTTGATAAAAAACCTGAAACCATCATTTGTTCACACAACTGCAAAGTCCTTTATATATTGTTTTGAAAATATCCATAATATATATGCTTCAAATGTATGTGATAGGTATATGATTGATAGCTCTGAGAATTTACTCAGCACAATTTTTTTTAACTAATATATAGATGAGGATGGTAGGAGTCATGTATACATAGAGTTTCAAAAATATAATTTAATAGAAACCCAAAGACAGTAGTAAATGTATCTTGACTAAGTAATTCCTCCTACTATTATATTCTTTAGTCCTGTAATACTCTACCCTTGAAGTACAGACATGCTCAAAATCCTCAAAATGCAGGTTGTGGTCTTACTGGACAAGAAGAACTCATTCATTCAGTAAATACGGGGGGAAAAGACACCTTGTGTAAAATATTTCAGGCCTACAGGTTCAACCAATTCTAAAATGAAAGAACCAGTGACCTAATAGGTTCTTATTCACTTTGCCTCTTTTTATTTTTTTCTTTTAAGTGGATTTTTAATATCTGAGATTGGAGAAAAACCTGTCCCAACCATCTTTTTGTCACCTGCAGTTCAGTGTTGATATTGATGTGAGAGCATTGTCCAGTGTTTATCACAAGTAGCTAATATTGTTTCCTTGCCCAGATCATGGCTGGAGTTCATAACATTGTAATATCTTCTTCCCATTCACTGCTTTGTTTAGTGGCAATATAAAACTGCAATGTTTTTCCCCAGGAAATCAAACTTGACTGTACTATACTTGTAATTCAACACAAGCCACGGAAGATTAAAACCACCAGCATGTGGATCTCATCAAGCTTCCTTCTTCCAATTACAGGGGTTCAGAGCCCCAGGATCACTGCTTGATGTGGTACCTGACACACCTTACAGTAAAATGGACACTACCAGGGATTCTCTCAGACAGACATAATAGCAATCTGAACTTTAGTAATTCCCAAGAAATGCCACCGACTATGAAAACAGCATTGCGCCATATATCATTAGTCTAGGCACATTCCTTTTTGTTGTGTTTATGTTAAACTCCCAGAGAGACTAAACTCCCGGAGAGACTAAACTGCTAGTATAAAATATGAGATTATAACAAAAATACTTCATACAAATGAACATCATTGTCTACACAGGCTGACTACTGCAAAAGAAAGAGATTTGCCTCTTTACTGGTTGGTTTGATTTTTTTTTTTTCTTGCACCTCTTTATACCAAAATTCCCTCCTGAATCACAGTCTTATTACAATTTATTCCTTTATTTTCTTTTGTCATAGTGAAATAGAAGTATTACATTTTTACATAAATTATTATCCACAGCATTCCCCATACACTGAAAAAAAGAATTTCTATTGATGATTCAGTACAATGCAAATGGTTTTGTACAAAATCTTTTATGTAGCACTAAAGATTTTTTTTTTAATGTGATAATTTTTTACATAAGCTCAATATTTTGAATTCAGCTGAGGAATCACTTTGCTATTTATTCAATAGCTTTCTATTTTCTTTAAGGAACAAAAGCTTTCTCCTCTTTGCATGATTTACTACCAAAAAATTAATCTGCTGCTAAGGACAGTATAATTCACAAAACCCAGTGGTGAAAATATTTACTGTGTCCTGAAGACAGAAGTACACTCTCAAGAATTTGTATTGCTTAATACCACTTTTTAGTTTCACAATAAAATCAGTAGTTATTTCATTAAGTTGAGATCAGTTTATAACTTTCTAATTAGATATACTATCACTAAATGCAAATTTATTTTGGAGTATTTCCTGAAAATAATTTAAAAATTAAACCTGTGTGCCTTATGCTGGACAGCACTGGCTTATCAAAATTTCAATATAAATCATTGAGAATTAAGACTGGTTATGTCATTGCTCTGTTGCAAATGTAACTCAAACCAAGTTGCAAGAAGAGGATTTTCATGGTCTAAAGCGCACCAAGAAACACACATATGAATTTTCCCACACCTGGACTTCCAAGATATCTGATTTTTTCAAAATTGCAATAAGAGATATTATAGAAGATCTGTACAGATTTTCTACAGCTTGATTAGAATTGAAATAGTCCAAATGAAAATGGTGCTGTAATACTTTAGGATTACTATACCACTATACTATACAATTCTGTAATAGAGGGAAAGAGTGAAGAATGAAGGAATAAAGTTGTTAGAACTTAGCTATTCCTTTCATTACTTGGGTCCATCATGAAATTTGTGAGTGGAAGCAGTAAAAGCCATTGAACCACCCCTAGCCTGCTGTTTACGGAACTCACTTGGACCACAGAGCAGCTCTTCTGAGAGAAGAGCATTGCATTACCAGAATAAGTCATTTTCTGAATAACTCACAATCACATAATTTTTGCCTTTAGTCTTTAGTTAGATAATTTTTGCTTCATAAAAGATTCCAAGACTATTAAAGCAATGTTTTATTATGTTTCCAGTTCTTGAACGGTTGCCCACCCAACCATGGATCTTTCATCTCAAATTGTTTTAGTGGGCTGGGAATGGAAGTTGAAGACAGCAAGATCAGTGGAGGGAAGGCAATCCAAGTCAATACAGCTTGTTTATGCTCTTCCATAAAGCCATTCTGCTTCATAGAGCTTGTGAAGAAGCAGTTAAGTGCACCAGCATATTCATGAACTTAATGCACTTCTTACTCAGTAGGGAATATGGCTGGATCTGCAATCTAGAAAATACGTGGTCTGTTTCACTAAATATAAATAAGCAAATGCACAGATATACATATGAATAGCTCAGTGAAGTGGATTGGCGCATGGGAAGAAATGAGCCTGTCAGCAAAGGCTCTGGGGCAAAAAATAATTGAGTCATTGACCACATGGTAGGATGCTCTGGGGGACTTCCTTGGTTGATGAACCTGACCTGTGTCAGGTCTAGCACAAGTCAACTCTTGAGAAACATAACTGACTGATGGCCGGGGTCCCTTACACCAAGCAACAACCCTTAAGAATGGCACAGAAACTGTACAGAAAGCAACTGAAATAGATATGGGACTGCTAATCCAAGAAAAGTCCTTGCTGTTAAAAATATGGGAAAAAACTCTAGGTCCCAGATATTGGTTGAGAATTCAAAAGTATGGCTAAAGATAAAAGTGAACCAAAATAAAATTGAATTTGAGAATAACATCTTAGATAGGGCATGGTCTAAACTACTAAATCACATCCATCCTCAGAACATCATTCTCTCACAGGACAAAAGCAGAAAAATATCAGAGAAGCAGGAAGGCAGAAAGGAAGAATATTATTTGTGTTATATTGTTGATCACTAGTGAAGCTGAAAGAAAAGTTCTAGGTGGAACAAACCCTTCCATGAGCATACATTGACTGCATGCTGCACACATGCTTGCATTCATACACATTTGTCCAAATTAGATTTCCCATATTAAATGTTATCGCTGTTTATAAGAGGTTGCTTTACTGTTGTTTATAAAATTTGTTCTTATTGTGTGCATGTCTACTCTAGTGAGTTCTACTATAGTTGTTATTGATTTTCTTTGTAAATTATAGTGGAAAATTCTGTTATAATACACTAAAATCTGAGACTTTGAGACCTTCAATTTCTTTGACACTGTAAATTTTCACTTTTTATATGTAATAAGGGCTTCCATTTTCTCATTAAACTTGCTTAATTTATTGTGCACTCAGATTACCTGAACTGACATTTTGCAATCTGTAGCCACCTTTGCATCTCTTTCTTTCCTTTTCATTCCCTGATATTTCTGTCTTCCAGCATACCATATTTTCTAGGTCACATCTGGAGGTGAGATGGTATTTTGAACTGAAAAGAATAAAACTGGTCTCCTAAGCTCAAAAATGAGCTGAAGTCATGTGCAATTTGTAAACTGTGAACAAATATATGGCAAACTCATTCAAGATTGTATGAAGCAATAAATCATTGGTTTGAGAACCAGCATCTTCTTGCTTTCAACAAATAACTGCATAGAATCTGCTTCTTTATACTTGTGAAATCCTTAAAACAGATGTTGTGAAGGTTCCACGGATCTAAGAGGCTTTAATGCCTTTAAAAATAAGTGTTAAATTCTATTTCTTTATATTGATCACAGTTTTTTGTGGGACACTCCATTTTTCTAGATTTGATTTTCCACTCCACCCTTAAAGAATTGTTTAAAGTTTCAAATGAACTATTTTATTCTCTGACTCCTCCCTTTAATAATCTTTGCCTGTCAGCTGTCTTTGGATAGATATGCCCTTGAATTCAGTCACAACATCACTGTCTGTTGGTTCATCTCTTCCTTCTCAGGTTAATATTTAATTTTAATACTTCACATTTGTCTAACAAGCTTTCTCAGAAGACCTCTTATGATTTTTCCCCATGCTCAGAAAAAAAAACCATACTGAAGAAAGAAGTAATTGTGGAGAGAAAGAATGGAGAATGTCTCAGCTAATGAGGCGAAATTTGCTCTGATTATGATCTAGGTAACACGAAGAAGAGCGTAAATTCTTTTTTATGAGGTACTAGTCTCATTAGAAGATGCAAAATATTGAAAAATTATAGGAGACATAGTCTTCTTAGAGTGTTCAACCATGAAAGGCATTTTAGTAATCAATAACATGACTTTATGTGCCATGTGGTACTTGCCATGGTCCAGTCCACTTGAAATTTAAATTAGTCTAGGAATATTAGACTACATGTTCCCCAGTTTAATTGGACAATGACTATATCATTTATTTCCAGTGATTTTCTTAAACCATTTTAATTTACATTACCATTTCTAGTAATTTTTAAATACCCCAGAGAAAGGAGTGAAGTTTTACCATCATAAGGATTTAAACAAGCAGCATAGTAGATTATACTATGAGTGGAATGGTTATAAGAAAACAGAATAAACAGAATAAACTGTCAATGTTTTGTAATGTCAAAGCCTGCTTCATAAATTACCAAAATTAATGAGGTAATCATACCCCAGTGCATAAAGAATAGCACTTTCTTTCAGCTACCTTGCAGTATTTGATCTTTGCCATGAAGTTTTTGCTAGAACTTTTATCATCACCTATATCTTTTTAAAGCACAAATTAATTGTGCTCTCCTTGTGTCCTAACAAGTTACCATTAATGTTCCCAGCTAACAATCCCCTCTAACACTGCCTAAAGAATCTGAGTCAGGCATAGATGATTTCCTTGTGGTGGTTTGGATTCTCCTCCAGCTGGTTAGTATGAAGGCATAAAGCTAAATAACATAAAGCTAAATGCATTCATAGTTGGTGACTCCTTCTTACTTTATTTAGATATTTGTAACCTAATTAATATCTGAATATCACACAAGTTTCCACATATTTATTTTTACAACAGTCCTAAACCTTAAAATTGCATTTTTCCCTCTATTTTCCTTCTGGGAAATGAAGAAGAGGAATAACGAAAACTAAATCCACAAAGGGTCTGTATTGCCAGTCAAAACTCACAGAAGCTAGACTAATTTTCCCTTCTAGAAACATAGGCTTCACAAATGCCAGAGAGGTGAAAGGGAACTACTTGTGCTAGCTGAGAAAGAAATGCCTGCAAGTGTTTGATCCTTGCTTGAGCATCTCAGTCACAGAATAGAATCACAGAAATGCAGATACTCGTCCCATGACCCAGGCAAGAGAGCACTTGTCTTGAAGATCATGCCAAGTACCACCTTCCTGCTTGATGGGAAATATTTGATTTGATCTCTGAACAAATATTTGATCTCAGCATTTTTATGTCTGAGGAGACTACCTAAGCACCAAATCGGCCAGGCATTTCTCTGAAAGGAATTCCACTAAACATGTTTCACATGAATAAATAGGGGATCTTATAGTCCAAATGAATCTCTTTACTATGAAGCTCTGTAACTATTCTTGTGTTTTTTAGTCTATGTACTCCAGTGAATGATTATTAACATAATGTAAAATATTTTCCCCCAAACAGGCTGAGGTAACATTTTTAGAGTCTAGGACAAAAGACAAAATAGAAAATACCTAAATTAGGTCAATGGAGATCTCTCTGATCAGTTAGTTATTGACTCTCAAAGCTGGTATGAGGCCTGAAGTGACATACGACACTTTTTAGTGACTTCTCCAGATAACATCTAATTCTGGGAAAAATGCTTTAATTTCAGTGTAAGGAAGAGTTAAAACAGATCTGTGGCAGCAGGTTATTCAGTCACTTAGCCATCTAGGAATTCAGGTTAATGAAAACATGGAGTATATTTTCCCGTAGTACAGTGCTTCATGTCAGAAACAGCACCACTCTTTCTGCAGGGCAGTTCAGCTCAGGCAGAGCAGTGAACAAGAATGGCTTTTCTCCGATATTCCAGACAGTTAATTAGCAGTGAGCTGAAATACCTCTGCATAACCAGTAAGTGCACTTTTTCTACTGTATTTATCTTCTGGAGAAGAAAGTCAGCCACACTCAACAGTCAACCAACCATGGAGCCATTTAACTCAATATCTGAAGACTCATGCTTACCAAAAGAGAACAAGAAAAACATATAGTTCATTATGAGATATTAGAAGTGTCAACAAAGCACACTGATTTGTTATCTCAGAATCCCTTTCATATTACTGTGATCATTTAGCCTTTATATTACTGTGATTATTTCTGGTTGCTTTTTCCAAAACCTCTTAAAAAATCTTTTTTATTCTAACCAAAAGATGTACTTTTTATTTGTGCTTTAAATGGAAAGACTGGCTACAAAAAAATGCAATATTACCAGTTAAACGTCTCCCCGTTACATCTTTCTTTCTTATCCCACAAACCAGCAAGGACCTTTTCCTCACTTGAATCAAAACTGCAGGTGGCACTAGTAACTCTTGTTCTAAGATGTTCAGTGCCAGTGATTCAACCTGCATAATTGGAGTTGGAAAGGAGGATGTACACTTTAATAAGCCTGCACCATGGAAAGATCCTAAAGTAGACAATTCTCTTGCAAATTAGGTAGCCAGCCAAGAAAATAAAAATAGTGGTCCATTCAGCCTCTAAGGCAGCAGGTATCAAAGGAAGTGTCTTTTTCTTCTATGACCAAGCAGCAGCGGAACAGTTTTTGTACATATATTTCTTACCAAGCTTATAACTGGGAATAGAAAGACTAGGCATGTGCCAGTGTATGTTCACACTTTTGGAAATGAATGGTGTTAAAGCAAATGTTTCTGTTTTTGACACTCTACCTTGAATGCACTTGACTACCATCATTCATTACTGAAACGCTTCATATTTTTTCTCACCATTCCTCAATGGAAAACCTAATTGCAATTCAAAGTAGTGTTTATTGATAAAATGAAAGGACACTAATCAAGGAATTAGATTTTTATATAATGCAGAATGAATAAATAAACCCCCTAACCATTTCAAATCCTTATGAAGATTCACTAGCAGAAAGAGAGTTAAAAAAAAGCTCTGCTTAGTCTTAGCAGTCAAGAGTGAAGATGCATGCACATGATTTATTAAGGCTTTGCAAAATCTCCCAGAGGGCACAAACACAGAGAACCTTTTGACTAAATTCACTAGGTGATCCATAAAAGTCACACAATTCTTCGCTCTGAGTTTTATCTGAAGGGGAATGTCTAAGTCATCATGAGCACAAAGGAAAAACTTGTATACAAATCCTTTGCCTTTGTCCTTTCTGTAGATCTGTCATTCAAAATCTTACAACTCATTGGAAAAGAAATAGTTGAAGGAAGAAAGATTAGTGACAATTTCCTCTCTCTGTTAAAATTTATGGGAAATGTTTTTATTCCAAAGGGTCCTCAGCACTCCAAATACAAACATTTTTGTAGGAAGGAATTTTTTTTTTTTACCTTCAAGATATTCCAAAATGATGATGCTTTCTGAACGAGTTCATCTGTTTTGTTTATCTTGACAAAGGAAAAAATACCAGTTGCAAGAGCAGCCTGAAGAATTTACGACTTACTCTGAGGAGACAGCTTAATTGTCTAAATAGGAAAGGAACTCCATGTGGAAAAGAATAAGACAGTAAGGTAGTGTACAAAGTACTGATTGCATTCTTAGATCCCGAATTTGAAATATTCAGCATTTATTGCCCTCCCATGAGAGCACGCCAATCTAGAACACAGCAGGCACATCCTTTTGAGTAAATTTGCCAGTGCCAGCCACACGTCAGAGATGATTAGTGAGGCAGAGATGCCAGCCACCTTCTCTGACATCAGAGGTCAGACAAAGGAGAGTGCGACAAAAGCTAAAAAGCACCAACCCTATAATGATGATGTGGCTGACCTGGCACACCCGTTATTCCCATCACTTCTCAGTACTCCTTTATTGGCACCACCTGCTGTGAGAAGAGTCTCTCTGGAACTAGAAGCTTGATTTTGGTCTCAGGAAAATAATCATGATATGGAAGGAGTCAATCAGACTGCCAGCTCCTGCCTTTCAAGTACTGAATGCATGAACTGCAAAAAGGAAGATAATATTCAACTCACAAGTTTCCCAGATGGAGCAAACATTCCAGATTGGTGTGAACCAGGCAAATTTCAGCCTGCTGCATTAAAAGCATCATGTTTGCCCCTCTTTGTGAGAAAGAGTTTGCAAAAGAGATAAGGAAAACAGATACCCTCCTGGGAGGCTAGGAATTCCATAAAAAATATATGTTGGGCTTCTGGCTACCAGCCTTTGCCAGCAAATGAGGTTATTTAATTTTATGCTATGAGAAAGCTGCTTCTTCTACTGTGGAAACCATCTTTCATACATGTGTTGTATAAGTAATGTGCACATAATTTATAATATTTTTCCTAGAAGCCTTTTTTCCTGGGTAGTTTTTCCTTTATCTCCTTTTCCACTAAAAGTCAATTCTTGGGGATCACAGAGTGGTGTTTTATCAATAATTGAGCCTAAGGGGATGATAATCTGGTGTAGAGTCCTGCATCTAATTCCCTTCAGAAGGTCTGAACACACTTGGCCGAATGTCATTCTTGTGTACAAATCTGAAAAGGCTTGTTTGCAAATCTGCAGTCTCAGGAAACACTGACACTGAATAGATGTTCCAAAGGCCAGCATTACAGTTCATGAGACATTTTCAAACTTTACAATGTTTGGAGTGGGGAGAAAGAGAAGGTCATTCCCTATTGAATTTTTTTGTGTTTGGGAAGTAATAAGGTCACAACTTCCTGAAATGTCCTTTTCCACTTGTTTTTGAAAACTTAGATTCAAGAGACTTACCAAAAATGAAGTCACCTTAGGTGTCCCTTTACTTCTCATATTCTTCAAAACTCACAGCATAAAAGTATCTTATTTGCAAACTAAACTCTAAGCAGAGGCCATCACAAGAAATTGTTGAAGTTAATCATTAATATATAATTTTCTTAACTCTATATTCATACCAGTTAGATCTCAGCAGCAGTATAAAGCTATTCAATCAACACATTTATATAAAGATTTGGTATTTTCAGTATTATTTTGAAGTTACCAGAAAATGAGATGGAAGGAATTGGCTGGATATTGCATATCTATTTTTAATTAACCCACTGCAGAGGTTATTTAAACTGAGTAAGCCTTTCTTGCTATATATTGTTGAGCTCAGAGAAACAAGAAGTGCTTTGTGCTCTTTGCTGCCTCTGCAGAATTAGTCCATTAGCAAGCACTATTTCTTCAGATTGTGCCAACCTCACTGGTGCTGTTGGTCAAAAATACCTTTCCACCATATGTCTGTGCTGCTGTTTATGAAGGCAAGTATTTTCATATCAGCTCCATTCAGATTAAGGAAAATAGCTCACAAATTAGCATCTCTTAAGCAGATAATATGTTTTTCTTGTACATTAACTTAGCTGTCTCCGGGTTAAAAAAAAAATCTGTAAAGTCCTAGCTTTCAGCTTCTAAGATGCAGTAAGTACTCATAGTGACTATATTTCAGTAAGCAAAATCAGGATGGATAACTCAATTTTAATTAAAATATTTATCATATTTCAAAATAACTTGGTTTGGAGACCTTAGGCACATACCCTGGATTTTTTTCTCATGGCTGATCTTTCTTTTAAAAGCTTTTCTCTGGAATCATCTCAAAATACTGTGCTCATGATTACCTGTTAATTAGTTGCCCTAACACTTCCTTTCTCCATTCTGTCCTTTAGCAGTCTCAAAACTCCCTGAGGATGCACATAAACAACATCTAACATGGGGAGCATTCACAGAACTTCAATAGTGCTTTTCAAATACCTAATCACACTTTTGCTTTAAGGTGCATTCTGAAAAATCAGTTCCATTTTTCCACGTGCATACTGGATCAAGTTCCTTAATGTTGCTGCTGAGACAGAGACAGCTTTATTTGAACTGTAAACATGAAACACACTGGCATAGGAAATAAAATTATATTGATTGCACATGCTCAGCAAGAAGTCCCATAAGAACTCAGTAAATTGCTTATATTTGCCTATATAAAAGTAAGACTGCCTCAAAATACTCAGTGGATGACTTTTTAAGAAAATATAATTATATTCCTAAAATATATTGTAAGAGCAAGTATAATGATGTTATCTCACAGTGAAACTCCTAATAATCTCTAATTATATAATATTTTAAAATCTCTTCATTTTGCTGCCTTTTTCCTTTGATTAAATTTATTTCAAAGATGGTACTGACAAAATAAGACTAAGAGAGCACAGACAGAATAACCATAAGATATCCTGATGTTATTATAACATGGAATCTGGAGGTTATCTTGAAGGAAATGCGAAGTTGCAGCTTATTTTCCCAGCACTGTTTATAAGCATCAGTGTCATTTTACATTTTTCACTCCTGAGTTTCAGTAGACACAATTAACCTATCGAGAATGGTTTTGTGCAGGTTTCTTTTTTTCAGCACACTGTGAATTTTCCTGCATGCAGCATATATTTAATACACCTGCAAATAAATACTTAAAAATGGAAAAATGTTCTAAAAGCAAACAACGTTAGGAAATAATCGAAGAGCACATAAGTATGCAAAATTAATAACTGAAACAAAATAGAAGGGATTTTGAAGTCAGATAGGGTTTGTTTGTTTGTTTGTTTGTTTTGGAAATATCTGGAAAAATATATTCTTCCCTTAATGTTATCTTCTGACATAGAGGAAGAATTTTGCAGCAGTGAAAATAATAGGGAACATAACAACCACACAGAGATGAAAGAACTTGGTTTGGAAAATTCTTAGTCAAGTGTTAAAGATGGCAAAGTTACAGACCATTAAAATGTAATTTCATAATTCTCCATATAACTAAATTTTGTACTACAACTGGCTCTTGTAGTAATAAACAAGTGAAACTACTTCTTGTCTCTCTTCATCCACAACTTCTCAGGCTGTCCAGAGAAGCTGTGGATGAACCATCTCTAGAATTGTTCAAGGGCAGGCTGGCCAGGGATTTGAGCAACCTGATAAAGTGGAAGCCATCTCTGCCCATGACCAGGGGGGAGGATTGGCAGGGAGTAGGGTGGGGAGTGGAGGGGGATTTGGACTAGGTGATCTGTGAAAATGCCTTCCAACCCAAATACTTCTCTAAGTCTATTTATGTTTACCTGTGGCTCCTTTTAGTGGAAAAGATGTAGTGTACCCATAGAGTTCCATAAGCTTCCTGTTTGATATCCCATTGAAATCTCATAGCTGCCTCATAATTCACAACAAGGGATTCTTGGCTGTTATTGCAATCTCTGCAAATAATCGTGATGTCTGCAAATGGTAAGAGCTCTATAATCATCGTACAGTGAAACATCAAATAAGGCCCAACAGCAGCAGCACAAAACTCACATTTTCTCTTCTTGTATAAGAGAACAGAATTTTGATGTTGGTTTTATAAATTTGAATATTTCATCCTGAATCATGGCTCCAAAAATATTTTACAATGTTACTTCTCCTCTGTGTCCAATTTGAAATTTAATGTTGAACAAAGATTATCGCTCAGAAATCTAGTTATTCTTTAATGTGGTCAATAACGACTTAAGATCCATAGAAAAAGTGATTTTATGTGCTGTTTTCCTAGGCTTGTTGCCACCTCCAAATAATTTCATAATTATAATGCTCCCTTAACAAAACCTCATCACTCCTTGTTTTTGCTTACACAGATGCTGTGGATGTCTATTTTTATAGCCATTTTTACTTGGAGATTTGCCCACAATTAACAACTTCGGGTCTCTGTTAGTGACTGAAGGCATTTTCCATGTCAAACTCCACATTTCTAAGCCTATAGTTTATGCCAGTTTGAGAAGGTTTTTAATTGTGAACTTTAATGTTGAAATTTAACACTGTATAGAAGAAATTTCTTTTGCAGTAGATAAGTGAGGGGCCGAAGTGAAACTCCATCCAGCTTACACAGAGAAAAGTTTCCAGAGAACGCAACTTACTTTTGAGAAAACTTGAAATACCAAGTGTCAGATAATCAATGCTACACTGGAAAGAGATTCATCAGGGAGATAGCATGGCCTAACAAACTGAAGGCTTTATAAATCAATGCAAGAATCCTGCAGTAGACCTGGTAGTGCAAAGGGAATTAACAGTTCACAAATAATGATGTAAAAGACTCTGCATGGGACACACTAAGGCAGCAGTCAGGTACATTGGCTGAACGAGATCAGCCCAACAGCATTTCCCTGAAGGGCAGGGAAATGTCAAGTTCAAAGATGAAATGCTCTGCCAAGAGCTCAATGGCTTCACACAAAAGCAGCAAGCATAGAGACAGAAGCTTTTGTCTCTCTCAGCAAATGAGAAGATGAGGATGTATATCACCATCTGGAATGGGGAAAAGGAGCAACCTCACTGTGGAGGGTTGGCTTTGGTTGAATGCCAGGTGCTCACTCAGCCCATCACTTATCACTCCCTCATCAGCTGAACAGGGGTAAATATAGCAAAAGCCTTATGGAGGTTTCTGTCAGTACATTCTCTCTGCCACTCCTTCCCTCTCACTGTCTTCCACTTTTCCAACGTGGGGTTCCTCCCATGGGAGAGAACACACCATGAATTTCTCCAACATGTGTCCTTCCCCTGGGCTACAGGTCTTCATTAACTGCTCCAGCTGTCCCTTCCACAAGGTCCAGTCCTCCAGGACCAGGCTGCTCCAGTGCGGATCTCCCAGGGGGTCACAAGCCCTGCCAGCAAACCTGCTCCAGTGTGAGCTCCTCTCTCCACAGGGCCACAGGTCCTGCAAGGAGCCTGCTCCAGTCAGGGCTTACCCCAGGCTTACAACCTCCTCTCAGGCATCCATGTGCTCCAGTGTAGGCTCCTCCATGGCCTGCAGGGGATCTCCATGGGCTACAGGGGCACAGCTGTCACACCATGGTCTGCACAACAACCTGCGAGGAAATCTCTGCTCCAGTGCCTGGAGACCTCCTCCCCCTCTTTCTACTCTGACCCTGGTATCTGCAGGGTCATTTCTCCCACATGTTCTAACTCCTCTCTCCTGGCTGCTGTTGTACTGCTTTTTTTTTTCTCCTCTTAAATATCCCTAAATATCCCTATCCCAGAGGCTCTATCACCATCACAGATGGGCTCAGCCTTGGCAAGCAGCAGATTCATCTTGGACCAGCATTGGCTCTGTTGGAGAAGGGGGAACCTTCTGGTATCTTCTCACAAAAGCCAGTCCTGTAACCTCCCACTACCAAAACCTTGAAACATAAACCCAATACACTCATCTAGCTTGCAACTATATACCCAAATATAAAAAAACTAAGAAATTGATAGGGAAGTGTGAAAAGGAAGAACTTGGTTGTTGCTATGGCCATGTAGTACGACATTTAAATCTATGCTACTCGGAATCAGATATTCTATTCTCATAATTGAATTTTGTAATGAAAATAAGTAGATAGTTTCTTTAAAAGTATTTGTTATTTTCACACAGCTCTGCTAATCGTAATAACAGTAATTGCTTGACATAGGATAAAGCTCTATGTCTCCCTCGTGTGTAGATAATAAATACTGAACTGCTCCACTAAGACTTTACACTCCATCTCAGCTACTTGTCTAACTGCTTCCCAGTTTAGAAAGTATCACAAAACACCCATTCCACATCTACATCCTTATACAGGACATAAAATAATTTCCTATTATCTGGTAACAAATGTAATATGGGTCATGCAAGCTGCTGTCTCCTGTACTAGACTTCTTCAAGAGAAACTTTTATGAGAAATTATCTAAAATGTACTATTGATGCCACAGATAGATTAAAACCTATGTAAAGAGGTGGGGATGGGGCGCAGGAATCTCTACTGATAAATATTTTTAAATTTAAAAGGTGCAACAGAGAAGGCCAAGGACAAAGAAAACAAACATAAGAAAACATTTTAAAATCTCCTCCATCATATTATTTCTGTGTAATTTTGGGCAAGTTCAATATCTTACCAATACCTCTAATTCTTAGGTGAAATAACATAACAATTCTTGCAGCATGTTGTTCAGAAACTGAGGAAAAACAAGGAAATAAGACAGGCAGATTTGCAAGCATGGACAGAGATTTAACCTGCATGAGTTTAATGAGGTGCTTCATTTAGATGTTAGTAAATCAAATTACTAATTTGCCTAAAACTAGATCTGACCATGTAGGAATTATTGGTGATCTCTCTTTAATTCTTTTAATACATACAAGAGAACTTGAGGTCTCAGAGACTATGAGCTGGAGACATCATGAAACACCTAAATCCACCTCTAAGAAACTTCAGGTGTAATGTAAGGATGAAAAGAAAAAAATCCATTTTTTAAATCACAGTCACAGCTTTATTACAAGGCTAATATTTAATAAGGACTTAAAATACCATTGAGAATATGGAAATACCTACTTTGTATGCATTCAGAAGAGAGAATTTGGTTTAACAACCATAATTACCCATGATGAATCCTTCTCCTGTTACTGTAATTTCTTCTGAGGATTATAATGTACCTGTTGGCCTTTTCCTATGCAATAAACCTTTTCTGAGGAAACTTGTAGTTACAGTGGATTCATAATACTAAAATAAGCTTTGTTATCCAGCCCCTTTGACCCCATTAAACTATATAAAGTATCTGGATTGATCTCTTCATAAAATAGAGACTGTGGCATTCTCTGGAATCTGTTCCCTGCAGCAGACTCTTGGCTGTATCTCAAAATCATTTCTCCTCTCACCCTTCCTTGACTTGGAGGTCACTGTTTCATCAGATTCAGTTGCGAAACTACTATGAGACGTTTGTTTATTCAACAATCTCTATTGACACATAGATCACTGGTGTAGCTCAATCTTTGTGCCCAAGAAGATTCAAAACTTGTCTTCAGCGCTTGTAACTTTGTCAGTATGAAATAGATAATATTAAATATTTCTAGAATAATAAATATTTTATGAGAAGAGAAAAGCAAAGGTAAGGAATGGGTAGATCTAAACTGTTATTCAACCTAAAATCTATCCTCTAATACCAAGGACATTTTTAAAATATGGAAAAATTATTTCTGCTCATATTTAAAAACATTAAAAGCAGCTAATTTAAAATAAAACTGACCTCAATACTTTAAAATTTCAGTGCAAATTGAGCCACTACTCTCATTTTGCAAATTAAGATATCCTAAGAACACTTCATAATAAGAAGCCTTAATATGCATGAACTTTTGAACAAGTATTTTTATTACTGATTATACTTTTTAATCCTGTCCCTGAATTATTTGAGAATTAAGTTTAAATAAAATGAAAAAACCCTATAAAAAGAAATGTCCCATCACAGAAATATATAGCTAATCTCTCAGAAAAAATATGCTTTTATTTTAATGTAAACTAAGTTTGGTTTTAGTACATCATGGAATTAACTGATACATTTTTTTAGAGTGGCAATTAAATGCATGGAATTCTTTTATTGAGTCTAAATCTATGGAGAATTTTTATAATACATTCAAAAATAATCAGCAATATTATAATTATAAATTAAGTTCTGCAGGGATAGCAGCTGGGTTATTTGGTGCATACAGTGTGCAAAGACCACCTGGCAGGAACTGAAGCACATACTTTTAAATATCCAACACACTTCAGAATCAGTGGCACTGTTTTCCCCTGGGCCTTCTCTCTGTAATTTCCATGTTTAGACATAAATTGTCAGGGTAGGAACCTTTGTGTTCACTAAGATAAGGTTTACTGTACTGAAAATTAGTATGTTCACTACTTCTATGTTAAAATTTTATTTAAAGAGACATTATGAGGAAATGTGCTCAGATGAAAGAAATTCTGCCTACCTCAGGGACATCATGAAGACTTCTACAGCCTAAAGGTTAAAAACCAGTGACTCTAAAGAGTAACTTCTCAAGTTCAAACTCATAAACAATGATTTTTTTCAGGGTTGTTTTTATCACAGCTGATTTTCAGATGCCCCACTCTGTTCCCCATACATCCCCATGGAATTCAACTCTTATGAAATGAGAGAGGTCTTCTTCAATGCTATTAAGTCATTTCCATTTCTTTCTTAAATTGACCACAATTAGTCCCTTCTTTACTAGTCTGCACCTCGATTTTCTCTTTTCACTCAATTTTAAATAAAACTCAGGCATTTTAGCACATGCTACTTACCTTCTCCTGAATCTCTGAACTCTTGTGCAGCATTATGTGGCTCTGTTCATCTTGCACACTGCTTTCAAATTATCTTTCGAAAGAGTGCAGTGGAGAGCCGGATGGAAAAGGCTAAAACATAATTAGCTTTTTCTCTAACACATTTTGATGTAAAGAGCATGTAGAGAACACCTGACTCATGAGCAGCTATGTGGGATCAAATGATCTCAAGGTGTCAAGCTGAGGAATAGCACAAATGTCAGCTCTCCAGCTGTTGTCACAAAACAGCCTCATGGGCAGATTTTACAGCTTCTAACACTGTGCCAAGGCAGAGAGAAACTGGAGAGCCTACTTTACCATTTAAATGTGTGAAAATATCAGTAACAATCTTGGTATCATCACAAGTCCATCTAATCCCTTAAAGATGGTTCCCTCCTTCAAGTTACCCAGGGAAGTGGTGCAGTCACCATCTCTGGAAGTGTTTGAGAGATGTCTGGATGTGGCACTTGGGGATATGGGTTAGAGGTAATTGTAGTGATGCTGGGTTGAAGCTTGGACTAGATGATCTTAAAGGTCTCTTTCAACCTTGGTGATTCTGTGAATCAGTGATTTGATGCTAAGTATCTGAATAGAACATAAAGAAATCTAAGAAAATTCTTTATAGAAATGCACCCCACTAGGGTTTTCACTAGAGTAATATGTTCCACTGCAAAGGAAATTACAGAAAATTGTATTTTTTAGGATACAAAAATCAAGAATGGTTTTCCGTTAGGACAGATGGGGAAAATAACAATAAAATAATTCATTAAAATAAGTTAAAGTGACAACAATAAAAGAACAAAACCACTTTTACAGCTAGATTAAAAAAAAAAAAAAAGGCAAGCTTAATAACCTAATTTTCCGGCTTAGACATCTACATTAGTATTTTAATTCTGTAATGAGAAATATACTCACAATGGGACCTTAATTACAGGTATCTCTTGCCTCGAATTCCCTTTGATTTTACCATGCACTTTAAAGAGAGTTGAAGAGTATTACAGAATTCCAGTGAACTGGAGATAATTTGACAAATGGCAGTAAATCGGATTTTTGCCTCTAAAAAGCTGAGCTTGGTCCAGCTTCATAACAATTTCTGTAAGATACTCAGTTTGACATAAGAAAATATATCTGCCCAGCCCCTCAGGGAAATAACTTTTAGAAGTTAACAGTCTAGATGGCAAGCACAACAGCAAAATCAGTGACTTAACTGTCTTGTCAATGGAACAGTATCATCAGCATTGTGGTTTACATACACAGCAAGTGAGCAGAAAGAAGCTTTCACTATACTCATCTGTACTGTTTGCACTCTGTAGAATCACAGATTTAGCCTCAAGTACTGTCTGTTTTCATTTCTAGAAATCCTAAGCTGTTGAAAGGCTAGACATTAACAATGGGAAAAAATATTACTCATATTTTTCAACTTTTATTAATATTTGTGTCTACAGCCAGAGTGAAGGTCAGCATACTACCAGGAGAGATTTTGTTTGAGGAATACAGACACACTACAGCCTGGCAAAGAAAAAAAATCCAAGTGTTAGGGTGACAAAGTACATGGGTAAAAGCACTGCATTATTCTCAACAGTACGTTCAATTTACGTTTAAAAAGATTCAGCAAAGAATGATGTTTCATTTCCACAGAAAAGAATACAAATACCAGACTATAGAACTGGTAAAGCAAGTAAAGGAAAAATTAAAGTGGTGACAAAATCAACAAAGAATTTCATTTTCATACTAAATCACTTTCAGGCCTTTTGGGAGGCTGAACACTGAAATTAAAAACATTGCTTGAGATATATCAGTGGTGGTTTTACAGGGAATGTACCACACTTATTCAATAGGTGAAATGTCTGATTATCATAACAGTCTTAGACATTACTGGTTTTTAACTGCTGTTCCATTTGGAAGTATAAGAGTACCCATATCTTCATTAGTACTTGGATAAAAAACTACTACATGGGTAGGTTCAGTAAAAGTAAGGAAGAACTAGAAACCTATTGCCGTTTTTTCTGCATTGTCTCCTTTCTCCTCTTAGGAATATCTTAAAATCTATATGAGCCAGAAAAATAGGACTCCTACTGTTTGTCAAAATAAAACATTTGGAGTTAGAAAAGATAGAAGATGTAGCCCCAGTGCTCTTCTTAAATTATGTTTCAAGTTATTACATTCTGGTAACTAAGATTCTGTAGTAGTTTCAGTCAGGTAAGCTACTCCTTGTTTTCTGTTCCAAGGCAGAGCTCATAGCAATGACACAGATTAACCCATTCATACATACATTAACCACTTTTTCACTGACCTGTAAGTAAAATAGTTATGTTCATCTTATTTGGGTAATTATATTGGAAAGTTGAAATTCACAGGAGCTGTTTTACCTTTGGCAGCAGGGGGACTGCAGGGATGTCTGTGTGAGAAGAGGATGGATGTATGCCAGACATTACCAGCTCCACAGCAAAACCACAGCAGGACAGAGCCAAGGCCATTGATGAAGCTGGTGGCACCTCTAGGGAAACACATTTAAGATCAAAAAATGTTCCCGAGAGAAGAGATAAAAAAGTATGAGAAACCACCCTAAAACACCTGTAGTGGGGAAGAAAGGGAATGAGGTGCCCCAGGCATCAGAGGAAGATATTTATGTGCAGCCCATGGAAGATAAGAGTGGGGAAGGCATTTCCCACCAGTGGGCAGAGAGGATCCATGCTGGTGCAGATATCCACACTGGAGCCCATGAGTATCCCATACCAGAACATGGAAATTCCCTCAAGGAACTGGGACCTTGACCACACCCTGGAGCAGGGTCATCCTAAAAACTCCAGCTTTTGTGAAGTATCCAAACACTTCAAGTTTATCTTCAGGAATTGTGGTGCATGAAAGCCCAAAGCAGAGCAGGGTAATAGTGTTAGGAAGAAAGAGCAGCAGAGAGAAAAAACTAACTAAAAACTGAACAAATTGCTCACATTCTCCATCTTCCCCTGCATGGTTCATCAGGGGGAAGGGCAGAGGAGTCAGAAATGAGGGAGGAGTTTGAGCCTGGGATGAAATGGGGTTGTGGTGAAAGAGTTTTAATTTTTGCCTTTGCTCCTCACTATTTAGATTTTCCCCAAGTTGTATCTGGTGGTAACTGGTAGATCATCTCGTCTTCTTCCCTACCCATAGTCTGTGTTTTTTCAAGTTTTCAGTCACAATCCTTTCCCCAAATATTTTCTTCACTCCTACACAGTCTATGAAGGGAAAATTCAAAGGAGCAGCGTTCAGGATTTCCCAGTTTACAGACAGCATTTATGATAAGCTCATGTTTTTCAAGAAGCAGCATGACAACACTGTTCTTGGCTCTTGCTGTGAAACAGCTACCTGAAAGTTTATCAATAATAAATTCTTTGTATAGCAAGTCCCAGGTGAGGTCTCTTTCAATGTGTATTAAAAACATCCTGGAGATCTTGTGCTCTTTGTAGGCATGGTGTTTATAGAAGCAATTAATTTTTGTTGACCCTGGGGATGTAATTTCAGCGAGAAGCTGAAGAACACACTGAAGAAAATGCAGTCAAAAGCAAGAAAATCTCCTGCATTCTGTGGAGTAATTATTAAAGAAACTCTTGCAGACCACTGTCTGCATGTTAGTTCTTCACATTTCCAAATTGTTCAGGGAAGCTGACAATTTGAATATAAAAAAAATACCAAAAAGGCCTACATCTCTTGGAACTTTTCTCCCTACAGTTCATTGGCTTTGATGAAAAGCAGGAATAACCACAGACTTTAATAATCAAGCTTCTTTGCCCTCTTTATTTCTTTTATTTTCTTTTTCCTCAAAAAGAACAATGGACTTTAAGTTATGCTATTTACACTTTTAAAAAAAAAAGGCAAAGAAAAAAAAGCAAAAAGAAACTTACATGAAGCAGTCATGACAAATCTTAGAGAGTAAAAATAAATTGCTTCATTGCAATGATAAGCTCCTCTTGTATGTAATTTATGAAAAGCCAACTGTCATCAAAATTCTTAATTTATAGTGTTCAACAAAATGCTACCAACTGAAAAGCATTAATCAACATCACCAACTTAATGTGCTTTGTCAAACTTCTCAGTCTCTTCTGCCAAAGAAGAACATTTTTGACAAGAAGATTGATTGGTGAGCTAACAGTGTTTGACTGAGGGGAGAGTGTACAACAAGAACCTTAAAAAAAAAGATGTTAGCAGTAATTCTATTTTCTCATACAGAACCTGTGTACAATACCATTATTTTGCAAAATAGGTGTCAATAAGACTGATAAATTATTATGCGGTTATAAGAAATTCTGTTTCAAATTGAATTTCATTCTCCTTGTGAAATAATTCATAAAGTGTGAAAAAGTGCCATTGATATGAAAGATGCCTATTGAATAATAAACAACTACAGAGTGCTTTGCTAGCTCAAGTGGTTAAAAAAGTCATTGAGATCCTGGCTCTCAAGCTTAAGTAAGCAAAATGAAAAATAATATATTTGCTTCTACTTTGTTAAGTGTAATAGATACTGCAGATTTAAGACAGGGTTCCTTTTCAAAATAAGGCTTAACTGGAAATCCCATACTTTCCCAGAAAACAAACCACCATTATATATCTTGTTTTTCCTAATTTTCAGGTATTCTATCTATTGTAACACGATTTTTTTTTTTCTTAAGGTGGGTGGGAGGAAGAAACTGAAATTTTAACACAAGAGGATTATAAAAAAGATTATTCACCTGTCCCCTCATGTAATGCCCTTGCTATTTGGAATAGAGACTTGCCCACAAACATTTCCCAAGACTGAGTGGAAATAATTGGCATAGATTTGTCATAGGAAATTTTGTGCCAGACACATAAATCTGTGTGAGTAAGTATGGGAGAATGTGGCACTGAAGTGCATTTTATTCTGTTGATCCTGATGAGGCAAAAGGACAGCACATGAGGTAAAGCATTACTCGACTGAAGTGTTTCAAGTGTCTCCCAATCAAAAGAACAACCTTTCTGGATCAGACCCAGGGATTTATCTAGCCTTTTTTGTCTTCAATAGTAGCCACAAAAAGTTATCAAGAGGAAAAAAAAAATAGAGCAAAGCAAAACTATGCAATGCTTTAGTCTGTTTTTTCCTGTCCTCTGAACCAGTTTTGGTTCAAATTTCCTGTGCATGTTGTAATTTGTCTACTCAGTAACTCCAACAATGTCTCATTTCAAGTCTTTTTACACGCACGTCTTTGACACCACATAAAGTTTCACATCTTTCTGACGTCTCTTGTGAAGGTGTTGAACAGGTAAAGAATCACTGCGGGAAGTCCTACAATGCTTTTCAGGTATCATCCCCCAGTCGTTCCTCTAGCCACACTACTTGTATTATATGCAGGGGTTTTTGTAATGCAGCTATAGCAAGCAAAAGTTTGTAGCCATTTATTTCTCTGTCCCTCTACCAGAATGCCATTGTAGTTTTCAGTTTGATTAATATTTATTTTTTTTCTTTTTTTTTTTTTTTTTTGGTTCTTTGACTTATTGTTAAAACTCAAGTATCAATGAATTTGTTGAAAATCTATTTTTTGGTACTTAAATCTACTCCAAAAATTGATTGTATTGGCCTTTAGCTGTCATATTTAGTATCTTAAAATGGAAAAAATGGTGTCTTCCCACATTATAATTACAGCACCTAGTATGTGTTAGAATGTGTTCCTGCAAGATCTGAGGGGTAATAATTTTGGTATAATTTTCAATACCAAAACACAGGAGACCACTCATGTCAGCTGGCAGCAGCAGAAGTCTCCCAGTGAAGTGCAAGGGGCACTGGGAGACAAGGCTCTCGGGAGGGGGAGTGGTGTAGGCAGACCCCTTCATCTACAGTACTTCATCAACACAGCTGTTCTTCAGCAAAGCACCTATCAAATATTCCTAGCACTGCACATACTTTTGCAATTGAAGTCACAGTGAAGAGATTCTCTATGTTTAGTCCTTCTGGAAGGAGAACGTAAGACTGAAAATCAAACGCAGATAAATTATTTTACACAGTTAAATGAGCCAACCATAGGCAACAGTCCATAATCCATACCCGTGTTCATGGCTTATCAAGTTAGCCTTCCATAATAACACTTGTATTATTTTATGTTAGCCCTGGGCTAATAGCTTTGGCATTCCCAATTACAATGAGTCAATTGACTAATGTAACTTTGTTAACCTTGAATGAATTGTTTATATGCGCCAGCCCCATGACAAGGCCAGCAAATCTTCCCAGGAAGAGATCACAATCCACCTCTAGCCTTAGCCTCTCACTCCACCAAACTACAGAGGCCTGCTGCTGATAATGGAAACCTCAAAATTACCCAAGAGGAACAGAAACATCTCTCATAGAACAAAATGTTAGACAACTCTGTGGCTTTTAGGAGACTTAGAATACTGGAAAAAGAGTAAAGAAGACCATTATGGCAAATGTCAAATGTGAGTGCTGTCTTTTTCCAAGTTCTGCTGTCACCACTTATTGCAAGTTTTACACAATTATGAATAATTTGAAATCTTTCATTCCTAAAATCAATGCCTAAGAACGTTCCCAGAAGAGAGGTTAAAAAACCATTCAAGTTAACAAGAAGAAAACATTCAGAAAACAAATCTTCTCCCAAGAGTTTAAAACTAAATATTTTAAGTTGCTCTTGGAAAGAAAGAATAGTTTGAATTACTATTTATGAAAGTTAGAAGTTTGTTATTTTTTTAGGTTTGTGTGGTTTAATCAGCAGTCTTTCACGTAAATAAATCGAGCCCTTCTTTAATCTCTAGCAGTATTTAAACTTATTTGTTCTGTCAGTAGGAAAAAAAAGATCAAATATATGAATTTCAGCTTTCTGTGGAGATTGCTTCTAAAAACTATCACTTTTTATTATCTTTCAATGGAAAATATATCCCAGTATTTTTCTGAGTAAGAAGTAATGACGGGACAAGACCTCAAATATTTGGATATGCCAGTAAGTCATATTGCTTTCTTTAAGATAATAATTTTCTTAGCTTTAATATGATAATTGTAAAAGTATTTGCAGTCTAGGAGAGATAGCTACATGAGTTATAAGGAACACGTGTGCTTCACGTGCACTCAGCATTTTTGCTGTATCTTCTGAGCTGCATCTAAAGAAGAGTGACCAGCAGCTTGAGGGAGGTGATTGTCCCCTCTACTCCACTCTTATGACAGCCTTCCTGGAATGCTGCATCCAGCTCTGGGGTCCCCAACATAAGAAGGTCATGGGCCTGTTGGGGCAAGTCCAGAGGACAGCTGTGGTGTTCAAATGATCAGGGGGCTGGAGCATCTGTCCTGTGAACACAAGCTGAGAGAGCTGAGGTTGTTCAGCCTGTAGAGGCAAAGGCTCCAAGGTGAACTTAGAGCACCTTCCTGTACCTGAAGGGTGACTGCAGAAAGTTGGGGAGGGACTTTTCACATGGGCCTGGAGTGATGGGACAAGAGGGAATGGCTTTAAACTGAAAGAGGGTGGGTTTGGATTAGATATTGGAAAGAAATTATTTATCATGAGGGTGGAGAGGCACTGGAATAGATTGTTCAGAGACTCTGTGGATGTCCCATCCCTGGAAGTGCTTAAGGTCAGGTTGGATAGGGCTTTGAGCAACCTGATCTCTGAGATATAATAACATACTGGAAAAATATGGTAATGACAGGAAATATAAGAATTATTGTTTTATTTCACATTAGTCTACCTGAAGTTCTGTAAAAAAAAAATATATTGAACTATTTTTCCCATCGCAATACATTCATCTTATTACTCTAAGCTTTTTATGTTTCATATAATACTTTAGGGGACTTACTATGAAAAACACATTATCCTTAAAAAAAAGTTATGAAGTACTGAACATGTACAACTAAATATGGTGTTAAAAGTAGCAGCAAAGACTTCCTTCTTCAATCTTATCTTTAAATAAGAACACCAAGTGGGCAGCAAGGAAGGATCCTGCAATATCTTTAAAAGGGTAGAGATACAAAATTTTCGTGACTCACAACTCACAAAATTACAGTACAGAAAAAAAGTAACCTTATGATTCAGACTGTAATTAGCAGCTTAGAAAATGCAGAAGAGAAAATGAGTCAAATACCACAGTCATTCAGGGCCTTAAAAATAAGGACAAGAACTTTAAAATCACTGCACTAAATTTACAGTAAGCCTGCAGTGAAAAAAATTTTTAAAAGCAGATATTTATAGAAAATAAATAATATAGAAGTTAAAGATGAGAGACTTTACATTGAAAAACTCCCCCCCATCTTTTCCTGCAAATAATACATCAAGAAATTCAGAAAATAAAGCAATCCTTTCACTGATCAACAGTTCCAATTTGTTTACATTAAGATAGAAAAATAAGGTATCAATAGTTTTTTCCAGAATCAGGATTTCTAATAGCAATAAATACCATTAGGCTGCAGAGAAAATACAACACAAGAGTTTTGTATTTGATCAAAAAGAAACAATTGTTTGTTAAGGAGTGCACCTGTCATTAAAAGTCTGCTGCACTAACAAAGACTGAAAGCTAAAGCAGATAATTGAGTAACTGAAGACATGGACCTCTGCGTCTGAGTCTGAAAGGATACACAGAAAAATCACTTGAATGCTGTTTTCAAAGCCTCAGCACTGAGAGGAGATAGGAAACCAAGGCCTGATGCTTGCCTCATTTGAGGGCAGAAATCTTTCTTCATTGCAAGGGAGTGGCTCCCTCAAGGCCTTTCACAGCCAAGACACAGAAAAGCCACAGGGACAGAAAGAGATTTTCAGCAAACTAATAAAAAAGTGTCCTGCAAGCTATTTCCCACTGCTTTCTAGGGCAAACCTAGACTTTTCTTTATAAGCAATCCAAACAGTACACTTCTGCGCCTGCAAATCTTTACACAGTCTTTCTATACAGTTTATCTGTCCCTGAGGTCATCTCCCAAGGCTTTACTCTCCAACTTGTTTTTAGTGGGCCTGAAAACCATTAATCACATGAAATAAACAAGGGATTGTGTTAACTATGTAGTCACTTAACATACATAAATTCATACTGGTATTTTCAGGAACATGTAGGTGTCTATAGGATAGCAAAAAGACATTTTCCACCAAGTCCTGATTCTTTAAATGCACTTATTATTTAATCTGTTTCATGCATCATCTTGAGTAGAAGAATATGCATGTGTACAGCAGAAATCTTTTCCTCATTGGCTGTGAGTTTGTGAGCTGCTCTGTAACCAAAACAATTAGTGACAAAGATAAAAAAAAAACAGGAAGAAAAAAAAAAAAAACAAAACAAAAATACCCTAAAAACAAACAAACAAAAAAACCAACCAAACAAGCAAAAAACCACAATACCCTTTTTTTTCCTCTTTTTTTTTAAAGATCTCCATGTTATAATGTAATATCCACTGAGCTAGGGGCAGCTGATGTTACTCTTGATGCATTCCCCATGTTGATGGATTTCGCTTCCTGAGACCAGAAATTTTTCAAAAATCTTAGCTGTTTTTTCGTATGGATGTTTCCCAAACATGGCAATGTAAATTTAACATAGCATCATTATATCAAAGAGAAACAAGAAATGGGTTGGGGTTTTTTTGATACAACATTAGGCCCAGAAAACATTTCAAGACAAGGAAGCTTAGATATGCACAAACTGCTCCAATTTTCGGTGGGGATTTCTGGAGATATAATAACAAGATAAATCTAATTAGCTTCAAGGAAATGACAATAAGAGGTCAGAGGAGTGAGTAGACTGGTTAAATTCACATAGACATCAAAAGATTCTCAACAGAAAAGCACAAGAAAAAGACTAATGAAGGAAATTAGTCACTGTAGATAGCAAAGTTCAAATTGGATTCCAGAATACCACTGATAGGTTAATGATTTGTTGTATAGAACATGCAGGGAACAAGGATTTCTGAATAGAAAAGGTCTAACATTTAGCTCAAAGCTCTTGTAACTGCATTATGTATATGCTGCTTTCCCCCTTCTGTTCTAGCGGAACAGGGCTGTGAATTTACCTGATCTTGGTTCCTTCACCTGCTTATTAGCAGTATGCTAGTAATTATTGGATCAAAACTGGAGCCTGGCATTTACAAAAAATATCCTGAGGAACATGGAGAGCTCTGAGTTTAAACAGTGATGGCAATTCTGAAAACCTGTTGGACACGAATGGTCGTGAATTATACAGATTGGGAAAAATTGAAGTTGGAGCACAGTCCACCAGGGAAGGAATCAGAAAAGACAGAAGGATAAGAAAAGAAAAAAAAGACCATTTTGCACATTCTGCCTGGAGCAAAATATTAAAATTACTTTAAAACAAGTGACCAATAAAAATAGTAAGAAAATGAGATAATACAAAATGGGTAAAAAAAAAAGATTGTTTAGCAAATATTACTTCAAAATTTAATAAAAATATGGCTGTCTCATCACAAAAGCTATCATGACAACTGCTCCCAGCTATTATTTTGGGACATAGAGTCATTATTGCAGGTCAGGTCATTCCATATGAGTCTATAGCCGCACACTAAAATATCATTGTTGTTTCTGCCTGAACAAAATGAAAATCTGGTCTTTCTTTTAAGATTACAGCTCATATGATCTTCAGTTCAACATACTTTAGTCCAAGCAGTGACTGCAGAAAATTGTTCAGTTGCCTGAATCCAATTCACATAGAAGAGCACCCGAGTTTCAAAGTGTGAAATAATGAAGTAGATTTATATTAATATCAGCATTAGTCAGCTCAAATTATGTATGAAAATGGTCTCAGATTTTGATAGTGGTCTGTAAAGAATATAAAACTATGTGCATTTTGCATATTCTCGACCTATCACATGCTCAGCTTTCCAAGGAGGTGCTGTATGCAGAGACAATATGATCTAAGCAAAGGGCAGCACAGTGGCAAAAGGAATGGCAAGATGCAAGGAAAATGGACCCAAAATCCTACATGGTGATCCCTATATTCAGCTCCTGGACAGGTTACAGCTGTAGTAAGTCAAATAAATTTGTGATACCTGAAATTAATCGACCATTTATTATATTAAGGAAAAAGACAACCTAAAAAGTAATTATGACAAATTCTCTTTTAGGTGTAACCAAACAGTTGATCCAAAGTGATTAACAAATCAGTTGTAATGGAACACTCGAATGGAAATTTCCACCTTTCGCCAGTGGCACAGAGCAGCATAATGTAACAGCTTATCCTGGAGAATGTCTTCTTTTAGACATGGAAGAAAAAGAAGCTCATGAGATGTAGATTAGAAAATGAATATAATAGAGACTCTAAAACTTCTTAAAAACTCTGAATAAATATGCAATGCAATTCATAGCTTTTCTTATAGACCATCATGGAAACAGAAAAAAAAAGGGAATTAAAAAGTTTTCCCAAGTGGGAAAGAGTTACTCTTTGATATGTAGAGAGAACACCTTTATCCCCCTACCAAACATTCTCATATTAAGACAAAAAAATCTAGACAGTCAAATGTATGCTTAATTTTGAGGGTAAAATATTTAACAGGTACAGAGAATATTGACTCAGTGCATGACCCATGAAATATCCCATAAAGCCATAGCATAACTGTATGTGAGTTCTGTAGAAATGTGAATGAACTGAATTCTGTGGAAATGAACAGAGAAGCTCTCTCGAATATGCTTTAGAAGTCCTCAAGCTTCTAAACCCATCAGCTGAAAATCTGTAATGCTTGAATAACTATAACAAGAACAATAATAGCTGTATAGTCTCTGAGGCTATTTGGAAAACTACAAGATACTTTGTTATTCTTTCTGTGAATGATAAACCTCAAGTAATGTGTTGTAGGCCATTTATATCACGCACAAAACAAAGAAATCAGTTTAAGGAAACATGTTTTCCACACAAGTCCATTAGCAAAGAATAGATGGGGAAAGACTTAATGTACTCTTTATGACACTTTACCTGGAGAAAAAAAACATTATCTGGGGACAAGTAGCTGTATTAAGCATTGAATAAGATACAGACAGCCTTTTATTGCATCATTTTGCATTTTCAGAACACCACACACTCTGACCTAATTAACCTTCACAATTACTTCTTTAATATCTTTGGGGGGTTAATCATTAGCTTATAAACATAGAAAACAGGTATAATGAGGATAATATCAGCTTAGGAGCAGGTTTCAAATTAAAAATTTTCAAGACATCATGAAGGATTCAGAAACATAAATCTCATTGAAAGCCATCCTCTTTCACTGACAATCCACCACACTCTGAGGTGTCTAGCTCATAGATGTTTTATTGACGTACTCTATACATGTCATTTTAGATGTTGAAAGGTTTGCAAGGAAAGCAAGTCACTTTACCCTTTTGACTGCATGGTGTATTTCATTTTCAGGTACTACATTAGTTGTAATACTGGTCTTAATAAATCACACACACAAAATCACAAGGTTTGAAGAGATCTTCAAGATCATCAACTCCAATCCATGCCCTAACACCTCAACTAAACCATGACGCCAAGTGCCACATCCGGTCTTTTTTTAAACATATCCATGGTTACTCCTCCACCTCCCCAGGCAGAAAATTCAAGTACTTGATCAATCTTTCCATAAAAAATGTTTTCCTAACTTCCAACCTAAATTTCCTCTGGTGCAGCTTAAGGCTCTGTCCTCTTATTCTCAGTTGCTGCCTGGCGAAAAAGACCAACCCCCACCTGGCTACGAGCACCTTTCAGGAAGTTATAGAGAGTGATAAGGTCACCCCTGAGTCTCCTTTTCTCCAGGCTAAACAATCCCAGCTCCCTCAGTCATTCCTCACAGGGTTTGTGTTCCAAGCTCCTCCCCAGTCTCGTTGCCTCATCTGGATGCACTCCAGCATCTCAACGTCCTCCCTGAACTGAGGGGCCAGAACTGGACACAGCACTCACATCTGTCACAAAACACAATACAATTGAACAAATATCTTTTACAGCTTCAGTCAAATACCCTGATTCATCAACACAGTGAATGAATTTAGAGGTAACTAAAATGTCTATCTTTAACCAACTTAAAGCATCACATCTAATAAGCATTGGCTGTGTGTCTGAAGAGTGCTACAGAAGATATAAAATCAATCTAGAATCTGTGATTTTTCAGTTTATTGTTCTTCTTGCCATTATGTCAGCTGCTCTGCAATCACTGAAGTGAATCACGTGTCAGTGCAAGTGAAGTCTGAGCAATCATCTTAAAGCATTTGTCTGCAGCATTGCTTAAAGGTTGATTATATATTCATACATATGATACCAAGATTAAAATTCGATTTTTGTCCTTTACAGATATTTGCTATTCCATAACTGCTTTCTCTCTCACTGTATGTCCCAGAATATAGTGTGATATGTTAGAGCAACCAGCTGTAGAAACCAGAAGTTTGCATTGTTCCTGTACCTAATGTATTTTGTTTTGTAAATGAGACAATTAACATTTCAACAACAGTAATTTGACAAAGTTTTTTATTACTTCTATTAGTGATTCATGTGGCATGGAACTATAGATATGGATTAATTACACATTTGGAGAAACCAGATGCAGATATAACCTCTCATGAATGAACACTCCACTATAAGTTTAACATGATAGAACCTTGTTCATAGTCAGTTTTTCACATTAGGATTAGAATTCTGATATTTTACCTACTTTCACTATTTTTTGGGTCTTTTTCAAACTGTGGGTCACACCTAATAAATAGTTAATTGTTGAATAATCACATGTTGAATAATGGGCTGTCAGCAAGATGTGCTGCTTCCAAGTAGCTTACACCTCAATGTTTTCATGCACTAAAATCAGCAAAAGAGACACCTGGTCTTGCACAACTGAGAGTAGCTTAAATACTCAGAACTGCTTTACAGTATGCTTAGCTTCTTACATTTAAATATTTTATTTTAGCATAAATATTTAGGTTTCTTGAATAAAATTTTACATATTAGGCTAGTGTCATGAGGGATGGAAAAGACATAAAACTTTACTCAGTTTAATAGCTACAATGTACAAGTCCAACGGGGAGCTAATACCTTGTTAGCACAATATTTAACAGGAGAGTAACAGATCTCATCTTTGCAAGTGGTTTTATTCAGGTAGTACAGGGAATTCAGCCTGTATCTCCCATGCCCTATGAAGACTTTCAAATCACTGTATTTCCTCTCACTATGATTGATGGAAAATGTTTCCTTCTAACAGAAATACCCCAAGATATAAATTATTGTGTTAACAATTTTAATTACTATTCCCAAGCAAACAGTTAGGCCTATTTGGACTCATTAAGTATATCAATTTCAGATTAGTTCAAACCCAGCACAATAAAGAAATTCTTCTGCTCAAAGCTAACACAGACAACTGTAGCATTATAATACAATAGACTCGATCCTACATTATTTTCTGCTTTGCATATCCAAGACTTAGCAAGCTGCATAAACAAATCTTTATTGAGCTGAATGATTTTCTGGTTACCAGTGGCAAAACCCTTGTGTTTGATAACAATATTAACTTTGCATCTAATCCTGTTTTCCTAGAACATTGTCACCAATGACATATTTCACCCAAAGTTCACTTACAAGATTTTAAACTTTTAAAGATTAACACTGATATTTCATCCGCTCAGATTTTGCCCTATACAGTTCTTTCAAGCTTTAATCTAGAACATGATATGCCCTTACTTCCACTAATTCTTAGCAGTTAACATTACTGTGACAACAAGCATAGAAAAAGGAAAAGAGCTACAAGTCCTGAATTGTACTTCATGAAGTTTTAGAATGAAAAAGGTAAAGTTTCCACATCACATTAAAACTCAGCTTGGAAGTTTTGCAAGTCTGAGCTCACTCATTCAAACAGTTTAGCACTTTCTTCTCATACGTTATCTTCCATCAGAGTTTTTGCATGCGCGAAAGTCAGGGATGTAGCTCTGTAATGAACTGTATCCTATGCTAATGTGGAAGTTTATGGACTAAAGAACGTCTGCTGGGAACCTACCTACTGTATAACACATACTACACCCTGAAAATCAAAAATTATTTCTATTTCCTCAAATCTGTGAAGCATTAATAACAGATAACTAATAGCTACATAATTTCAGGAGAATTTATGCAGAAAGACAAATAATTATATTAAACGTGGGCTATGGGAGGTTCAGAACATACACAGGGTTTTGATTACATCAAATGATAATTTAGAAAATGAAATTATATTAAATAAACATAGAGGACTCAGAAGGAAATTTTGATATAATTGAAGACTCCTGCATTTGTTAGACAGTAATACTTTCACTTTGAATAACATTCAAAACACATCTATGTTGGCAACATTTGTTTTGCTCTTTCCTGCTATTTACTTTAAAAGAAAAAATCTGTTTCCACCATACATTCTATTCCTTTTCTACTTCTTTTCTTTTTTCAAAACCTTTCTACAGAATTTCACTACTTTGTGGTCATTTTTCTTTGATGTTCAAAAATTATTCACTGATATTTTATTATTTTATTATATGTACAAGCATTTTGCATTTTAAAAATTATTCTTTGAAATACATCCAGAAGTATCAGGGTTGAGCCATTTCCACATAAAATTTCTCATAATTTCAAGATAGAAAACATTACTGGTCCATGTTTATTGTGTCCCTCCAGCAACTCTCATGGGAGGTCATACAGAACTGCATGACAGCCATGAAATTATGCTGTATCATTAATAAATAACTTACCATAAATATCAAAATCCCTCAGCTTCTAAAGACTGCTTTAGTAATTATGTTACATTAATCTTAAAACAATGACTTTCTGCCCTTTCTTTCTTTCTTTCTTTCTTCTTTCCTGTACCTCCATTTGGTGGAATATCTCTTACTTATCAGCAATTTGTTATGAATGAGACTACAGAGGTTTAAAATTGTTAATGTAAATCAAGTCACTTGATAGCTTCAGAGTGAACAAACACTAATATTTTTTTCTAATTGCCGAATACTTTCTCTTTAATAACTTGCAAGCATTTCAAACAGACTTCTATCATTAGCATAATATAATCATAATGTTCCCATTTAATTACAATTTATTTGAATGACTAATAATCAGCTTCATGTTTTAAAATAATGGAAATATTTTGCAAACTGCAGTGTACGATCTGCCTATCAAAGCATTAGGGTGAAAACAAGTTGCAATATACATGGCTTTTGTTATTCATCATCTTTAAAAATAATTTCTACTTCTTTTGTAACCTCTGTGACAGACTTAAAAAAAAAAAAAAAAAGTAGGTTGATGCATGTCCATGAATGATGCAAAGAGAACTGTCTCCCAAGAACAATTTATCCAAACTGCTGGGTTTTTTCCAGCCTATGCCACTAATAACCTCAGTTACTGGCATCATCCCAGTGAGAATGAGTCATCTTAAATTTGAAGGATATCAACTGCATTTTTATTGCCCTGTTAAAAATGAAGGGCTTTATAGTCAAACACAGCATTATTTCCATTTCATCTTCACTAATTTATTTAAATGGTAGAAGAGTAGAACACAGAATGTCAGCTAGGCAAAATGAAGGAAAACTGTCAGGATCAAACCTTACATGCTTTTCATTCAAGCTGTCACTCCCGTTTCATCTTGTATGTGTGTGCATCAATGCTTGTTATTTGCTATTTGCCACATATTCCATATGCCTATATTTCCACATGCAAGTGGAAAAGAGCATTGCAGATCAGCTCTTTTTCCCCACACCCCTTTTCTGTCACATCCTTCTCTCTTCTATATGTTCATCCTCCTCATTATCACATCTGTGGTGGGAGATGCACCAAGGAACTGTCAGCAAGCTTCTTGCTAAGAGAAAATGCTGCTTGTAGCTTTGTTGTGAAAGCCAGGCACAAAGTCTATTCATAGGAAAAGTTTACCACAGTGACTAAGGAAGTAAAGGATCACATTTTTTTCTTATTTATCCAAAGATTTATGCATGTGAGAGAGAATATTAAATGATGGTGAAAAAAATCTCTCTGAGTAAGAGATTCAAACCCAAATCTAAAATCTCAGTCAAATTATTTGCCAAAAATTAATATCCTTGAGCAGAATACAAGCCAGAAGGCTGACTGTTATTCAAGAAGCTTCCAAAACCTGCAGTTGAAAAAAGGCATGTATCTACTACATGTTTTAAATCTACTTAAACAGTTAGTTGGTACTAAAAACTGTCCCTGCTGCTGGCATATACGATTTCAATGTTCAACCTCTCAGCAACTTTTGCTACAAGAATGTCTTTCCTACTAAAAATTAATAAATGAAATAAAAATTGGTGAACAGATGGAAAACTAAAGCAACTAATATATCTCAGTTATATAGGACCTTAATCATTTTATGTTATCTTATTGTGAATTGTTCATTCATATAACAAAGGCTCTAGAATTATAAAATAACTTTTCACAATGCATTCTCCACTAGGAATTCAGACTACTCAGAATATTCAGACTATGTCCAGACTATAGCCATTAGGATAAACTCTTTTAATAAATTTGCCAGTTCCATATGACTTCTGTAGAGGAATAATGGTCTCCTCTTAAACACTACCAAAAAGCTTTAATCAATTTCCAAAAGTTATCATACATTTATTCCTCTTATTTTTCCAATAGAAGTAAGATTTCTACCATTCTCTTTTTCTCTCTCTCTATTTTTTATATTTTTGGTGGGTTTTTTTTGCTTTTTTTGGTTTTTTGTATTTTTTGTTAGGGGTTTTTTTATTATTGTTTTTGGGTTTTTTTGGGTTTCTGTTTTTTGTTGAATGTTCTTGTTGGGGTAATTTTTCTTATTGTGCCTGTGTGATAAGTAAGGACAAACAGCTGGTTTTTTGCTATTGATCTTTGTTGTGTTTCACCAACATCATTTAGTTGCTTTTTTCCTCATGCATATTCATATCCAAGCAAAAGTTGCTCTGGAGTCTCTCTCCTCCTCTACTTCCTCTTTTGGTATATTTTTATTTTAAAGGCAAAATACTAATAGTTCAGTAAATTAAAATTATAACAATAGAACAAGCAGCTCCTCTAAAAGAATTGAAAGCATGATTGTATCTGTTAGAATATATGGGGCCATTGTCCATATTCAAGGATATAAAACTAGAAGGAAATATAAGCTAAAACATGACAGCAAATTATAGTTGTGTTAGAAACAGCAAAACAAGCCACTCAATTCCTCCAGGTTCTTCAATCTCAGCATCTGTTTACATAGATTCTAGCAGAGAAAATCTCTCCCATTTAGATCTGATTGCAGCCAATACAACTGTACTCTATGATTTTTTTGTAGCAATCTAGAACAAGAAAGTTCTGGACTAAAACATTTTTTTTCTTTTTTCTAAGGATATTCTTTTTTCTGAATATTCGCTTCCTGCTCAAAGTAAAATTGAAATTAAAATTGAGATCAAAATAGGATCAGGTTGCTTGAGGCTTTGTCCTGTCAATTTTTGAAGATCTCCAAACATAGAGATGCAAGAATCTTTATGAGAAATTCTCCTACTCATAACCAGTCCCAGTGAAAAATAAAGGTAGGAATGATTCAGATAATTTTTGGGCATAGTTTCTGAAGTGTAATTATGGTATTCAAACAGTGTCTGCTTTAGCACAGATATTTTGATACTTACTATTTTTGTGGATAAATAAGCGTGTGAAGCCTGTAGCAGCTGGAGACAAAGATCTCTAATAGAGAAAATGGTGTCAATACAGAAAATAATAGACAAAAGAGATAAAAGAGAAGAACAGGAAAGCAAAACCAGCAAGGAAGAGAAATACCGTTATTCTTTTATAGGATAAACATGTACAGAAAAATATTTTTATTGTGTAAGAGAAAGTAACAGCTGAAATATATAATCCTACTCTGAAGCAATATTGTACATTTTATTTCTTGTGGAAACTTCCTAGAGCTTGATTTTATATTCAGAACATTTTAAACATGTTGGAACAACCTGTTATAATACACTGCTTGAGTCTTTTTCCCTATACTTCCTGTTTGCAGCCGCATTTTTTTCTTCCCCTGGTCAATGATGTCACCCTCCCACCAACCCAGTCACAAAACTTAACACTTATTTCCCAAAAATCTAATTTTGAACTGCATTTTTTGCAATCAAATTCATTTGATTCCAGTATTTATCCTTAATCTCCAAGAAGTCTTAGCCTGACACAGGACAACTTTGTCTCTACCCTTAAAAGTCAATTGTAATGCATGGTAGTCAAAGTAGCCAAATTGTGACTTCCCTTCCTGAGTACACATAGTACCTGTCCAAGGTGAGTGAGTATCTCTTTTGATGGCTTTGACAACTGTGATTTTTCCCTACTGGCTGTTCAGAGATGCAAAAGCAAATCCATCTGATCACATCCTCCTTTGTAGTGCCATTGACTCTAATACCTTGTATCTATGTTTCTGCCATATTTGACTTCAAAAGACAATGACACTGTACACATGAAAAGCTTCTACAAAGCTTCCCTCACATACCTTTTTTGAAGATCAAATCAAACTCTAGGCATTAGTATTACAATTTTGATATACGCTACTTGCAAGAAATAATGGAAGAAAATCACCACTTCACTGTACTAGTTTTTTTTTTCCTTTAAGAAAAAATAGCAGGTCTTTTGTTCAAATGAGTGTGGTTTCTTTTAAGATGGAAATGCCAAACAAAATCTAAAACAAATGTATACACATCATGACAGGCCTCTGCATTAGCAGAAACTCACAGATTCCAGTCAATTTCACTTTTTGTAGAATTTGCCCTTCATGTAGTCACAACACTGATTGTATTTCCATAGCTATCTCTGCAACCTGTGGTTCAGCCTAGTTTTTCAGAACAAGAAGCAGCTGCTTACATATTATTTTCCTCCTCCTGAATTCAGCTAAAAATTACTAAGATCAATTAAGGGTAAAAATAATGAAGGTTGTAGGTATTTGGATTCCTTGAAGGAAAGAATTAATTTTATTTTTGGTTTTAAAAAAACCTGCTTTTAATTTTTCTCTGTGTTTCACCTCCCATTCATCAGTCCTCATTTTTAATCTGCAAAATTACTGCTAAAACAGGGATGAGCAAATTGCAGCATGCATTTATATTTCACTTGGTAAACTATTCAAGTGGCAACTACAAATCAGTTTGTTAGTAGTGATGTTTGAGGTAGAATCTCACTTCTGTGTATAGAAAATATTTGTCACAATCATTAATTTGTGACAAAGTATAAAAGTTTCTAATGTATCTATTTGTGACATCCCATCCTTAAGGGGAAAGGAGTACCCAAGATTCATAGATGCTCATGGTTGAAAGGAACAACATAAGTCAAAGGGTCTGCAAAATCTTACAAAGTTTTATAAGTTAATTACACAGGTGGCATGGAAATTTGGATATTATAAGCACACTACAGTGTGATGTGGATAAAAGGGTAGGGTGAAAGAGAAAAAAGAAAGAAAATATTAATTAAAGATGGGGAGAAAAAAGTCACTCTATGAGGGATGGAGAGCTCTGAAAAAGAGTATTGCCCATGCAGCTGTACACCTACACAAGTAGAAGGGCTATTCAAATGAAGATTCTTTTTTCTGTTTATTCAGACCTGGGGACTGCTGAAACAACATTAAGTGCAAAAGAACACTGGATGTGCCATTTCCCTCACAAAATATAGAACAGAAATTACCTCAAATAGTCCTGATTAAAAATAAACACACAATAATTGATCTATAATTGCCTTTAGTAGTTTACCTTGCAACAATATGAAAGCAAGATGACTCCTCGAGAACAGGTAATGGGCTAAAAAATTGGTTAATCATTTACATTCTCAAGCCATTAGCACAAAGGTGATTCCATTACTGAAAACAGAAGACTGCATTAGTCTATTCTGTTCAGTTGAAGAAAAATAAAATATTGCAGGAATCAGATATCCTGTCTCAAAAGAAGTCCATTCAAAATTAAAAAAAAAAATGTGATAATGTTCTACAATCATCAACAGACTGCTTTCTTGAAGAAACCAGTCATCATACTTTGCTGCTTTAAAAAACTATTTCTATAGCACAGCCTCCTTCTATGAGCTCATCTGTGGGGCACAAATTAATCCTACTTTCAAAGGCTTCGTTGTTTTAACAATTTTGAGAACAAACCAAGAGAGCTCACCTGCCAGCCAGCAGACTTCCAACCTTAAAATTCCTGCAAAAGAAAGCCAAAATTGACACTTCCCTGTTATTGTTGATGATAAAGGCAAGAGTCCTGCTATAAGATGGCTACAGGTCATGAACCCTGTTACAGAATGACAATTCTTTCAGAGCCCTGCTGAAGATTGTAGATCAGCTCTGGATTTTTGCAAGTTGTTCCCCCTTTGTCAGTGTTTATTTCAGTTGAAGTAGCATTAGATCAGTATGAAGGGCTTTTATAACTCTCGTACATCAATACCTCACAGTTTATCTTGCTCTTGGCTCTGCTGAACCCTAAAAAATTCTTGCATTTTGCTGTTGTTTTTTTCTCGTCTGTTTTTCCTTCCATACACATTCTTGATTTCTGCCAACAGTACAAAACTGCTCTGAAACTGGAGGTATAATTACAGAAGTGTCCAAGTTGATGCTGTCCCTGTGACTTCATCTGTATAATAAACTAGTAATAAAGTGTGCAATTTTTTTCAGGTGTGTTTATATTCAGCAGGATATACTTAATTGTATTCCATATAGTTCCTGTTTAGTATGAGCTGGATTAAAACTGAATTTAAATTGCCCAGTCAACTGCTGCACATACCTGTCCATGGTGAAAACAAAAAGTAGTTGTTTCCGGAAGCTCATGAAGTAACAGAAAAGAAATCCAGCCATCCTGCCCCCTGGTAACATTGTGAAAAAAAAATCCTACGCTGTGAAAAAAGAATTCCTATGCTGTGAAAAAAGATTCAGAGTTTCTTGGTGCTCATGTCATCCATGACAGCTTCCTATACCCTTCTAAAGATTAAAAACTTGCCCATCCCCATCATCCTTCTTTCAGTCAAAACATTTCACCAAGTCTTCGTACTTCAGAAGTATCTCTCCCAGAAATATAGCAGCATAAATGTAGGGAGAAAAAGCAGAGATTTGGTGTCAGTATAAATAAATGCAATGAAAAAATAGACCCTTTTTGAGTAAATAAATTTTAATTGCCTCATGTTGAAGGGGCATTGCATAATGCAATTTTCTCAGTGTTCACACTCTGAAATAGTTTATGAACACATATAATGTCTCTTTATGTTTGTTGAGACATAATCTACTTAATATTAGGAACATTTTATTTTAATTAAACTCTACCTCCAATAATAGATTTTTATATAATAGTTCCATACTGTATTTACAGTCTCCTTCAATTAAATATTTTTGAAGAAATCAATGTTCTTATTTGTCATTATGAAGAATAAAATGCTGTCTGTAAAAGGCATATATCAGATTTATCTGTAACATTGGACATTTTGTCCTTTAAATCTCAGATAATTGCTACTCATATATGACAGAAAGATTGGTTTCAGCCACCAACATGCATATATGTTTCCCCTAGTTCAATCCCTTTGTGTACCCAGAGAGTAGTAACTAATTCCAAATGACACTGGTCACCAGTATCAAATCCTCTTCTACAGATCACTGGAAAATCCTCTCCAAATACCATCTTCATTTCAGATACAAGACCAACAGAATGACCAAACATGACTCCTGATGAATTTGACTGATCTCCACCTCCTTCACATATAAGCTGCTTTCTATGTCATTTAACTAGCAGAGATGAAACTAATTCCAAAGGCTGGGATGTATCTCACATTTCCTACTCTACGGAGTAAACTGCAACTCAATAGGAATCTACTGCCATCTTCCTCTCCTTCAGTTGACTGCAATCACTCTACCTGATCCTGCTGTTCATGTCATGATGGCAGTGTTTTGCATCCCATGAAGAAATTACAAGAAAAGTAGAGTTTCTGGATCAAAATTAGACTGAGGCATCAAGCCAGAAGCTTAACTATGCATCACTGCTAAGATAGGAGTGTTCTGCAAATGTTTACAAAAACAGTTCTTGGAATCTGGGAAACTACTTGTGTCCAGTATTAAATGCCAGCTGAGAAAACTCTTTCTAAAATTTGGCTTGAGGCATGGGCATCTACATTCAATAAAAGTTCTAGCCATTTATATGCTATGGCAGAAGTCTGACTTGAAAGGCATGAATTTGTGTTATACACATGATAATGTATTTGGGAGAATATGGCAAGCTAGCGGCAGGAAGTGTACAAAGCCTGTAAGGAAGGATAGCATGGAACAGGCTTTCTACTGATACTAAAGAATAAACTTTCTTCATCGGGCTGCATTTACAAGATACAGTAAATAGGACTGAGATATCCTTATAGGTACCCCTTTCCTAAAGGACATAAATGTTTACATCATCTAATAAGTAGGTATGCACATTTTAAAATGTTGGGGCTGAAACTTCACTGCAAAAAATATATATTTTAAATTAAATATACATGATTTTTCAAGCAATGTGTTTAGAATTATGCATATTTACATCCATTATCATTCACATATATTTAGTGAATATTTATGGTCTAATTAGTTGCATAACAATACTGAGCATTTAACTGCATTTACATGATCAGCAAGCTGTAAAAATATTGACTCATTTTTTCAAGTAGATCCTAATGAATGGCAAGAAAATGATGTGTTACATGTATCATGAATATCTGCCTAGGAGACCTGATATAACACCAGCTGTCCATATTTATCTAATTTATACAACACTTCTGATACCTGGAACTATGAAGCAAAACCTGAGCATTACAAGAGAAAAGTTTATGATGCATTACAAAAATTCCATTCCCACCAGTGTCTGTTATCCATAAATAAGTTGCTGGCTCAGTTGTGTTCAGTTGTGAATTGTTTCATCCACCAAAGGTACATTGCAAAATAGATATATCTAGGAGGATGGCTGCATATATTTTTATTCTTTATTTTTTAATTTTAATTAGTATGCATCATTTTCCCCCTCACTACAGAATTTCTAAAATACAAGTAATATGAGAAAGAGAGGTAATATTATGGTCCAGAAATGCATTGCTAAGAATACCAAACAAAAATAAATGAAAGTACTGAGAAAAAAATGTGGAAAACTACATTTACGGAAATAGGTACTTTTCTTTACATATGACACCCTCATTTTCAAGGAATATTCTTCATTTTTCTTGGAGGGTGGAGAAGGATATAGAAAGGAGAGGTTCATGTTTATATGCTTCATTTTAAATGCCATCATCTAAGGTCTCTTTAAAATGTATTAATTTTCTTCACAGCATGTTATTTGGTATCCTCATTTATATCCTGCCACTGTGATAGCATTCATACTTGCTTTGCTTTAAGCATGTGACTAATGGAATTTTGTAGCTACTAGACTGTCATGATAAAGGTAATACTAGTAACAGTGCTGAAAAAAATACAGTTAACTGCTTAATACTAATGTGGGCAGAGTTGAAGCTACAAATCTCATTAAAATATTACTTAGTCTTAAAGCAAAATAAATAAAATGGGTAAAAACTTCTGTCATGTAATTAACCAACAAATAAGACACTGTAAAAAAAGCATGGGTGCTGGTAGTAGAACCAATCTGCACCCATTCCCCTCTCCCACTATTCATGTGGAAGATCAAAGGAAGGGCATTTCCAGGAAGCCTAGTTAGAGTTCAACAAGCGCAATATTCTAAGTATTTTATAGTAATATGGGGGCACTTGCACAGTAACTCATATCACTTCAGTGTTTTGTGCTGCCTCAGAGCTTATTATTCAGTCTGGTCCCCTTCCTTTCTCTACCAGGAAATAGGGTGATTTCCTCAAGAAGCAATAGCAGCTATGCTCCTTCCACACTGCAGCTAAAGGTAAGGTCTCAATTACCCAGAAATCGTATAATTCTGCTTCCAGAGTGCTGTCAGTACCTTGTTTTTCCTGGAACTGTCAGAACAAATGTGTTGCATGTCCGATATAAACCTAATTTGTAGATATAAACTCTGGAAACAACCCTCAAACAGAATGCAACCCTACATAAATCTAATGAATTTTCCTACAGAGAACAAAAATTACCTGTAATTGCCAAAATGAAGTCTGTGAATTCAGAACACGCAATAAAATTGTAAGTGCAAGACTCTTATTAAACAGGCTTTGCACATATCGAAATGCAAAGAACAGCCTATCATAGCCAATCCTATTAAAATTAATTTGGTATCTTGTCTCAAATACATTAGGTCACAAGGAAAAGCTCAGACTATGTATGAAATGTTTGAGACGTTCATACACCATGCCATTTTCCATTGGTTTTTCACAGTTTCTAAATGGCTTAGGTAATCAGCGGCACGCACTAAAATTCCAGTGAAATCATGGCTACATTACTATTAATTGTGATTAAAGTGTGATCAAAAGATTTTTAAATGGCATAGACAGTAAAACTGTTCCATAATCCCAGGATCCAGAAAGAATCTCTGGCTTTAAATGCACTTTACACGGCCAATTTGAATCCATGCTCCCTTTGTATGCCATATGCATGAGAAAAATCAACAGAAGTAGGAAATAATTGCTTGAATTTGAGCACTGAAGTGAATATGTAAATAATTTCTCTATTGGAAAATGCAATAAACTCCATAATTCCTAACAAAAGTATAAGAAATTTGTTACATCTGGGAAAATTGATTTTAAACATCATTCCATATCATAATTTAAATATCATTTCACATTAAATTTTTGGTCTGTCATTTGAAAAATTTAATTGACCATCCAGTAAAGCATTCATGGGACTATTCTATCACTGCCTAAGTGTCTTTACTGATATAAATTGAATTCAGTACTGGATGCATAAACCTTAATTGAAAAGATTGGCAAAGATCTCACACAATTAAATGGTCCAGACTTCATACAACATGTCTGGCATGCTTTCAATGAATCTTGTTTGGTTGTGCAGAGTGATACATTTATCAAACACCACACACACATTTTTCATCAGCTCTGTAAAAATTGATCTTGTCTCTTTGTTTTTGCTTCTAAGCATCTTCAGTGTATGCACAATTAAAAGTTGAGAGAATTCAACCATAAAGACATGTGCCTTGTAACTGAAAAGTAAAAAGCCAAGTTGATCCTAATAAAAAATTTAATTTGAAAAAATATCTCTGGTAAAAATGTTATACACTGTGCTTTTTAACTGCACAAGCTGCAGTTGTCAACCATGGGAAGAAAAGGATGGAGAAGTACAAAAGCAGAAACCACCATTCACAAAACTTCTATGGCAGACATACATAATTGCCAAAATTTTGATTTTACACCAGAGACAAATCTGAATCATATTACCTCTACAAAACCTATTTTTAAAAATTACTTTCAATTTTCACCAGTGTCTTTAAAACTCCTACAAATTAGAGGCATCTGGAGAAGCTAAGATATCATCCCAAAAATATCTTTAGTTAGTGAATTTCAGTAATAGAGTGCTGGAATGCTCAGACACCCACTAAATGCTCTTTAGTTTTAGGCTGTCTCTGGGCCTCTCT